>NC_054469.1:13817448-14132136 GCF_017639515.1 Carcharodon carcharias | reverse complement strand
TCCTGTTCTTCAGTATGTTATTTCTTGGACACTTGCAGATCGGAATGGTCTGTCTTCAAATTTTTTACCAGAAAATGGAACTTTCCTGCTGCTGTGGTATACTATGTTAAAGTGCACCCCCTTGTGGCAGGGGCAACACTTGGCATTAATGACAAAACAAAAACAGAATTACCTGGAAAAACTCAGCAGGTCTGGCAGCATCGGCGGAGAAGAAAAGAGTTGACGTTTCAAGTCCTCATGACCCTTCGACAGAACTTGCACATCTGTCAATTGCATAGAGGAGAGCACTGACTTGCTCCTTATCTGGTTTTTGAGCAAGTTCAGCAGTCTGGAATTGGTGATGCCAGTTTCTCCAGTGCGCAGCTTATTCTAGGCCCTCATTGAGGCTCAGGGGCTCAGGCACAGGCAAGACTTTCTCCATCGCTCTGTGCACTTGTAGCCACATGTAGGCTGATGACAGAGATAGGTAGGAAAGTAATTTGTGAAGAGGACATAAGGAGGCTACAAAATGATATAGGTTAAATTAGTGGGTAAAGATCTGGCAACTGGAGTATAATGTAGAAAAGGGTGAAATTGTCCATTTTGGCAGGAAGAATAAAAGAGGCATATTATCTAAATGGTGAGATGCAGAAGGATCTGGGTGTCCTAGTGCATGAATCACAAAAAGCTAGTTTGCAAGTACAGCAAGTAATTAGGGAAGCTAATAGAGTGTTATCATTTATTGAGAGGGGAATTAAATACAAAAATAGGGAGGTTATGTTTCAGTTATACAGAGCACTAGTGAGACCACATTTGGAGTACTGTGGATGGTATTTGGTCACCTTATTTAAGGAAGGATGTAAATATGTTGGAAGCAGTTCAGAGAAGGTTTACCAGACTGATACCTGGAATGGGAAGGTTGCCTTATGAGGAAAGGTTAGACTTTATCTGCTAGAGCTTAGAGTAAGAGGTGACTTGATTGAAACATATAAGATTCTGAGGGAACTTGACAGGGTGGATGTGGAGTGGATGTTCCCTCTTGAGAGAACCTAGAACTATGGGTCACCATTTTAAAAATAAGGGGTCACTCATTTAAAACGGAGATGAAGCAAAATTTTTTCTCTGAAGGTCGTGAGTCTTTGGAACTCTCTTTTCGTGTAAAGTTGGTGGAAGCAGAGCCTTTGAATATTTTTAAGGCAGCGGTGGATAGTCTCTTGGTATACAAGGTGGGGTGATAGGTTATCGGGGGTAGGCAGGAAGCAGATTTGAGATTACTGTCAGATTAGCCATGATCTTATTAAATGGTGGAGCAGGCTTGAGGGGCCGAATGGCCTTCTCCTGCTCCTTGTTCGTATGTAACATACACAAGTACAGAATATAATAATAGATGCAATTTCATGTAAAATCTTTGCACTATTATGCAAATAGCTCATTAGCTGAAGCACTTGTATTAAATTAAACATTAGCTATTTGCTAGCATGTATATTAAAGCAGCATGCATTTAACATCCATTTCTGTAACAACTGATCTCTGCTCTCCCTGTTCTAGACTCTTATGTTCACTAACTGCTCTGCAAGTGGTTAATTTTCTGGTGGAATCAAGCTTTAGAATAGAGTCACCTTTGCAGCTTTTGTTTCAGAAATTATCTCCAATGCTTTAGTGAATAAATGCACTACCAGATGCCACACAGCAATGAAGAGTTGTAAAGTCCTGGTTTGGATTCCTGTCTGCTGGCTTGCTTGATTGTAGCCAATTAGGGAAGCTGCAATTGATCTCTTGAGCTAGGGTATGGAAGAGATAAAAAGACAGCCAGTGTTAACAGTCCTGTTGATGTGATTGGTGAGGCTATGGTTTGAGGACTTCCAGCCCTTGTAACCCACCCCCTGATGTGTGATGATGCCTTCAGGGGCTGCATGTCCAATTTAACTCTCATTCACTCCAAATTAACCAAGTTTCCATATGGGCTCTTTAATTACATTCATGATCAGTGTTAGAATCATATCTCTCAAGACTGAAGTCTTTTTTACAAAACAGAAGGACATGCATGATCTGGATGCTAACCTGGGAATTTTTAAATAAATGTCATAAGTTCCCCTTGGAACTGTCAACAAGCAAGCCTCTTCCAAGAAATCACCTGACCAAATGGTACTTGAGAAGTTGTTTGTGTTGAACTGCAAAGAACTCTAATGAAAAGCTTGGAGGCAAAAAGACAATCGCATGGCAGAGGGTAAGTTGTGAACCTGCTTGTTTGGAAGGTAGTCTTTTTGGAGAGAAAGCTGAGGAAAGAAGGCTACTTTGACTGACTCCCTCTCTCTACCTTGCCTAAAATTGTGTGGCAATCAACCTGTAGCCAGAGAACCCTCATCTGACTGTAACTGGTCTGCATTTGAACCTGTAAGAGTTTGTGAGAACTTCCAGGCATCCACTGGGACCAGTGGCCTGTCTTCACATGAGAACTCCAGATCGATAGCGTCGAGGCCCTGCAGACTTTATTCTTTATTTTATAACTCCCATCCTCCAAAACCCATCTCTGTAGAGAAATCAGTGTGTGTGCGTGCGCGCTGGGGGAATTCTTTAGGAAGGGATAGATAATTATACTTCCCAATTACGATGATGTGTTAACCAGTACTTGCAACTTATTTCAAGAAGTTTTGTTTTAAAATAAATTGAGTTTTTGAAACCCAGTCAGAATCTCTTTGCTTCTGGACAGTGGATGTATAGGTAAACAATTGGCCATTTTAGTGAGAAAATTAAACAAATTAATGGTACGGCCTGCAAAATAGTGGAGATTGATAATTTGTGCACTCCTGCAATCCTGGTCATAACATCAGCCACTACAAACCCAGATCAAGGACAAAACTGTGGAAGCAAATTTTTTTAAATTTGTCCTTCTTGAAATTACTTGCATTTGTACAGCACCTTTTTAAGATATTGGAATGTCCTAATGGTCTTTATCAATTAAATAATTTTCAAAAGTGGTCACTATTGTAGAGAATGCAGCAGCCAAATTACGTACAGCAATTTCCCTCAAGCCACAATGAGTTTTTAAACTCATTGGGAAAGAATGAACATAGTTGGACTCTTTTTTTGTCTTGAAGGAGAAGGCTGAGAAGTGACCTAAACAAGGTCATTAAGGTTTTGATAGAGTAAACATGAGTGTTTCCACTTGTGGGGAAGAGCAAAACCAAAGGCTGTCAATATAAGATAGTCATCAAGAAATGAAATGGGGAATTGAAAAGAAACTAATAGTATAGATGCCTTTTAAGAGGAAGCTAGATAAGCATATGAGGGAGGTGGGAATAGAGGGTATTGCTGGATAATTAGATGAGGGAGGATGGAAGGAGGCTTGACTGGAGTGTGAATGCTGACTGGAGTGTGAATGCTAAATGGACTGGTTGAGCTGAATGGCCTATTTCTGTGCTGTATATTCTAAGTGACCAGTATTGGTTTGAAGAATAAACATTGGCTAAGACGTTAGAATTTTCTACCCCAGAGGTCTTTGGCTATTCAAAGACTGAGATTGTAAGATTTTTGGGCATAAAGGGATATAGTGAAGGGGAAAGTGGAGTTGATGTATAAGTTTGGCCATGAGCTTATTGAATGGTGGAGCAAACCTATACGACTCCCGTTTCTTGTCTTATGTTAAGATTCTAAGAGAACTTCCTTGTTCTTCTGCTGATAATGCCAAGAGAGTTTTTTTATACACCTGAGCCACTGTTTAATGTCTCATCTGAAAGATTTAAGTGTTCAATGCTGTTCAAGCTACCTTCCTTTTGAAGGCACTGACTGTCCACAATCACTTCAATAATGAAGAGTGTCAATTGCTATCTCCATGTACACCTCGATCTTTCGGTAGTGTTCAACATTAGCGAATAGTAATGGGTTTTTCTCCTCATCTCTGCAATAGCACTGTGGTCAGTTGTGATACCCCATTGTGGGGCGTTAGCTGAGATATAACTGTGGAGTTTATATAGCTTACACGGTGTCATGTCTTTATCAGTAGGCCATTGTTGGAGCTTTTGTCTTACTCCTCTCACCACCCATGGTGAAGGCAGTTGCTGATAAATTTGAGAATTTGCTTGAATTCTATATTTTTTTTCCTCTTTCTGCAGGTAATAGCTCAGCTAAAGTCCTCTTGCAGTGACCTTTCAGAAGAGGAGCTTGCCAAACTTGGGGTGTCCTTATTCAACTGTCAAGCAGCTGCTGAACATCGTCTAACTTACCTGTGTACTGCAGACATGGTAATTATATTGGGTGATTTTCCTTCCTCTTGCAGTTGGGAGGAGGGAATAGTGGCAATCAGTATGCTGGCTGGTGCATCAGTGTCCTGTGTTCTCGAGCGGGATTGAATTTTGTGTTTTCACGTGGTTAAATTCTAGTCTTCCTCTTTTGAATACTCAGTCGAAACACGTATGGACACTCCTCCTGCATCAGTAAACTTGTGCTGTTCTTTAAGTAATGTAGATTCTTGAGACTAATGGTAGCAGACTGAACACAGCAAGGCTGGTTACTATTAGAAAAATGCTAGTTAATCTGACTTTTTAGTGTTCTTCAGAAAACCAGTTGGTGAAAGATAGAACTTTCTACACTTTTATATTTATTTACAGAGTTACACATTACATGCATGCACCTGTTTCTAAGGACTTGAATGCATGTACAGTTAATGCCCACTACCTGCATACAACAATTAACATCATATTCCCCTGAGGCAGATGCATCTTCAGTACAGAATGTGGGTGTGTTCCCCACTTGTATGAAAGGAGTAGCTTTTTTAAAATTCTTGTGCTGAGTATGTCACTTCACCTGAAATATGAGGACTACCTGATGGGTTTGATTTTTCTTTAACTTCTGGAAATATGGTGCCCTTTCTCAATCAACTGCTGGTGGCCAGAGTCACCTCTCCCTGTTCTGTTTCATCACCAATACCTGGTGCTGTATTCGGTCCTCAACCCTGACTTCGTTTAGTGGCATCCCCTGCCAATCTTTATCTCCACTTTGTTTTGCCAATCCTCCTCTGCAGCCTTGTATAACTACAGACTTCTGTGCTTGTGTCTAGTCCTTTGCGAGTAGCTAGGAATGTCCTATTCTGTAGTGTTCACTTTCCCTTCTCTTTGTTCTTGTGATGGCACAGCACACAATACCTCAATACTTTATGAACCATTAGATTATCTGCTATTAATTTAATGCTTTATTCTTCCTCCCACACCCTGTTGGCACTAAGACGTTAGCTGAATGTACAGCGAATATGGACCCTGATACCTGGAATGCATACCACATAGTCAGTAACCGGGCACGTTCTGTGTGCTATGCCACACGACAGCAGGATTTCAAACGAAGGACTGAGCTGACAGTGAACTCACTGGTGGTTTCAGCTTCCAGCCAGTTGGAAGCCATGAAAATGCTGAAGGTAATTGTGTTCTCCCTGCGCTCAGTATAACCACTCCTCTGCGAAAGCACCTGGGGGCATTTTCTACCTTTTTTAAAGGCACTGTAGAAATCTGAGTTTTTTGATGGCATTGATATTGGAATTAAAGAGTTGGTTTGAACCCATTGTAACTCGTGTTTTAAATCATTTGGCTCAACTGATTGAACTTTGGTAAATTTTTGGGCCTGTGAAAGAGTAGCCCTCTGATTACTGCTTAGTTAAAATGATAGTTACTGATTTTCCTGCAGTTAGCAGGTCACGCTGGCTGTCTGTAAACCACCCATTAACTGGAGCTGAATACTGTACCCTGAACAGAGGAGTGGCAACAATCTCTGGATTCAGTCTCTTGCTGGCTATAAAACTCCTTCAGGGACCTGCCCCCTGAATTGTAAGCTTGCCAGTGAACTTCCATAGTAAGAGTGGGGGAGATGATGGCGCAGTAGCAATGTCACCGGACGAGTAATCCTGGGTGCATAGGTTCAAATTCCACCACAACATCTAATGGAATTTAAATTCAATTAAAGCTAATCTCAGTGATTGTGACCATGAAACTATCATCAATTGTTGTAAAAATCCATCCGATTCACTAGGAAAGGAAACCCGCTGTCCTTACCTGATCTGGGTCACATGTGATTCCAGACCCACAGTAATGTGTTTGACTGTTAATTGTCTGTCGTTCAGTTCAGCAGCAATTAGGAATGGGCACCAGATACTGGCCTCCTTGATGATGCCCACATCCCATGAAAGAAATTGTGGCACAGCCGATGGTAAATGCTGAGCAGCTCAAATCCTGAAGGGAAACTTGAAACAATGTTCTGCAATTTGTGTAAATTTCGTGATGCGTGCCATGAATTTAGTAGTAATAAGACCACCGAGTCTTAACTTTCTCACACAATTAAAGTAATCTTTATTAATCTCTCTCACTCACTCACTCACACACACACACACACACACACACACTATTACTTTACAATAAATTCCAATAACATTATGAAAATTATTATATATTCCTGACAGGAATAAATAAAATTATCTATTTATCATAGGATGGGCAAAAAGAACTGCGAGAGCTGACTGCTTCGTCACTGGAGAAGGTTGTCAAGAGTCAGAATGAGTTGCTGGAGCAGCAGGAGCAGCTTCAGGATGGTCAGCAAGGTTTGGAGTCCTCCATTAATGGAAACCTGGAGAAGTTGACCAAGGAAAAGGAGCTCATTGCTAGCGGACACCAGCAAGTTGCCAAGTTGATTGAGGGCATCACGTTAACAATGGGTAAAATAACCCTTCTAACTTAGTTCCCTCCAATTATTATAGAAGCCTTTGGATGTTTAGCCGTCGAGTATATTGAAAACCTGAAAATGATAGATATTTGCACACTGAAGGGATCTGAGGAATATGAGGATAGGGTGGGAAAGCTGAGTACAGGTAGATTAGCCATGATCTTATTTAATGGTGGAGCGGATTCGAGAGGCTGTAAGGTGGTCTCCTATTTCTTGTGTTTTTATCCAAAGATCTGTGTAAAATAAAATCCCGGAAGACTGGTCAAACAGCATCTATGGAGAGAAAAATAGTTAATGCTTCAATTTTTTGACTTTCATTATGTTTCATAATCTAGCTGAGTTTCTTCAAGTGGAAGGAACAGTGTATTCATAATTCCTGAGCATTACTTTTATTTTTCTCTGAAAGCTTGAGGGAAACTTACTTGTGTGGACTCTTGGCCTTTAAGTTACACTGCAAACATTAGAATGTTAACCAACACGTTCCTATGACATTTATTTGCAATTTCAACTCAGGTGTTACACCTTTTTACATCAATGTCTTAAATAGCAAAGAAATGTCATACAGATTTGAGTTGTCATGTTATTTTTTAACTGCGCAGAGTAGTATGTTGCAGCATGTTTGTTTGTGCAGTCGTAGTAGGAGTCGAACTCTGCATGATCCTAAAAGCTGGTTAGATGGAAAGGATGCAGCGAAAGGAAGAACTTGGATTTATATAAATCCTTATCCCCTAACTTCTCCACAGCCATCAAATTACTTTGAAGTGCTGATCCATGTTACTAGATATAAATGAGCTCATTACTTTTGCACAGAGCACAAGATATTTTCCATTTGGTGGATATTGGTTTAGACTTATCTGAAAGATGATACCTCTGACAACGCAGCATCCTCATCTTTATGATCAGTGTTTGGGAGCGTGAGGAATTGTAATCAGAATCGTAAATAACACTGGTATGTTCTTGTCTTTCTGTCAAAGCAGCCTGGGAATATCAAAGTCTATATCAATTAGTTTCTGTTTTGCACCTAGGTAGGACCCCAACTGGGTGGAATAGGGAGAAATCTTGTACTTTGGAATATTGAAGACCT
The DNA here is from genome assembly GCF_017639515.1 of Carcharodon carcharias. Taxonomy (NCBI): domain Eukaryota; kingdom Metazoa; phylum Chordata; class Chondrichthyes; order Lamniformes; family Lamnidae; genus Carcharodon; species Carcharodon carcharias. Next base: position 14,124,371 of record NC_054469.1, on the reverse strand, counting down.
AAGGCACTTTACATTCACTGCACAAGTTAGTTCATTCTTTGTTGTGAATAAGTTATTTATAGGCCCATAATTAGCACTGAGTTTAAAAAAAAAGTATTTTTTTGGTTTTGTAATAAGTTGTTGACAAAATACAGGAAAAGTCTGTTTTCAAAATAGTGAATGGGATTGTTACATCTGCTTGAAACACCAGAACAGATGGACAGGATCTCCAATCTATAGTCTTGTTCACAAATGAGGCAGCAGGGCCATTAATGCTGTGTTAGAGTGTCAGTCCTGCAATGAGGCTTGAACCCACAACCCTCTTGACTAGAGTAGAAGTGTAACTAACTGAATCAAGCCTATGTGTAATGAGAAAGGTATTTCCTTCCCTGTGGAAATCTCTGACAGCCCAGCTCTGGTTGAACATCTATATTTTACCATGCTAGAGCAATACATTACCATTACAAAAATCCTAAACCCTGTAAGCTGTAATTGCCTCTATTTTCTGGTACAGATTTTGGTTCCTTTTGTAGACTGTGCCAGTACTTAATTAAATTTATTTACAAAATGGTACCAGCACTGAAGTTGTAACTATCAGGAAATACTGAACAAGCTGAAACATTTTTCTCAAGAAAAGATATCACCCCTCAGCCTTGTAACAGAGATCTTTAAAATTGAGAAGGGAAGTTTTGATAGGATAGATGTAGAGAAAATGTTTCCATTGTGGTTGGGGAGGGTAGGCTGTTCAAAACAAGGTCTCAATGAGAGTCCCTTTTAAATCCAATAGGAATTCTGGAGAAAATTCCCAGAGTGATGAGAATGTGGAACTCACTACCAGGTGGAATCATTGATACATTTAAGGGGAAGCTCAATAACTAGGCGAAGGGAATAGGGTGAGGAGAAATGCTGAATTCAATAAGCTTTGCTTTATCTATATATTCTAGAAAATGTCAGTAGACAATTGGCTAACCAGAACTCTGAGCTACAAGAAGGTCATCGAGCAATTCTAACTGACCTCCTGGAGGTCAGGGCACGTGCTCATCAGGTGTACACCAAGCTGGGTAAGTAACCTATTGCATTTGGAGTGATGGACCTTGTGGTTGAATACTTGATTACCTTTCTAAAATTGTATATATGGTGAAAATGGAGGACATTAAATGAGGGCAGTTACAGATATTCAGTAGGCTGGTTTTGGGGGCACTACATCAGTATCATATGGGATTTTCAGCACTTACAACATCAACCAAAAGCATGGGGAAATGGTGTAGTGGGAACGTAATTGGACTTGTAATCCAGAGGTCCAGGCTAATGCTCTGGGGGCATGAATTCAAATCCCACCATAGCAGCTGATGAAATTTAAACCCAATTAATAAAAATCTGGAATTGTAAGCTGATAATGGTGACCATGAAACTATCATCAACCCACATGGTTCACGAATGTCTTTTAGGGAAGGAAATCTGCCATCCTTACCTGATCTGGCCTACATGTGATTCCAGATCCACAATCCCTTTGTTCGAGGGCAGTTAGAGATGGGCAACTAATTCTGGCCTTGCCTGTGATACCCACATCTCATGAAAGAATAAAAAGTTTCCTGCCTGCTCATTTTTCTAGTTTCCAAAAGGACTGTTTCCTCTGCTGCCTAGTTCATTCTTTCCGGCTACCATTACAGTGGCAGTCAGGGCTGCTGTATATTTGGTAGCAGGTTTTCTTCCTATTCCTTGACTGTGGAGGATAAAAGGAAACCTACAATTGGAATATCAAATAAGCATAGAAAATGTTGTAAATGCACAGCTAGTCACTCAGCAACTAGGAGAGAAATGGGTTGTCATTGAGACTTCATACTGTGTCAGACCTTTTGGTTTGAGATTTGTGTGTGGTACCGATTGGGGGAGAGAAAGCAAAAGTAGCTTCCCACCGCCCCCCCCAACTTCCCAAATATGGTCAAAAACACTACACGGGAAAAATTACCCCCACCCCAGTTGGGGGGGAAAATGCAGGAGCAGGTGTGCCTCCGATTGGCGTCCCCGATTTGGGGGCGCATCACCATTTTACATGGGTGGGCCAATTAAGGTCCGTCCAGCATGACGTCCGCCAGGAAGCACTAGGCGCTCCCTGTGCAGGTAGGGGGGTTTCCCTCAGCTGGGAGTGCGCTCTTTCGCTCATGTACACGAAAGAGCACACTGATCTCCCTGAGGCTAAGTGCTGCCTCAGGGAGATTGGCTCTGAATTAAAAATTGCAATACAAATGATTAGAAAAATTTCCCTGACATCCCTTCATGTGACATGTCCATAACTTTAACTGAAACCTTTATTAAAAATTTAAATACCCTCATGAAACCTCATCCTGCCCATGGGTGCGATTTCATGCTTTTTCCTGAAGCCCGCCAGGGCTCCCTGCCTGCCCGCCAACCTTAAGGTCCATTAATGATTTTAATTAGTTTCTCAATGGCCTCAACAGACCGTTGACAGGTCGGTGGGTACGCAGCTGACTCGGCTGCGTTCCCGCCAACCCGAAAATGGAAATGACGCGGGGTGATGTTGGGAGTTCCACCCAACGTCATCCCGTGTCATTTTACGCATCGGTGGTGAACTTGGAATTACTGCAAGTCTCCAATGCACCCTGCTGGAGTCTCCATTCAACAGCACTTCTTTTAAAACTCAAGTCAAGTGTGTTTTAAAGTGCGAGAACTCTGCATGCTTTAGTGAAAAAAGTTAATGTCTGACTTTTGCCAGCACCTTTTTAAAATCAATCAACTGAAATGCCAGGTAGCAATATCAATCGTGCTGTGCAAGACCAGGCAGTAATCTCTTATGCTATCAGTTGGCTGAAGCAAGATGGCTCACTTTAATCAGGAGTGTTTAAAGTGCTGAAGAAACTAGGGAAATCTTTGAAGATTCCAGATTTGACTGATAGCCCTCTTGTATATCAGTGCTGTTGGATTTATTATTTTAATACTAGAAAATGGGTCATAGCCCAGACAACTTCAATGTACACCAAGCTTCTGATGCACTGGAGGAAGAAAAGTAATTCTAATGGTCTCAGACATCTCATTGAATCATAGAACAATACAGCACAAAGAAGCCATTTGACCCACTGAGGCTGTATTAGCTCTTTCGAAGAGCAATCCAATTAGTCCCACTCCCCTACTCTTTCCCCATATCCCTGTAATTTTTTTTCCTCCTACAAGTATTTGTCCAATTCCCTTTATCGAAGGTTGCTATTATATCTATATCCACCTATCAGACAGTACATTCCAAATGATCAATCCTGACCAATTGCATTAAGAAATATTTCCTCATATCACCTCTGGCCATTTTGCCACTCACCTTTTAAAACTGTGCTCCCTATCGATCCTTCAGCTATTGGAAGTAGTTTGTAAACCTATAGAATCTCCTCAACCTCTGCCCAAAGGAGAACAATCCCGATTTCTCCAGTCCGTCAATCTACCTATAATATCTTCCAAACACTCTCTCCAAAGCCATCCTTGCTAAAGTGTGGTTTCCAGAATTGCTCCAGCTGGGGCTGAATGAGCAGTTTATATCTATTTAACATAACTCCCTGGTTTTTGTTTTCTATGCTTCTATATGTAAAACCAAGGACCCCATATGCTTTATGAATTGTAGTTAAAGGTAACATCTAGACCACTACTAGTTCATGGCATTTTATTGATATGTGTGCTCGGACCCCCAAGTTTCTTTGAATCATTACTGTTTCTATTTTCTTCATTCAGAATGTACCCTGTTCTATCCTTTTAGGTCTAAAGCGAATGACCTCACATTGACCCATACTCTGAGTGCGCGATGCTGAAAATCTGTTTGTTTGCAGATTCGAACCTGGCTTTATTTTCTGCCCACCAGTCCCAGACTGCCATCTATTATGACCAGTTAATGGAAAAGCTGCAGAAGATGAACCAGACTGTGGGCATGGTGATGTACATGATTGACCACCTTGAACTAGGAGTGAGCCAGAGGCTGAACAGCATTCAGCATTTCCTGAACTGGGCAGGTAAGTAGCTGAGTGGACTATTTACTTTAGTAACCCCTATTAACTTTTGGGTGCAATTGTTCATGTGAAGATTTTTAACCTTATTTGTGTGAACCAAGTCTTATTCAGAATAGCTCCAAGAATAGATTTACTAACCATTCATGTTATTGCTGTTTGTGGGAGGGATGTACTGTGCCAAAACAATGACTGCCCTGCCGCATTCACCTGCATAAGTTGTTTAGGATGTGATGGGGTATTATTCATAAAAATTGGCTTCTGGTGGAGATGTTTCGAACATAGTGTAGTTGAGTTAGAAGCCAATTGATATAAATTCCCTCGATCATAAGTATAATGGAAGCTGGGACCTGTAAGTGCACCCTCAGGCCAATATCCACTTGGAGGTGTGCAATTCTAATGGGATAACTTTACATAGGAAGCTTCTATTTTATAAATGTGAACATGAATTGCTGTGGAAAAATTTGCCAGAAAAGTGTGTAGCTGTAAAATTTTTAATATTGCATATCTTTTAATGTTGGTTTGCAAATGGTGGAGTGTGTGCCATAAATGTTTCCAGACTACATTCCCTGATAGTCACCTGCAGCATGCACTATAGCTAGGGATGTGATTTCCACTTTGGATCCTCCTGAGTCCACTATCCTGTGAGGTATTAAGGCATTCCAAAACAAACATTCAGAAAGAAGCAAGATGTGCTGTAGTTGTCTGATGTTCACATATATGCATTTTGGAACATTAGATAGCACCTAAGGTTTCTGGTCCCTCCACTGTTTAGGCTGCCAGGTTCTAACTAGTCAGTTGTACTAATTCAACGAAGATCAAGGATTGATCATGGGCATGGCTCCTGTTCTGTATGACTCATATCTATTTCCTACTTGTGTGCCACCAAAAGTGCTCCAAAAGACCAGCCCGTTGCTGAGTGTGTGTTCTATTGTGATCTACTTCCTTGCTAGGCCAAGAGTGTGAACTGTTTTTTAGGATTTTTAAAACTTGAAACATGATTTTTTGGATTGCAGTGCCTGTTATTATAGACCAGTAAGTAACCTGGTTGATAGTTATAACAAATTTACTTTTCTGTACTGAATTTGTAATTACAGGAAACAACCTCCATGTAATCTACACATGTACAGTCCATGTCAGCTATTTCCTGGTTGCTGCCCTCATCATGACATTCTTGCAAACTCCAGGTTTCTCCCGAATGGTGTTGTTGATTCTGGTGGTGTTAAATGCTCTGTCTCAGTTTAACCACTGTGTCTCCATGGACCTCAAGTGTCTCACTCTCTTCCTATCTATGACTGTGGTTGGTAAGTAGAGGGTTACAGAGAGACAGCCTTTTTTTTTGTCAAGTCAAATACCTGGAAAGGTTTGTGGCTCAAGTTTGATAATTCAACACTAAGCTTAATCTCAATGGATATTGCTTCCATTTCATGAGGTAGAAGTAAATTGGGGGTGGTGGAGAGGGTTGAAATGACTTAAACTGAAAGACATAAACATTTAATAAAATTAAAACTTTAGGCCAGTTTTCATAAAAGAAGTAAACTCTTTGGCCCAAAAGTAGATACATAGTGATCCTAGGTAATAGTTGGAAGGCTTGACCAGTTTCTCTGTTTATCACCCAGCTATGTTATAGTAATTCGTTTCAACATCTAATATTCCCCATCATGTAAGTACCATTTGTGTGACGTACTACAGGGAGGAAACCCAATCATGGAACTGTAGCTGGCAAGAGTTGATTAGCATCTTGGATGAGAATTTTAGTAAAGCGAGGGGAAAGTGTTTCTACACCAGCATTCCACTGCTGCTTTTTTTTTTAAAGTAACCATGCATAGCCTGTGCCTGTTGAAATTGTCAAAAATTGATCCTGACCTGTTCATCACGGATCACTTCAAAATTCTGATAGTTATCTATTGAGTGGGGAGGTGAAGAGGAAAGTAAGACTGGCAAAGAGAGAATATGAGCATTAAATGGCAGTCAACATATAAAGGGAACCCAAAAATCTCCTACTGGTATGTAAATAGTAAGCAGCAGGGTTTTTTTCTTTTCAGTTGAATTGCTTACTGGCTCATTGAAAGAGGTGGCTCTTGTCAAGTTCTATTTAACGCATTCAAAGGATCATCCTCCGCCATTTCCGCCAACTCCAGCATGATGCCACTACCAAACACATCTTCCCTTCACCCCCACTGTCGGCATTCCATAGGGATCGTTCCCTCCGGGACACCCTGGTCCACTCCTCCATCACCCCCTACTCCCCAACCCCCACCTATGGCACCACCCCATGCCCACGCAAAAGATGTAACACCTGCCCTTTCACTTCCACTCTCCTCACCATCCAAGGGCCCAAACACTCCTTTCAAGTGAAGCAACATTTCACTTGCATTTCCCCCAACTTAGTCTACTGCATTCGTTGCTCCCAATGCGGTCTCCTCTACATTGGAGAGACCAAACGTAAACTGGGCGACCGCTTTGCAGAACACCTGCGGTCTGTCCACAAGAATGACCCAAACCTCCCTGTCGCTTGCCATTTCAACACTCCACCCTGCTCTCTTGCCCACATGTCTGTCCTTGGCTTGCTGCATTGTTCCAGTGAAGCCCAACACAAACTGGAGGAACAACACCTCATCTTTCGACTAGGCACTTTACAGCCTTCCGGACTGAATATTGAATTCAACAACTTTAGGTCTTGACCTCCTTCCTCCATCCCCACCCCCCTTCTGTTTCTTCCCCCTTCCTTTTGTTTTTTTCCAATAAATTATGGATTTTTCTTTTTCCCTCCTAGTTCCATTATTTTTAAATATTTTTAAATCTTTTATGCTCCCCCCACCCCCACTAGAGCTATACCTTGAGTGCCCTACCATCCATTCTTAATTAGCACATTCGTTTAGATAATATCACCAACTTCGACACCTATGTGTTCTTTTGTTCTGCCTTCTGTGACATCTTTTGATGATCTGCTTCTATCACTGCTTTTGCCTACAACCACACCACCGCCCTCCACTTCTCTCCCTCTCCTCCCCCCCCACCCCCCACTACCACCACATTAAACCAGCTTATATTTCAACCCTTCCTGGGATTCACCTAGTTCTGTCGAAGGGTCATGAGGACTCGAAACGTCAACTCTTTTCTTCTCCGCCGATGCTGCCAGACCTGCTGAGTTTTTCCAGGTAATTCTGTTTTTGTTTTGGATTTCCAGCATCCGCAGTTTTTTGTTTTTATCTATTTAACTTTTATTAGGTAACTGGATGTTGATTAACTGCTTTAGTTTCTGGAAGAGGAAGTCCCTACACGGTCATCCAACTACTCCTGTTATTGTGCCTTCAAACCTCTGCAACTCGATGAAGACTTGGTTTCGCACCTCCACACCTGAGCGGTATTGGTTGTACTTTGTCATCTTTTCATTATTTCTCTTCTATACCATAGACTGCAGGGATGCATAAGGTCCCCTTGTTGACTATCAGCTGCTGAGCCATTCATACCAGGGCAGTCTCTAGTTTGATTCCTTATCAATGTCTAGTTAGTTTTTCTGATGTGGACAATGGCAGGAATGCTTTAAATTTTCCTTTGTTAGGACTGGGGAAAGGAACCAGGACACTCCTGGTATCCAGCAATTTTTGTTGGTTTATGCTGACCTATTGGGGACTAGTTTTATATTTCTTTTGATTGATTAATTAAATGAACATTTGTTTGGCAACACACAAAAGACTACTCAATAAAACTGAAAAATTAATAATGTGACTGTTTTCCCAGAAAGAATGACTTTCCCAGCTTCGAGGAAGAGCTTGAGAAACTGGAATGTGATGGCTTGCGAGGTAAAAATTTGTTGCAAACAAGTTAGAAGTTTCAAAATAAGAGGGAATTAATTTAGAAAGTGAAATTGTCAGTTCATGTTGCCATGGAGAAGGAATATGAGAGCACTGGATTTTGGTATGATTTGAGAGGGAGCGCTAGGTATCAACAACATAAATATGAAGACTGACCCCCACCTCCCGGCCACCCAACCCAAGGACTGCAAATGTTGCTGAGGTCTCCTACCGAGAGGAATGGTAAGAGTTGGCAGATGGGGTTTCTCCAAGGGAAAGTGGGAGGAGAAGCCATTGCAGATAATGTGCTGGCTCTGATGGGGTGGTATGAATGAAATCAAGTGTGGTGCTACAGAAGTAAATCTTTGGAGGTGGAGATGTTGACGGAGGAGGGGAAAGGGGATAATGCAACAATCACAGGATGTCATTAGTGACTTTAACCACAGCGATCTTGGTCCTTTTGGATTAAGTGCAACTGGATGGAAGTGGTGGGAGAGGTGATCACAGCTAGGTGGTTATAATGTTCAAACATGTTAGAGGAACAGAACATTGTGGATAGTAGTTAGAATTAGGATTTTGAGGGTGGGTGGGGAAACACTGGTTGCTTTGAAAGATGAGAAATAGTGACTGACTAAAGGGAGGCTCTACAAGTTGTTCAGATTTTAGCTAAGAAAAGATGTCATAGTTACAGTTATAAACTGTGTTTGTGACTTGAGTTAAACCTGTTCAATATTGAGAGATGGACAGAAGCCAGACCAGCGGGTTTAGTAATTACAGGAGAGAAATAAGGACATGCTTTAATATACCACCTTATCACATCAGTGCGTCACCCAAGTGAATTTCTTGGGTACACAGTGAATTGTAAACAGGGCACCAATAAGAAAATATGCACAATTAGTTAATTGGTTCTGCTAATATTTGTAACTGGAAGCTGAGATTAGGCTAACTTGTGATAGGGAATATCATTCAACAATTATATTTCTCCTCAGTTAATGATTAAAAGTAAATAAGTCATGACTCAGTTTGAGGTACATGGCATAGTGTGATTGATAAAGTAGTGGCTGCTTGCAACCAAAGATTCAAATTTACTGTGCAGCACTTGTGTTTAATAATCTTCACACCACCAGGGCAAAACCAGATACCAGTGAATTTACAAAGGGTTTCTTTCATTTCCTCTCAACATATTCACAAAAAGCACATGTTGAAGTAGTTGCTTTATTTCAATAAAGGATCATCTTCCATGGCTGCATATTCTGGGTTCGCTTTCCCAGTTACACGTGGATCTAGCCTACAGTAGTTTAATACCATTGGACATACTTGGTTTTATTTTTAAAAAAAACACAAATCATTGGCTGTAACATGGAGTCAGTGCTGTGCAAAGGTGTGCAGTCCTGGATGCAAGGTTGTATACGGTGAGGGAAGAAGAGATTTTAGTTGAATTAGTGGCTGTGAACCAAAGCTTGGGTTTTAAAAGCCTGAAACTGTAGGAGGCAAGGAGTTCCACAGTCCTGGGAAAAAATGTGTAGAATTAATTATGGAATGCTTATAGCTCAGGAGATGGCTATTTTGACCATCGTGTCCATGCTGCTTCTCTGCAAGAGCAATTTGGCTAGTCCCACTCCCTGGCCCTTTCCCCACACCCCTGCACACTTTTTTTCCCTTACTTAATTTCCTTTGAAAGCCACGATTGAATCTGCATCCACAACATACTCGTCGTGCATTCCCAATCCTAGCCACTTGCTGCATAATAAAGAATTCCCTCTTGTTGCTATTGCTTCTTTTGGCAAACGTTTTAAATGTCCTCTGGTCCTCAAGCCTTCTGCAATGGGAACAATTTCTCCCTATGTAGTCTCTCTACATTCATGATTTTGCACACTTCCATTAAATCTTTCAAAAGTTTTTTTTTAAGGAGAACAGCCCCAGTTTCTCCAATCTGTCCATGTATCCAAAGTGTCTCATCCCTGGAACCATTCTCGTAAATCTTTTCTGCACCCTCCCTAATGCTTTTAAATCCTTGCTAATTAGGACGTGAAATAATGAGTGGAGATTTAAGCATTGTGCCTCAACTGACTCTTGCATCCTGCTGGTCAATGGATGGGACTCCTTTTTAAGAGCAGTAAAGTGCCACAAATGCATCAGATATCTTAATGTTCTTTAATAACTCAGCACAACCTTTCTGGGAAAATGCTTGGAGAACTTGCGTGAACCTTAGCCTTTTAGTCTGGAACGTTCATTGAATAGAGGTGGAAACATGGAAATGTGCAAAATTTTTGTGTTGCTCTGAAACTTCATCAGGAAGTGAAAGCAGGAACATGTTGAAGTTGAAGGACTAAAAATTTTTTCTGATTTAGGCAACTATGGTTCTGAGAATGCAGATTTTATCAGAAGCAGCACTCTGATAGAGACTCCAGCCCAGGCATCGCCACACACTAAGACTCAAATGGAATATGTCTCCAAAATTCCTATAAGCTCCATGCCCATATTGAAGAAAAGACTGGGATTGACCAACTCTGCGCGTTGGGAGGCCACTCAGAGAAATGTATGTTCATCCTTAAAAATCCACAAATGTAGCTGATATTTGGGAGCATGGATGTATAGATTACCATATCCACATTTACTTCACTTAGAACCTGAATTTAAAATCTAACCCTGATGACTAGAGGGAAATTTCTGCCTCTTGAATTTGGGTTGTCTACCTCTCCCTGCCCTGTTTTGTGTAGTTTCACAAAATGTGACTGGTTTTAGAGCTACTTCTTTCCAGCAAAGGACCCAAGTTGTACTGATGCAATCTAATTTTCTTGGGTAAGTTATATTGAGGAAATTAAAAGAAATTTTATGCTGTCCAACACATGCTGCAATTGAGTATGCTTGTTAATGGACTTGAGTTTTTTGTTCAACACAAGAATTTGCTGCACCTATTGGACAAAACGTTTTCAGGTTCTTGTTATTCCTCTGTTCCTGTTGGTTCATTATCATGTTCCTCAATAACTCCTGTGTGGAGGTAAACCATCCTTTAAGCAGAGTTTGAAATCTAGCTTGAGAGCCAAGCTAAGACATTGTTCCTTGAAGATCCATTTTCCTCAGGTTTATTAGACCTCCTAGCACACAGTAGCAAATTTCTCTTCCACTCACCCCATTTTCCAATTATAATTCTTCTTCGTATACATTCTAAAGAGAGCCCAGTTTAAAAACCTGACCAGACCTATGACTGATATCAGGTAATCTTCACATTTGAACACTGACCTAATGGCTGTTTCAATAACAAAAGCAAATCAGAATCAGAATGGTTACAGTGCAAAAGGGGACCAATTAGCCCATGTCTGCACCGGCTCTCTGAATGAACATTTCACCTAGTGCCATTTTCTTGCCTTCTCCCTAAAGCAGAGGTGGGATGTGGTGTGGGGGGACCAACAAAGGAGCCCCTTTCTAAAGTATTTTTCCAGGATCTTCAAAAAAAAACAGTCACCACTACACCTAATCAATCACATAAGCAGATGGCACTAGTACTTTCAGATACTTACCATTCATGTACACTTAATAAAAGGTGGAATCATCTGTTTGAAATTTGGTTGACGCAAGAATCCTCACCAACTCCTTCCCAATTTCTTCTCCTCTTCTGAAGACAATGGTTTCCACTGGGAAACAATTCCCGACACCAATTACTGTCTAATACCTCCTTCAAGTAACTATTCTTCACATTTGGGTTCTTCACCAACACCCATATCATTTATCCTACAACTGCAAGCCCTTCAACACAGGAAACCTTGCTTCTTCCCCCACTTCCCTTGCAATAGTCTGAGTATTCTGCAGCCACTGATCCTACTTACCTAGTGGAGACCAGCTAACAGTTGGTATAGGGATGAAACCTGGAACTACTACTAAATTGTTTTGTGCCACAGTTCGCTTGGGAAGGTGTCTAAATTATAAAGTTTAGGAGGTTGGTGGAGATAAACCATCCTTTACACAGAGCTATTGAGCATTAAAATAAACCAACAGGAACAGAGGAATAACAGAACCTGAGAAACCAACCTCAAAGCCAGTGTCAGAAACCCAAACAACAGAGTGAGGCAGAAAATGTGATTGCTTAATTTACAGGAATGGCAATAATTTAATAAAAATACAGGTGCATTCCAAAAATCAGATCTTGGGGCTTCCGCTGGCCTCCATTGGAGATCTCATCAGGTCCATAGATCTGGTTGATAAAATAACACCCTCATCCCAGGTATCAGTTGAGTGAGCCTTCTCTGAACTGCTTCTAATGCATTTATATCCTTTCTTAAGTCAGGAGACTAAAGACTGTACACAGTACCCGAGATGCGGTGTCTTGTTAATTGTTATTGTTAGTTGTTCCTGACCCCAGTCCATTTAAATTATGCATTTGTATTGTATCCTTAACCCCTGGTTTAGATTGTTGTGGAAGAAGCTCCCCTGAATCACCATGCAAGCAAGTTTGAAGCTGAAACCTTCAGTCTCAGTAATTCTGCTGCCAGCAATGGGTGAGTATCCCAATGTTGCAATACAAAGTTAGGAAAAGAGAGATTTAAAACCAACATTTCGGCAAAGCAGATGAAGAAGGCAGGAAAGTTAGAACGAATGTAAGAAAACTATAGAGGGGAAGTAGAGAAAATTAATAGGAAATGTTAATAGCTGATTTTAGGTAATTGCACAAGATGCAAATACACTTGGTGATAAGTGAGGACATGGTAAAGAAAGCAGTAGGGCCTTGATAATAGTGACATAGGGCGTAGGAGCAGGGGTAGGCCATTTGGCCCTTCGAGCCTGTTCATGGTTGATCCACTCCACTTTCCTGTCTGCCCCCCATAACCCTTGAGTCCCTGTCTATCAAAATCTTTCTAACTCGGCCTTGAATAAATTCAATAACCCAGCCTTCACTGCTTTCTTGGGAAGACAATTCCACAGACTAACAACTCTGAGAAAATAATTTTCCTCATTTCTGTCTAAAAGGGTCTTATTCTTAAACTGTCCCTAGTCTAGACTCCCCTACAAAAGCAAACATCCTCCCAATATTCACCCTATCAAATCCCCTCAGGATCTTATATGTTTCAGTAAGATCACCTCTAATTCTTAACTCCAATGGGTATAGGCCCAACCCATTCAACCTTTCCTCATAGGATAAGTCCTTCATCCCAGGAATGAGTTGAGTGAACCTCCTCTAAACTGCTTCGAATGCAATTATATCTATTTGCAAATAAGGAGACCAAAACTGTACACAGTACCCTAGATGTGGTCTTAACATTGCCCTGCATAGCTGCAGTAAAACTTCCCTACTTTTATATTTCATTCCCCTTTCAATAAAGGCCAACATTCCATTTGCCTTTCTAGTATGCTTACCTGCATACTAACTTTTTGTGATTTCTAAGTGGTGAGCAGACACACAGCAATATCTAGAACTGGAAAAGATCACCAGTTCAGTTGGCCAGCTCGAGAGTTCAAAAACTCAATGCACCATTCACTGCATCTTTTAGCTTTTCTCATCAAATACCTGTGCAGCTTCCACTTGCTGATTGTTATCAGCCTCAGTCATCTCCCTAGCTAGCCCATCCCAAATGTTGACTGGCTGTGAAGCACTTTGGGCTGACCTGAGGTTGTAAAAGCTTTTATTTCTTTCCCTCTTTACATAGAAACATAAGAGCCGGAATAGGCCATTTGGCCCTTTGAGCCTGCTCCACCATTCCATAAGATCATGGCTGATCTGGTTGTGGTCTTGGCTCCATTTTCCCTATAATTCCTGACTCCCTTGCCTAACAAAAATTTGTCTAACTCTGTGTTGAATAAATTCAGTGACCCAACCTCCACTCCTTTCTGGAGAAGAGAATTATATACACCAACGACCCTTTGGGAGAAAACATTTCTCCTCATCCCTGTCTTAAAAAGGAGTCCCTCTTATTTTTAAACTATGTGCCCTAGTTTTAGTCTCTCCCACAAGTGGAAACTTCTCCTGGTGTCCACCTTGTCAAGTCCCCTCAGGATCTTGTATGTTCAATAAGATCACCCCTCATTCTTCTAAACTCCAATGGGCGTAGGACTAACCTATTTAACCTTCATTCATCCCAAGAATGAGTCCAGTGAACCTTCTCTGAATTGCTTCTAAAGCAATTATAGGCAGAATTACAGGAGTAAAATAGATGATGTCGGGCAAGCGTCCCCAGGATGCTACCTGGGCTGGAGGGTCTGAGCTATGAGGAAAGATTGGATAGGTTGGGGTTGCTTTCCTTAGAGCAGTGAGGGTTGAGAGGGGACCTGATAGAGGTGTATGAGATTTATGAGGGGCACAGATAGGGTGGATTGGAAGACACTTTTTCCATTTTTAGAGGGGTCAATAACCTGTGGGCGTAGATTTAAGGTAAGAGGTAGGAGTCTAAGAGGGGAATTTTTTTTTCACCCACAGGGTACTGGGAGTCAGGAACTCGCTGCCTGAAAGGGTGGTTGAGTCAGAAACTCTCGTATTAATTAAGAAGTATTTAGATATTCAATTGCCTCCAGGGCTATAGCCAAGAGCTGGAAAATGGGATTATTGTTGTCAGATCTTTGACCGGCACAGACACAATGGACAGAATGGCCTCCTTCTGTGCTGTAAATGTCTGAGTCTGTCACACACACTCGATATTTTACTCAGGCGCGTGCAAGAGGTGGTAGTGGGCCCGCCGACAATTAAGAGGCCTATTAAGGCCCTTGATTAATTAAATCGAATTTTTCACTGGCCGTCCAACCATTTGGTTGGCAGGCGGGCAAATAGGCCAGGTGGCCTTTGCATTTTTAAGGAAACCTCATCCACGGGCAGGATGAAGCTTTGGACAGTAAATTTAAAAAAAAAAAAACAAATTTTTGAAACTCATTTTTAACATGTCACATGAGGGCACATGTTTTCCTTATTTTTTGAAATCCCTATTTTTAATGTTAAAAATCTTCAGCTCCCTGAGGCTGTTCTGTGCCTTCAGGGAGCTTTCACTGAGCACATCCCCCGCACATGCGCAGAGTTCAGTGCCGTTAATTGGCCAGCCAGCGTGAAATCACGGTCAGGGCCCAATTAGATTCTGTAACATTTAAGGTGGATAAAGGGAAACCTTAGATGTGGTGTACTTGGATTTCCAAAAGGCACTTGATAAGGTATCAGATCAAAGGTTTTACACAAGTTAAGAGCACATGATGTACTCTCACTTAACTTGTCTATATCCCTTTGCAGACACTCTGCCTCCTCTTGACAATTTACTTTTCTACCTATCTTGGTGTCATCAGCAAATGTAGCTATTATTCAGTCCCTTTATCCATGTCATTGATATAAATTGTAAATAGTTGAGGACCCAGCACTGTTCAAAACCTTTAAAATCCTGGGGGGTCTTGACAGAGTGATGTAGAGAGGATATTTCCTCTTGTGGGAGAATCTGTTGCACGGCTACTCCTGGGCCCACCCGACGAGGTAAAAATTCTGCCTTATATCTTTTTCTTAGAATAAGGAGACCAAAACTACACACACTACTCCTGATGCCTCACCAAGGCCCTGTACAACTACAGTAAAACTTCCCTACTTTTATATTCCATTTGTCTTGCAATACATGCCACACAAGGACACTTCGATCCCTGTGTGCCATTGAGTTTTGCCATCTTTCTCCATTTAAGTAGTATACTGCTTTTCTGTTCTTCCTGCCAAAGTGAACAAGTTCACATTTACCCATGTTATACTCTCTCCCAAATTTTGCCCACTCTCACTTAACTTGTCTATATCCCTTTGCAGACACTCTGCCTCCTCTTGACAATTTACTTTTCTACCTATCTTGGTGTCATCAGCAAATGTAGCTATTATTCAGTCCCTTTATCCATGTCATTGATATAAATTGTAAATAGTTGAGGACCCAGCACTGTTCAAAACCTTTAAAATCCTGGGGGGTCTTGACAGAGTGATGTAGAGAGGATATTTCCTCTTGTGGGAGAATCTAGAACTAGGGGTCATGATTTAAAAATGAGGGGTCGCTCAGTTAAGACCAAGATGAGGAGAATTTTTTTCTGAGGATCGTGAGTCTTTGGAACTCTCTTCCTCAAAAGTAGTGGAAGCAGGGTCTATGAATATTTTTAAAGTAGAGCTAGATAATTTTTCACCCCCATGTTAATCAAAAATCTATCGGGGTAGGTGAGAGTTTACAATCGAATCAGTCGTGATGCTATTGAATGGTGGAGCAGATTGAAGGGCCATGTGGCCTACGCCTACACCTGCTCCTAGTTCGTATGTGTCCCCATGACATTCCATTAGTTACAACTTTCCATTCTGAAAAAGATCTATTTGTCCCTGCTCTGCTTCCTGTTATCCAACCAATCTTTTATCTATGCTAATATGCTGCCTTCTACATCATGTGCTCTTAACTTGTGTAAAACCTTTGATCTGATACCTTATCAAGTGCCTTTTGGAAATCCAAGTACACCACATCTAAGGTTTCCCTTTATCCACCTTAAATGTTACTTTGTCAAAAAACTGTAATATTAGTCAAACAAACACTATTTCCCTTCCACAAAGTCTGGTCAAATCGTGATTATCTAAGTATCCTGTTATAACCTCCTTAATGTATTCTAGCACTTTTCCCATGACAGGCCTATTGTTTTCTGCTTTCTGCCTCCCTTCCTTCTTGAACAGCTATTTTCCAATCGCTGAACCTTTCCAGAGTCTAAGGAATTTTGGAAGATTATAACCAACATATCTGCTATTTATGCCATCACCTGGAGTCATAATTATACAGCACAGAAACATCTTTTGATTATCTGCTCCTATCACTGCTTGCTTGTCCCTACAACCACACCAGCCCCCTACCAACTTAAACCAGCTTATATTTCACCCCTCTTCTAATATTCATTCAGTTCTGTTGAAGGGTCATGAGTCAAAACGTCAACTCTTTTCTTCTCCGCCGATGCTGCCAGACCTGCTGAGTTTTTCCAGGTAATTCTGTTTTTGTTTTGGATTTCCAGCATTCGCAGTTTTTTGTTTTTATCTTTTGTTTTTATAACAGAAACAGGCCCTTCAACCCATTGTGTCCGTGCCAGCCATCAAGCACCTATCTATTCTAATCCCATTTTCCAGCACTTCGTCTGTGGCCCTGTATGCTGTGGTGTTTCAAGTGCCCATCTAAATACTTCTTAAATATTGAGGGTTGTTCCTGCCTCTACCACCCCCTCAGGCAGTGTGTTCCAGATTCCAAACACCCTCTGGGTGAAAAAAAATTTCCTCAAATCCCCTCTAAACCACCTGTCCCTTACTTTAAATCTATGCCCCCTGGTTATTGACACCTCAGCTAAGGGGAAGAGTTTCTTCCTATCTATGTCCCTCAGAATTTTGTATACCTCTATTAGCTCCCCCCTCAGCCTTCTCTGCTCTAAGGAAAACAACCCTAGCCTATCTTGTCTCTCTTCATAGCTGAAACGCTCCAGCCCTGGCAACATCCTGATGAATCTCCTTTGCACCCTCTCCAGTGCAATCACATCCTTCCTATAGTGTGGCAACCACAACTGCACAGTACTCCAGATGTGGCCTATCTAGCATTTTATATAGCTCCAACATAACCTCCCTGCTTTTATATTCTATGCCTTGGCTAATAAAGGCAAATATCCCATATGCCTTTTTAACCACCTTATCTACCTGTGCTGCTGCCTTCGGGGATCTTTGGACATGTAGACCAAGGTCCCTTTGATCCTCTGTACCTCCTACGGTCCTACCATTCATTGTGTATTCCCTTGCTGTGTTGGTCCTCCCAAAATGCATCATCTCACACTTTTCAGGATTAAATTCCGTTTGCCACTGCTCTACCCACCTTACCAGCCCATCTATATCACCCTGTAATCTAAGGCTTTCCCCCTCAGTATTTACAACACCACCAATTTTTGTGTCATCTGCGAACTTATTGATCATACCTCCTATATTCACATCTAAATCATTAATGTACACTACAAACAGCAAGGTACACCACGCGTCACAGGCTTCCAATTGCAAAAACAACCTTTGACCATCGCCCTCTGCCTCCTGCCACTAAGCCAATTTTGGATCCAATTTGCCCTGGATTCCATGGGCTCTCACCACCTTGACCACCAACTCCACACACACACACCCCCCCCCCCCCCCCCCCCCCCCCCACCCCCAACCCCCCGCCACCCCCCAAAAGCAGGACCTTGTCAAAAGCCTTACTGAAGTCCATGTAGGCTAGTCAGCTACACCACCCTCATCTACACAACTAGTCACCTCCTCAAAAAATTCAATCAAATTTGTTAGACATGATCTCCCCCTAAACAAAGCCATGCTGACTATCCCTGATTAATCCCTGCCTCTCCAGGTGGAGATTAATCCTGTCCCTCGTAATTTTTTCCAATAGTTTCCCTATCACTGATGTTTGACTCACTGGCCTTTAATTACCTGGTTTATCCCTACTACCCTTCTTGAATAACAGTACCACCTTCACTGTCCTCCAATCCTCTGGCACCTCTCCTGTGGCTAGAGAGGATTTGAAAATTAGTGTCAGAGCCCCTGCAATCTCCTCCCTTGTCTCACAGAGCAGCCTGGGATACATATTGTCTGGGCCTGGGGATTTATCCACTTTTAAGCCCGCTAAAACTGCTAATACCTCCTCCCTTTCAATGCTAATTTGTTCAAGTATATCACACTCCCCTCCCTGTTTTCTACACCTACATCATTCATCTCCATAGCTAACACTGATTTATAAAGTAATAATTTAAAGCCTCACCTATGTCCTCCAGCTCCATGCAGATTGGCACTTTGGTCCCTAATGGGCCCTACTCTTTCCCTGGTTATCCTCTTGCCCTTAATATATTTATAAATTGCCTTGGGATTTTCCTTTATCCTGCCCACCAGTGTTTTTTCATGCCTCCTCTTCGCTCTCCTAATTACTTTAAGTACCCCCCTACACTTTCTATACTCATATAGGGCTTCTGCTGTTTTCAACCCTCTGTATCTGCCTTAAACCTCTTTTTTTTCTTTATCCAATCCTCGATATCTCTCAACATCCAGGGTTTCCTGCACTACTTTTAAGACCCTAGGATGCAGGCCATCCAGTCCTGGGGACTTGTCAGCCAACTTTTTACTTTTTAATCCCTTGAAGTTTTTCTTTTACTGCTGCCATCACCACCATTTGTTTCTCTTCAACCCTGAGGAAGCTCTCTGTTCTGTCCATTCACCTTTCCAATTCTGAACTCCAACCATCATGGTCTTGGATACCTTTATTTAAAGAAAAGCTGTATCGTTGGTTTTGTATCTAGGAGTATATCAAACTGAAGCAAGCGAACATTTCATTAAGCTGCAGTTGGAATATTTGGGCAATCCTATAGGAAAGATATAAAAGGTGCTTTGTAAATTCACTGGGATCTTGCTGTGGATGAAGCATTCTTGCTGTAGGGACATTTGAGAAGCTGTATCTTTGTCCATTGCAGCTGAAAAGGTTAAATGATGGCATGAATGAGCTGCAATTACAAAGCAAATATTGATCGGATTGTTTCCACTGGTCTGTGAGGAGGTAATGTGGGCATCAATTTAAGATCATCTTGATTAAAAGTGTTTACGTTGAGGGTGATCAGATTGTCCAACCACATCTGGCGGAAGAGACTCTATTTTAAAAGGGTGAAAACAGGAGGGTGAGTTGGGTTTTTATTAGTGTAAAATGAATTGACATAAGCATGATATATCCTGTTTATATGCTGTTCTTTTTCTGTTAATTGAAAAGGACCACTGATATCCAGATATTATCATGCCCAAAAGTACAGGCTAGTGCTGTACTTGCAGACCCATGCTAGTACCTTCTGGAGGCAAATGAGCATCCACATGGACAGTGCATAATTTCCCATCTCTTAGTGGGTTCCCCAATTTTTGGTCTCAGACTTCTTCTGATAAGCCCATGATGTGAGGTCTGGGTATCTTGGACACTGCACTATACTTGGATCAATTCCCCTTTCTCACTGCAGTGAATGAGCAGTCAAGATGTGGTTAACAATGTAACTAACTTTTGTTTTCCCCCTCTCAATGTTAGATCTCTGTCACAGAGGCAACCCTGTTCTGGCATCACAAAGACTGGTCAGCCATGCCGAAATAAAGCAGTTACCGGACAGGAGTTCTGTCGAATCCATGTTTCAGGGCAGACTTCATAACAGTTAAATCTACTTTGGTCTAAATCACTTGCTTAGTTGAAGAATGTTGATGCTATTTTAAATTTGGTTAATTTAATATGACATGTATTTATAATTTCTTGGTTTTTAAACAGATTTGACATAAATGGGGAGAATTCCCTGACTTTGTTTATGCTGATCCAATTAGAAGCACTCCAGATTAATAATGGTTCATTGTTCAATAAGCTCTCCTCCCTGCCCAAACTGTGCAGATTCAGCAAAATTGTTTGGAACCAGGTAACAAGCATATATGGCTGTGTCACCTCATTGAAAGCTGGGTATTCAGCCTGTCTGAAGGAGCTTGACATTATTCTTTCCTCTCTGTGCTAGCAGACCAGCCATGTATTTTTAGCATTTTCTTTGGTTTCATCTTTGATTTTAATCGTTTTTTTTTTTGAAACGTGAAATGGTTATTTTTCTTTTTAAGGTATCATATTGAACTGTGTAAGTGTGATGACTGATTCTTGCCCCTGGGGAACCTGGTTACTAACTGCAAGTGAGCTGCTGCCTGTATGTAATCCCTTCATATTTTGAAGGTGTTTGGAAATCAGTAAGTTGGTTGGAATCTGGCTGTGAAAAAATACAGCTCCTTCCAGTGAAATTGGACAGGAAGGCTGTTACAATATCTGTACAAAACTCCCTGAAAACTTGGGTCTTAGATAAGGGGTTTGGAATGGGAAAAACAGCCAGGCGAGAGTGTAGGCGTATAAGAACAACACCTTCAGTTTTTATTTTGTATTCCTGTTTTACCACGTCCCTTTTACTTTGTCCTAATCTCGGACCTTTTCCTTTTACTGAGGTCTCTGGAGACTTGTATTAATTTGCACATTTGTCTTTGTTAGCAAAATGGAACTAGTTGGCACAGCAGGGTTCTTCCTGTTGATAGCAATTTATTTTGTGTAATCCTTTATCCTGAATTCTATCGATTTGAAACTGTGCAATAACTGACTCTTTGCTGCTAATTTTCTGCACTGCCCCTAGCTGGTCTGTATTTCATTAAGACTGCCTGTTCTTGTAACAGTCATTCCATTTACTTTAATCATTATCCGCTTCCAGAATTACCTCACTGTCCCTCACTCACCTGATCAGTCATGTGCTCTGCGTTTGCAGCATTGGTAGATACAGCAAATTTCTTCAGTACATTTATATCTGCTTGTGGTCAGATGTCATTGCAGATATCTATGCAGAGGATTCTGAGGTGGATGGAGAGAGTTTTGTATAATCTTGTGAAACAGCCCTTGTTTAAGATTTAATGTAACAAATTGAGAATGTGGTTGGATTGGAAGTGCCCCCTTAAATATGTAACTGTCTTCAAGCCACCTCACCACTTGAATAAAATTGAGAGCCTACACAGAAGCTGAGTTGTGCTGCTGCATTAACCCTAGCTGGAGCCAGGTATTAAAGAGGAGGGCTTTATACTCTTGTAATGCATTTTACAGAAACTTTGGTTAAGTAGTGGTCACCTGAAGGATGAAAGGCCATTGGTGTTCAAACCTGTGGGCCATGCTAGACCTGCAAGTCCTGGCAATCTGACCTATGATGTACAACCTAATTCTCTGACTTTATTACTCACAGCTTTGACCTGAGTGAATTCATTGGGGCTGGAAATTTTATTACCTCCATTACTGATTAAGTTTAACACTAAAATCTGATTGCATATACAAATTGCTGATAAGATCATCCCTCTGCTAACCCCAGGGTGAAGTTAACCTTTTTTTGTGACCCATGAGATTCCTTGAGGTTTAACCTTTTTTTTGGTAACAAGCGCACAAACTTGGGATGCTCCTATATTAAATCATTTCTAATCAAAGTATAGTAATATCCACTCTAGGCAAATCCTTTGCAAATTCCTGTTAAATTTGCCATTTTATGCAGTGAAATATGATCTGCTCACACTGAATCTGATTGGATGGATGTACTGAGTTACACTGGCTGTCCACATTACTCTGATGGGATGAACTGAAACACACTGCATGCAATCCCGCTCTTGTTGTGTGACATGAATTTCTTTCTGTTCAGTTAGTGTGAATTTGATGGGATGGTCAAATTTTTCAATCTGAGGAAATTATAATAGGAAGGCAAGTGACCTCCTGGATGTAATTCTCAACTATCTTGATTCATAGTGCTCTGGAGATGCAGTCATCTGCCTCTTGTGCAAGATCACAAATTGAGATTTAATCCAAGTAGGCAGATGCTCATTGATATCAAAAGATTCTTGTTGGCTTTTTGGTGTCTGTTTTCCTTTGGGTTTTTCTCTGGTGTATAACTATCCTGAAGTCATTATTTGAGCAGAAATTAAAAGATTGTGATCTGCAATCATAGGTAATCTAGTATTAATGAACCGGTTTAAAACAGAGTTCCAACAATAGGTTTTTCACTTGTTTTACTGCAGTGAGTTTTTGTATCTGGACAAGCCAGTTTTCAGATTTTGTCCTGTCCTGGATGTACTCTGCCTAGCACCCATTGCCTGTCAGGTTAGGCTCTGACTCCCTGTAATCCTGAAATGGATGAAGCAGTTCTGGAAAAATGAGAGTGTTTTCAGGTTTTGTTTAATTTTTAACCAAAGAAATCTGCCCAGGTAAATAACATGAATACTAATTGTTTTTTAATGAGACTTCTTACTATGCTGCATTCTGATCATGTTGTGATGTCCCTTTTGACATTAATGTAGGCACAACTTTTCATCTGAGATGGTAGAACTGTGGTTAGTGAATCTGGCTGTTAAATAGTGAAGAAAGTGAAATGTATAACATATGACATTTTTCAGAAACATTTGTGACTAGCATTTTTTAAATTTGGTTCTGTTGCATAATCTATATGGCAGGTATACTATAATACTAAATGTCTTACTTTAAGTTGTTGGCTGATTAAATGTCAATACTTCCTATGATTGAGACACTTTGGAAATATGACCTTGGGAATACTAATTCCCTGCTCAAGATTACTGTTAATCATTGTTCTAATATAATGTTGCTGTGTGATTGAGGTCAGGGTGTAACCAAGTCTATCTATCGTATTTTCATCTTTGTAATTTTTAATTATTCAATAAATTTATTTGGCTTTCTAAAACCAATTGACAGATTTAATTTTGGTCCCCTCCCTTTTATCTGACCTCTAATTGAAGGATGCAAGAGGCCTTTGTCTTTTTTCCACCATCTCCTTTTCTGGTCCTTAGTGCAAGGCTGAGGGGGTGCTGCTCTAAAATTATGAGGAACCATCTTTTTGTTAAACCAACTCTGTCAGTCCTTGGGTGGGGGAGGTGGTATTATCACTGGACTGGTGATGCAGAGACTCAGGGTAATGCTCTGGGGAACTGAGTTCGAATCCCACCACGGCAGATTTAATTCCAGTTTTTTTTTTTTTATTGAATTCAATGTCTAATGATCACCATCTGGTTCCCTAATGTCCTTTTTTGGGGAAAGAAATCTGTCCTTACCTGGTCTGGTCTACATATGACTCCAGATCTGCAGTAATGTGGCTGACTCTTAAAAACCTTCTAAAATGGCTTGGCAAGCCACCCAGGTGTATCAAACCACTACAAAGCCAATAAAAAGGAATGAAACCAGCATTGACTTAGGCACTGGAAATGACAATGGCAAATCCAGCCCTGTCGACCCTGCAAAGTCGTCCTTACTAATGTCTGGGGGCTTGTGCCAAAATTGGGAGAGCTGTCTCACAGACCAGCAAAGCAACATGTCCCAGACACCACCATCACCATCCCTGGGTATGTCCTGTCCCACTGACAGAGCCAGCAGAGGTGGCAGCACAGTGATATACTGTTGGGAGGGAGTTGCCCTGGGAGTCCTCAACATCGACTCCAGACCCCATGAGGTCTCATGGCATCAGGTGAAGAAACATGGGTGAAGAAACCTCCTGCTGATTACCACATACTGGCCTCCCTCCATTGATGAATCAGTGCTCCTCCATGTTGAAGGCCACTTGAAGGAAGCAACAAGGATGGCAAGGGTGCAGAATGTACTCTGGGTGGGGGACTTCAATGTCCATCACCAATAATGGTAACATCACTACAGGCTGAGTCCTAAAGGACATAGCTGCTAGACTGGATCTGTGGCAGGTGATGAGGGAACCCACAAGAGGGAAAATCATACTTGACCTCATCCTCACCAACCTGCCTGCTGCATCTGTACATGACAGCATCAGTAGGAGTGATCACTACACAGTCCTTGTGGATGCTAAATGGGATAGATTTCAAATAGATCTTGCAACTCAAGACTGGGCATCCATTAGGTGCTGTGGGCCATCAGCAGCAGCATTGTACTTAACCACAATCTGTAACCTCATAGCCCAACATATCCCCCACTCTACCATTATCATCAAGCCAGGGGATCAACCCTGGTTCAATGAAGAGTGCAGGAGGGCATGCGAGGAGCAGCTTCAGGCATACCTAAAAATGAGGTATCAACTGGGTGAAGCTGTAACACATCACTATTTGCATGTCAAACAACATAAACAGCAAGTAATAGACAGAGCTAAGCGATTCCACAACTAACAGATCAGATCCTAAGGTCTGCAGTTGTGAATGGCAGTGGGCAATTAAACAACTTGCTGGAGGGGGAGACTCCACAAATATCCCCATCCTCAATGATGGGGGAGCCCAGCACAGCAGTGCAAAAGATGAAGCTGAAGCATTTGCAATAATCTTCAGCCAGAAGTACTGAGTGGATGATCCATCTCAGCCTCCTCCAGTAGTTCCCTGCAATTCTCAGCCAATTCTATTCACTCCACAAGAAATGGCTGAAGGCCCTGACAATATTCTGGCAATAGTACTGAAGAACATGTGCTTCAGAACTTGCTGTGCCCCCAGCCAAGCTGTTCCAGTATAGCTACAACACTGGCATTTACCTAGCAATGCGGAAAGCGGCCCAGGTATGTCCTGTACACACAAAGCAGGACAAATCCAACATGACAAATTACTGCCCCACCAGTCTACACTCAATCATCAGTAAAGTAACAGGAAAGGGTCAGCAACAGTGCTATTAAGTGGCACTTGCTTAGCTATAACCTGCTCACTGACACTCAGTTTCGGTCCTGCCAGGGTCACTCACCTTCTGACCTCAATTACAGCCTTGGTTCAAACATGGCAGCAGATACATGGGAACCCCAGCACCTGCAAGTTCCCCTTCAAGTATTCAATGAGCAGCATGACACTAGGAAGTTCTGAGGAATAATGGGACCTTGGCATGTCTTTCCATAGATCTCTGAAAGCGGAGGGGTATGTTAGTGGGTTGGT
Organism: Carcharodon carcharias; assembly: GCF_017639515.1. Lineage (NCBI taxonomy): Eukaryota > Metazoa > Chordata > Chondrichthyes > Lamniformes > Lamnidae > Carcharodon > Carcharodon carcharias. Next base: position 14,099,175 of record NC_054469.1, on the reverse strand, counting down.
GAAAAAGGCAGATGGGACACTTGCCTTTATCAATTGAGGCATAGATTACAAAAATAGGGAGGTCATGTTGGAGTTGTATAGAACCTTGGTGAGGCCACAACTGGAGTACTGTGCAGTTCTGGTCGCCACATTATAGGAAGGATGTGATTGTACCGGAGGGGGTGCAGAGGAGATTCACCAGGATGTTGCCTGGGATACAACATTTAAGTTATGAAGAGAGGTTGGATAGACTGGGTTGTTTTCGTTGGATCAAAGACTGAGGGGTGACCTGATTGAGGTGTACAAGATTATGAGGAGCATGGATAGGGAGCAGCTAAGATAAAAGCAAAATACTGCAGATGCCGGAAATCTAAAACAAAAATAGCTGGAAAAGCTTAGCAGGCCTGACAGCATCTGTGCCAAGGAAGACAGAGTTTACATTTTGAGTCCGTATGACTTGATAGGGAGCAGCTGTTCCCCTTTAAGTTGAAGGGTCAGTCACAAGGGGACACAAGTTCAAGGTGAGGGGCAGGAGGTTTAGGGGGAAAAACTTTTTTACCCAGAGGGTGGTTAGTCTGGAATGTGCTGCCTGGGAGGGTGGTGGAGGCAGGTTGCCTCATCCTTTAAAAAGTATCTGGATGAGCACTTGGCCCATAGTTAAGACATGCCATGTGCTGGTAAATGGGATTAGTTAGGTAGGTCAAGTGTTTCTCACGGGTTGGTGCAGACTCGATGGGCTGAAGGGCCTCTTCCGCATTCTGATTCTGTGAAGTCATTCGATTGATCCTGACAGTTCCTTCACAGGATTATGACCCAGCAACAAACTCTCTAACATCATTCTGGGTGTACCTGCATCATGGACTGCACCGCCTTCAAGGACAATTAGGGATGGGCATTAAATGCTGGCCTAGCCCATAATACCCACATCCCATGAATGAATATAAAAAGTTATAGGTTGCTCAATACTACTTCATTAATCTGTGCAAAGGCACTTTTCATTGCTGCAAGAAATGTCACAATAAAAAACTTTTGATCTCAGCCCCCATATTTTGTGAGGTGACTTTCCACTCTTGCCACAACAGTCTCAGTCCCTCTCACCTGCACACAGCACCACACTTAGGTGATATGACTAGACAAATCCTTATTCCTAACGGTAAAATCTGTAGAGTATAGAAGTGGAATGATCCAGCAGAGATCATTCACCCCATCAGGCCTTTCAGTGTAAGCTTATCCCATTAATCTTACTACACTACAATTTTTTCCACTTTCATAAGGTTTTAATTCTAGTTCATATAACTTCCAGTTTTAAGAGATTCCCCTCCCATCCCTGACCTCCCCATCCACCACCCCCTCTCTCCCCGCCCGCCACCACCCCCCCGCCCCCCCAAAAGAGGAAGTAAAGAGGAAAAAAACTGGTTTGATTTCAAACAGGTGTGCTTTTAATATTTAAATCACCTTTAAAAAATAAAATTACATATTTATTATTCACCAAAACTCATTCTCCCATTACACAACCAGAAGTTTAATTTTAAAAAAAACCACAACAGCTGCTAACAATTGCGAAAAGATCCTCCCTTTAAATTACAAATGAAGAATCCTGCATCTATTCCAACTGGCCTCTCGCAACCCACTCCTGTCTCTAACGGGAATGAGTGATGCAGGCTGTGCCCTCTCTCACCTTTCAGCTATGTGGTACTCAGGCTTTGTGCTGCTTGACCTGTGGTAAACTGGAAGAAGCTGAATGGTGCAATGTAACATAGGGTAGGGTAGGGCTGTGTGTTCACCAGATTAATCGCTGGGATAGCAGGATTATTTTATGAAGAGAGATTGAGGAGACTGGGTCTATATTTCCTAGTGTTTCAAAGAATGAGGAGTGACCACACAAACTTTGAACATGCTTACAGGGTCGACGTAGAGAAGATGGTTCCCCTGGCTGGTGAGCCTAAAGCCAGGCGACATAATCTCAGGATAAGGGGTAGGCCATTTAAGACTGAGATGAGGAGGAATTTCTTCACTCAGAGGGTGGTGAATCTTTGGAAATCTCTACCCCCGAGGGCTGTGGAAGCTCATTCATTCAGCATGTTCAAAACAGAAATCAATAAATTTTTAGGGACTAATTACATCAGGGGGTATGGAGATAGTGTGGGAAAGTGACATTGAGGTAGATGATCAGCCATGTTCTAATTGAATAGCAGAGCAGATTCAATGGGCTGAATGGACAACGTAGGAGCAGGAATAGGCCATATGGGGAGCCTCGGCACCAGGGTATAAGTGACAAAGGTCCCAGGGAATAGGTGGGAGAAGGTGCAGGAGACACATCAGAGGGTGAACACCTTCAGTAAACAAAAAAAAAATTCCAATGCCTCCTCTTCAACCCTGAAATAAAAAATACTTTCAATATTTTATGAGTTAGAGAGCTGCTACAAGAACTACTTTAAATTGAAGTGGGGAAACGTAGTGCTTTGCAACATTGCTGAAGCGAATTCACATTCCAACCACATTGCAATTGACAAAGATATGGGCATAGGACTCTGCTGTTGTGATAAAAAGGGCAGGTTTTAGCAAACTGAATGAGCAATGGTCAAGGGGGGGAGTTCTTGCTTTCTACCTGAGGTAAGACAATTGTGGACATAACCCACTGGGAGTTCACACAACCTACTCCAACTTGCTGGTAGCTGGTTCGCAGAACTAGTTTCGCAGCCCATCACACTACAGGGAGCTTGTAGACAGACCCTATTCTCATGGCTCCCATCCAGGTAGAAGCTTGCGCAGAAACCCTAATCCAACCTCTTTGGGGAAACCCATGCTCTACTCACCCCAACCAAGTTACAAATGTAAAAGTGCTGTTTAAAATTTAAAACAAAAAGATCAAGTCTCACAAACAATTGACAGGAATTCCACTCGACCTGTAAAATAACCAGACTTCCCTCAAAAATAGGTCAGACAACCCACTGTACAGTGATTGAAACTGTATTCATCCCCATTGAAAACATCACATTCAAGGACTGCAACACACCATAGTGTCATTTTCCATTTTATATTTTCTTTAATATTCACCATATCTGTTTTACCATTAACAGGAACTTTCAAACCTCAGCCAGACACAAAATATTTTACAACAATGAGTGTAGTGTGGGGAGATTGCCTGGATGAAGGAACTACCTAAAGATGTTCACCAAGGGAGAAGATCTGCACAGGTCACTAGATGAAACACTGATATCACACCAAATTGTCCAGATAGATCCCAGCCCAGCAGACCTCTCCAACACAACCAGGCTTGGTGTTCCTCACATAAGTGCAGTTGAACATCCAATGGCACTCCATATTTTGTACAAGGTAAGGTGGGACTTGCTGTACCCATGAAACCACCTGGATAAATCTTCACTGACACAGCTACAAGGAGGCAATCAGGAAATGTAGGGGGAGGGGGGGGGGAGAGGAAGTTGAAACAGAAATGGGAGTAAGGTTTTTTTTGATTGACACTGATAACCTGAGTAAATTAATCACAGATAAACCTGCAGCCAACTTCCTCTCAGACATATACAACGGCAGCGAAATGGAGGAGGAGGAGGCTTCCTAAACGACCTTAGAGGTTGGTGCTGTGCTGGCTTGCTGGGATCAACACAGCAAGCCCCTGCTGCAGTCAGACATTGAGCTGAAAGAGGCTGCAGCAGCAGCAGGGAGTCTGGACAACTGTAGAGAGTCAGGATGTGGGTTCGGCTCCTCCCTTTGAATTAAACCCATAGCTACATTATATAATCGATTTCTACTTCCAACCCAACAATCACTGTGTTCCACTATGGGCAGTTGCCCCACAGACTGACCGACTGCCCTCCGCTCCCTCATTTCCTTGCCAGGTCATAATTGGCTGCGAACCAATCACAGGTCTCCTTGACAGCTGAAACAAATTAAAACCTGTTGTTACTTGCTCTTATTTTCAAAAAGCATGTTCACAATTTGTTTCTTTTTGGGGAGAAATAAGATATTAAAAATATATATATATGTATGTGTATATATATATATATATATATATATATATATATATATCAACTAGTAAAATTGCAGTTTTAAATACACACAAAACAAAACAAGAGGGCAGCATTCAGCCCTAATCTTCTGAACCACTTTTCATCTCCCAGAATCATGTGTAAACCTGACTGGAGTGATACATTAGTGAACCCAGTTGGGTTTTTTTCGGATAATCCTGCCGTTTTCGTGACCATTTTTAACCTTTTCCCCTTCTGAGGCCAGCTGAGAAATGACAACATTCTTTGATGCTAATTTTACCAATGACCAGATTTCACTGAATTGTGTTTTACGATGTGCAAGGCACGGTGGATTTTTGAAATTGCCACCCTTAAGAATACTTATTCCAAACTGATCCAGCAGGTGGCAGGCTAGTCCAATAAACACCAACTGGTACAATAGTAAAACAAAAACAGAATTACCTGGAAAAACTCAACAGGTCTGGCAGCATCGGCGAAGAAGAGTTTATAGGTGTGGGCGAGGAACTGTGGTTGAAGCCCAAGATCAACCATGATCATATCGAATGACGGAGCAGGCTCGAAGGGCCATGTGGTCTACTCCTGCTCCTATCTCTTATGTTCTTATTTATTTAATTAACCGCATTCAAGTTCCGGTGTTGCGCTGGTAGGATTTAAACTCATGACTCTGGACCATTAATCCAGACCTTGCGATTACTAGTCCAGTAACATGTACAAATGTACATCTGTCTATCTGCCTCAGGCTTAAACATCTTCAATGACGGAGGATCCCCAAGCCTCTGGGATAGAGAATTCCAAAGATTCACAACCCTTTGAGTGAAATCTGGAATATAAAGCTAGTCTCAGTAATAGTAACCATGAAACTATCAGATTGTCATAACAGCCCATCTGGTTCACTAATGCTCTTTAGGGAGGGAAGTCTGCCATCCTTGCCCAGTCCGGCCTACATGTGACTCCAGGCCCACAGCAATGTGGTTGACTCTTAAATGCCCTTTGAAATGGACTCAAGCCCCACTCACTTGTTAAGGTGGCAGCTCACCACCTACTCAAGGGGAATTAAGGACAGGTAATAAACTTGCCAGTGATGCCCACCATCCTGTGAATGAAACAAAAACGGCAGGGAGTAGTGTGTGCGACAGGCAGCCCTCAGTGAGCCAGAACTAGGCCACCCACAGTGACAGAAATGGCACTTCAACAAAAAACAGTAAGTCAGCAAAACAATCGGTATCACCAGATTGAAACATCCATTTGGGAACGTAGTGCATTTAAACTAAACCCATCCTCTTAGTTAGTTAGTCCTTGTTAGTAAGTGTGCTTTAATACAGTGTTTAATATCTGATGCTGGTTAGTAATTCTTCAAATTCATGGAAGTCTAGAGAAGTTGAAGGATTTGCACCTTCCTCTTGAACATGCCAACTCAGGCTGCAGCCCCACTGGTCACAAGCTTCACTGGCAGTTTGGCCATTCTGCATGCATGACACCAGACAGCGAGCAGCGCTAGGCTATTCAACTATGGCAGCATCACTTCAGCCACACCAGCAATCACTGGGTAACTATCAGCAACAGGAACACCAACTGGGTTTTTCCTTCCCTGACATCAGTGGAATTGAGGCCAATTAAAAAAGTATTCTACCCTCACCCTCCAACAGGGCAGACATCAGCTAACTACATTCAATGGTATTACCATCAATCCCCCACTGTAAACATCCTGGGGGGGTTACCATTGACCAGGACCTGAACTGGACCAGCCATATTAATACTGTCTACAAGGACAGGCCAGAGGCTAGGAATCCTGCAGGGAGTAACTTACCTCCTGACACAAGTCAGGGGTGTGATGGAATACTCCCCATTGGCCTGGCTGAGTGCAGCTCCAACAACACTGAAGAAGCTTGATACTGTCCAGGACAAAGCAGTCACGTGAATGGCACCCCATCCACAAACATTCACTCTCTCCACCACTGACACACAGTAGCAGCAGTGTGTACCACCACAGGAACTCACCAAGGCTCCTTAAAGAGCACCTTCCAAACCCATGACTTTTACTATCTAGAAAGACAAGGACAGCAGATAGATGGGAACACCACCACCTGGAAGTTCCCCTCCAAGCCACACCTCATCCTGACTTGGTAATATATCGCCGTTCTGTCACTGTCGCTGGGTCAAAATTCTGGAACTCCCTCCCTAACAGCAGTGTGTGTGTACCGACACCACATGGACTGCAGCGGTTCAAGGAGGCAGCTCACCACCACCTTCTCAAGGGCAACTAGGGATGGGCAATAAATGCTGGCCCAGCCAGTGATGCTCACATCACATGAATGATTTTTTAAAAATGTATGAAGTTGTCTACAGGAAGGTGGGTGTTAGTACTGTGCTGCTTTATTGTAACTTCCAGGTTTATGGATGAGACATGAATGGGAGGTTGGAGTGTGTAAGACATTGAGACTCACCTTGGCTGAAGGGGGTGAATTTGAAGTCTGGCAGGTATTTCCTCAACTTGCTGTTACTGGCCGTCTTCTTGAACTGCCCATCAGATTTGCTTGTGTCAAACTTGATGCTCATAATTAAGGAAAGAGAGAGTGGGATGGGAAGGGAAAAAAGAGAAAGCATGTGGCACATCCTTGGCTGCAGACGGCTTTAGTGCCACTATCCTAATGGATACCAGCCAAACACACACACACACACACACACACACACACACACAGGGGTTAATAGTCCCCTCCGGGGTACAGATCCACCAGCATAATGCACCTTCAATTACCTCAATCAACTGCCAACCAGCAATCCAAACCTAGCCAGTGAAATGTGGCAAGCTGATCGACTGTGGAAGTGTGTCACAGGCAAGCGTCATTCAATCAACCCAGGCCTGGAACTATGGTTGCCAACCTTTCAAGAATTGAGGGTTAATCTTCTGGACACTGTGGTGGGCGACACTCAGGAGAAAAATCACGAGGCCACTAAAACAAAAACGTCAGTTGGTAGTATAGAACTTGAATATTATTGAAAAGGGGGGCATGATGCTGAAACTTTTCCTCTTGCACTCATCAGGACAAATGCAAGAATACAAAATTTCAAACAATCACAACAATTTATACTACAGGAGAAAGGAATGCTGATTGGTTGGCAAGTCAACTCTGATTGGCTGGAACAGTGACATGGAGAAAACAATGGGGAAGTAGAGACTCCCCAAGCTCCCGGGTAACTCAAAAAAGGTGCAAGGCTTGAACATATTCCTTTTGTTTCCAGAGAATGGGTCCCTGAGTATGAAAGCATGGAGCTTCTAGCAACTGTAAATGAGCCATGTTACTAATTATCTTAAATTGGTTGTTAGTGTAGTTATTAACACGCTCAGGATTGTTCAGCAAGTGCTGCCCAATCACAGAATCACATCTAACACCAGACATTTAGTTTTGGGTTTTGCATGTACGGGCTGGTTGTGTACGGTCTGTGCTCTGCCTGTTACCATCAGCCAAAGGAACATGCCGTTTGACTGATAACAACAAATTCTTGAACAGTTTTTTTTGGGGAGAACAGGTTGTTTGACAGATACTCCAGAACCATCCAATCAGGTAATGAAATCTTTGTTTTCGAATTGGTTGAGGGAAGACACAGCATTACAAGCATTGACATGTCAGACAGCCAATGATGGGAGTGTGGGGGCGGGGTTACTGGAGGCAGGAAGTTGTGATAAAATCTCCAGGAATATATCCAAGCAGGAGGCAACACAACCTCTATCACACAAACACAACAGGGCGTCACTATTAGGAACTGCAGCTCTGGCTGAGTCCCAGTGACCCAACGAGGAAGTTCCTGGAGCCGGGAACTCTGGTAAGGAGTATTATACAGGCAGTCATATATGTGAAGGATACAATGACCTCCCCTTTGAACCCCATGGCTGCCACAATGCTCTCAGCTGCCTCTTTAATAGACACTTCATCTTCCTCTCCCACTGAGGACAGAAACACAGGAACATTATCCTCACAGTAACCAGCAACAAACACCATCCGAGAACCTACCTACTACCCAACACCAACTTACAGCACTGAGCCCTCTTCAAACACTGCCCACAGAATCACAGAATTGTTACAGTACAGACAGAGGCCACTTGGCCCATTGTGTCTGCACTGGCTCTCTGAATGACCAATTCCCTTAGTGCCATTCTCCCATCTTCTGTCCTGCACGTTCTTCCTTTTCAGATACTTATCCAATTCCCTTTTGAATACTTCAGTTGAACCTGACGTTCAGGCAGCACATGCCAGATCTTAACCACTCGCTGCATGAAAAAGTTTTTTTAGACAAAGGAGGAGAGGAGCCACAAAGGCTTTCACCAAAATGAGGTGGAAACAGCCCCCAACACCCAGTTTTAGCAGCAAAATTGAGGTACAGCACGGGATTAAAGTAAATCTCCCTCTACACTGTCCCCATCAAACACTCCCAGGACAGGTACAGCACGGGGTCAGATACAGAGTAAAGCTCCCTCTGCACTGTCCCCATCAAACACTCCCAGGACAGGTACAGCACGGGGTTAGATAGAGAGTAAAGCTCCCTCTACACTGTCCCCATCAAACACTCCCAGGACAGGTACAGCACGGGGTTAGATAGAGAGTAAAGCTCCCTCTACACTGTCCCCATCAAACACTCCCAGGACAGGTACAGCACGGGGTTAGATAGAGAGTAAAGCTCCCTCTACACTGTCCCCATCAAACACTCCCAGGACAGGTACAGCACGGGGTTAGGTACAGAGTAAAGCTCCCTCTACATTGTCCCCATCAAACACTCCCAGGACAGGTAGAGCATGGGGTTAGGTACAGAGTAAAGCTCCCTCCACACCATCCCCATCAAACACTCCCAGGACAGGTACAGCATGGGGTTAGATACAGGGTAAACACCTCCCTCAGTCTTGCCCCAACAATGTGCCTTGGTCTAAAATTCAGGATGGATTTTCCTAATGGGGTTCCATGGATTTAAAAATGTTCAGTCCAATGGATCAAGGGCAGCATCAAAGTGAGACCTGAGAAGCTGACATACAGCAGCAGGAGCTGGACTCCCAAATTACCTTCACACAACATCCTTAGTCTGTATGGAGACAGGAATTTCAACTCAACATCTTGGAATGGATTTGAATGAACCCAGCTTTCCCCCCCATCATCTCCCCAATACTCTTTACCCTCCTAAATAAGACCTTTGCTGGGTAAAGCATCATCCCTCCATCCATTACCTGTTCTCTAACACACACCAAGCGCCAAGAGACTATTCAACTGTGGAAAGCATCACGACTGATCCTAAGCCAATAGGTGCAACGCAGATATTCACAGATATCTGGAGCTGGTAGTGCGGGGGGTGGGGGTGAAGATAGCTCGGAGAGCTTTTAACTCACTATGACTTGCTTTCTTCCTCAAAACAATTGGCATTTATACATTGCCTCTGATGCAGTAAAGCAGCTGAAAGGGTGTGATCAGACAAACCATTCTCACCTGAGAGGATGATGGGTTCAATCTCTTTATATTCTCTCAAAACCCAGATGAAGAGACGGGCCAGATCCTGGAAAATGAAGTCACTGTCATCAAACCCAGTCATCAAGTATTGCATTTGCCGTGTTTTGGCTGTCCCCTGTTTATACAGACCTACAAACCCCACACACTGGCGATGCGATAGCGCAATCCACGGACCACCATCCATGAACTCCATCAGTGTGGCACCTTGATCACCCTACCCTGCCCTCCAATCAGGAAAGAGGACCCGCAAGATGTGGTAACCTAGACCCTCAGAGGAACATTTCACTCCCAGTGAGCAGACGGAGACAGGTTCAACCCTATCCGAGGGAATCGCCTTCAATTAAGAGGCCACCACACAACTTAAAACAAAGTCGTTGAATATTAGAAAGCTTCTTTCGACTGGACCAGTTCCAGATTGGGACAGACATTGCAGGAGGTAAGAATCTTCACAGAGAACACACATTCCCTGTGACCTCCTGAACTGGTTGTCCTATGTGGAAAGGTCGGACTGCCTAGCCTTGTATCTACTGGAGTTCAGAAGAGTGAGAGGCGACTTGATTGAAGCATTCAAGGTCCTGAGGGGACTTGACAGGATGGATGTGGAGAGGATGTTTCCTCTTGTGGGAGAATCTAGAACTTGGGGGTCACTGTTGAAAAATAAGGGGTCCCCCATTTAGTGCAGAGACGAGAGGAATGTTTTTCTCTCAGAGGGTTGTGAGACTTTGAAATTCTCTTCCTCCAAAGGTGTCGCGCCCAAGTCCTTGAATACCTTTAAGGCAGAGGTAGATAGATTCTTGATAAGCAAGGGGGTGAAAGGTTATCGGGGGGTGGGGGGCATGGCTAGGTAGGAATATGAGATTAAAATCAGATCAGCCGTGATCTTATCAAATGGCAGAGCAGGCTCGAGGGGCCGAGTGGCCTACTCCTGCTCCTAATTTGTTCACCTGAGGGCACCTTGGAGAGGAACTTTGTCCAAGTATTTTCAGCCATATTTAGGGGAGTAGAGGTGCGGAGACATGGGGGGCTTGCCGGGTGAGGTGGGGGTCGGGGGGGGGAGGGTGAAACGTCCAGCCTGGATGTTACACCCAGTCAGAGGTTGCAGACATGCAGTCAGCAGCTAGGGCTGGAGGCAGATTCGAGAGTCCCAGATGAACAATGGCCAGGGGTCCACCTCCCTCCACCAACACTCTTTTCCTTCATGGAATCTGCTTGAAGAGTTAGTCGCATCACAGAAACAAACCGAACTCCAAACGTTGACCCGGAAACGTACCAGAGAGTATATGAACTGCCTCCTGGGTTTCCCTGATCCCCACACCACCAGTGATGTGCCATTTCCTGGGGGTAGCAATGAAATGAAACAGAAAGAGGTCAGTAACTTAGCTTCAACCCTCTTCTGTTTCTGAGCGGAAGTGCATCCTACTCAAATGACCTCAAAGAGGGAGTGCAGTTCCGTTCATCTATCAACGCTGCACCCCCCCCCCCCCCCCCCCCCCCCCCCCCCAAACCCTGCCCATACCCCTTCCTCAGAGAGCAGCACGTGTACACCATCTACAAGATGCACTGCAGGAAGTCACCGAGCCTCCTTAGACAGCACCTTCCAAACCCCCGACCACTACCACCTAGAAGGACAAGGGCAGCAGATAGATGGGCAGCAGATGTATGGGAACACCCCCACCTGGAAGTTCCCCTCCAAGCCACTCACCATCCTGACTTGGAAATATATCGCCGTTCCTTCACTGTCACTGGGTTAAAATCCTGGAACTCCCTCCCTAACAGCACTGTGGGTGTACCTACACCACATGGACTGCAGCGGCTCAAGGCGGCGGCTCACCACCACATTCTCAAGGGGCAACTAGGGATGGGCAATGACAGCGAAGCCCACAACCCGTGAATGATTTTTTTTAAAAAAAATGTTACAATTTAACGTGGTCACTCGACAAAGAAGTAAGAATGGGAGACTCAACTCTGTGCGAGGTAAGTCTTGTGAATCAGTCCTGGCAAAACATGCCCGTCCTCGATATTAAAATTGTCGTACATTCCGAAGACGTTGGTGGGAATCACAGCTGTAAACATCCGGTTGTGTTGTTCAAAGTAAGCCCTGGAACAGAGAAGGAGTGAGGTCAGTGGCAATCCACACCCGAGTTAAGGCAAACTCCACCTTTAGCCCTGTGGGGTTGGGTGGCTTATTAAATGCCAGCATCCGTTACAGGAGGAAGAGGGGGAGGCAAAGGGGAAAAGATATGAGGCAGAAAAGAGGATAGGGAGATGAGGTAAATGAAGTACAAACAGAAAAGGATGCTCACCGGTTCTGAATGTCAATCATTCGCTTTGCATACGAATATCCAAAGTTTGAACTGTGTGGGGGCCCACTGTGGATCTACAAGGAACACAGAGGTTTTTTTTAAAAAATATATTAAATTGCTATTCTCCTTTCGACTCCAAATCCTGGACGGCATTGTCAGCAGGATTCTGTCTCTCGTTGTAGTCATTTGTCAGCTCGCTCCTGCCTGCAGCACGGCTAGCTACAATCTGAACGTGGCGCAGCGAGCAGAGATAAGCCGGTGTCTGGAATGCAGCTTTGTGAACAGCCTCGAGATAGAATCACAGAATTGTTACAATTTCAAAAGTCTGAACAACACGTTAAGTTGTTGCTATGCAGCGGCTGTGCGTGAGTGGTACTTCCCACTAAACAGGATGCTGCCGGCAATCTAAAAGTGAAGTTTTGCCTACCATAAGATTGAGCAACGTCATGTATGAATTTCAGTGCCGGTGTGTGGGCTGTACATCGTAATGACTGGCTGATCAAATCAAACAAGAAGTTTCTTGGGTTATTTACAAAAGGCAGGGTACAGACTGTATTCAGCCAGCCCGCACTTGCAAAACCCAAAACAAAATGGCTGTTAGATGTGATTCCACGATTAGGCAGCACTTGCTGAACAATCCCGAGCACGCTAATAGCTACACTAACAACCAATTTAAGATCATCAGTCGAGCTCGTTACATGGCTCATTTATGCCTGCTAGAAGCGACATACATTCATAAGCAGAGGCACGTTCTCGGCAAACTAAAGGAAGATGTTCAAGCTTTGCACCTTTTTTGAATTACCCGGGAACCTGAGGAGCCTATAGTTCCCTGTTTTCTCCATGTCAACCAGAGCCAGAGTCGACTTGCCCACCAATCAGCACCCTTTTCTCCTGTAGTATAAACTGCTGTGATCGTTTGAAATTTGCCATTCATGTGTTTCTCCTGCCGGGTGCAAAATGAAAAGCCTCATGGCTCTGACTTCAGCAACACATTTATTAAGTCTCCCCTTAACCTTCTCTGCGCCACTGGAGAATAATCTCAGCTTCACCAGTCTCTCCACACAAGATGTGCATAATTTTTTTTTATTTATTATTTGTTCATGGGATGTGGGCATCACTGGCTAGGTTAGCATTTATTGCCTATCCATAATTGCCCTTGTTCAGAGGGCATTTAAGAGTCAACCACATTGCTGTGGGTCTGGAGTCACATGTTGGTCAGACCAGATTTCCTTCCTTAAAGGGCATTAGTGAATCAGATGGGTTTTTGTGACAAATCGACAATGATTTCACGATCAGCAGACTTTTAATTCCAGATTTTTATTGATTCAAATTTCACCATCTGCCGTGGTGGGATTCAATCCCAGGTCCCCAGAGCATCGCCCTGGGTCTCTGTAATACTAGTCGAGTGACAACACCACTAATGCCACCATCTCCTCAAATCCCAAAGTCTCACGTGTAAATCCTGCACAGGGGACATTCATACTCAAGCCACTGCCCTCTCTGAAATTCTTCACCCCCAAATCTGCGCGTTACTGTACCCGGAACACAATATGAACCTGTAAACTGCCACCTGATGGAACGAGATTGATTCCCAGGATGAGTGGTGTTGTACCTAGGCGGAGTGGAGTGCTAGAGTAAAATGGGTCTAAAGTCACTGGAGTTTAGGATAATGGGAGGTAATTTCATTCAAGTTCTGAGGGGACTTGACAGAGTAGACACGGGTCGTTTCCTCTGGCTGGGGTTTCTAGAACGAGGGGTTAGTGCCTTCGAATAAGGGGTTGGTGGTGAATCTCTGGAATTCCCTACCGCAGAGAGCTGTGAATGCTCAGTCATTAAGTATATTTAAGATCGAGATTGATAGGTTTTTTTTGAGTACTAAGAGAATTAAATTATATGTGGATTGTACAGGAAGGTGGAGTTGATGTAGATGATCAGTCATGATCCTATTGAATAGCGGAGCAAGCTTGATGGGCTGAATTTCTTGTATTATTACAGAACTGGAAAATGTCCCCAGCCTTTCCCTCCCTGGAGATATGACTCCTTGCAGTGATTTTTAAAATGTATTCATTCATGGGATGTGGGCATCGCAGGCAAGACCAGCATTTGTTGCCCATCCCTAATTGCCCTTGAATTGAATGGTTCGCTAGGCCATTGCAAAGGACAGTTAAGAGTCAACCACATTGCAGTTGGTCTGGAGTCACATGTAGGCCAGACCAGGTAAGGACAGCAGATTCCCTTCCCTAAAGGCAATCAGTTGTTACAAAACCCATCTAGTTCATTAAGGTCCATGATAGTTGTCATGGTCACCATTGCTGAGGCTAGCTTTATATTCCAGCTTTTATTAAATGAATTTAAATTCCCCCAGCGGCCGTGGTGGGATTTGATCCTATGCCCCAAGAGCATTAGCCTGGGCCTCTGGATTACTAGTTCAGTGATATCGCTCTCATGGCTGTCAGGAGATCACTGGGATCTCAGCCAAAAGGGGGCAGCCGCAGGCGTGGGCTTGGCAGAGAAACACCCGGCCCTCCCATCTCCTCAAGCTCCTAAATAATCGCCTCACGGAACACATGCGTGAGGGTTAAATCGACTTTCACGTTACTGCCAGAAAGTTATAAAAACTCAACAAGTCCCCCTAACGTTTTTCAGGGAAGGAAATCTCCTCCTTACCTGGTCTGGCCAATATGTGACTCCAGTCTGATACTTAAAGGCCTCAGAGGAAACCATGGCCAGAAACTAACATTGGAATTTCCAAAAATAAACCGCACACCTCACAGAGAAGCTGTTTGATTTCGAATTTAAATGCCAATTAGGCAGTAGTGTTGGATCAGTCTTTTCGGGCTATGGAGGAGGCCATTCAGCCCCTCAAGCCGCTTCTGCCATTCAATCAGATCATGGCTGATCTGTATCTTAATTCTACTTACCCACCTTTGAGGCATGTCATTAGGAGGGGGGAAAGGAGAAAACGGGGGAAAATGAGGGGGAAGACGATAGGGGAGGAAGAGGAGGAACAGGGAGAGGTCTCACCATTGTTTCATCAATAGGGTAGGTTGTCTTGTCTGGGAAGATGCAGGTGGAGAGGCAGGAGATGACCTTTGTGACCCCAAGCTCGTGGGCCGAGTGCAGCACATTGTCATTAATGTGAACATTCTTTCTCTGTGAAAAGAAAACACAAAAATCACAAACAGGATAATCAGCAACCACCTGAACCGACTACCTCCGAACTCCCCGTCTCTCCCTCACTGATTCCCTCCTGACAGCATCGAGTACCGATTATCTCCGAACTTGCTGTCTCTCCCTCACTGATTCCTCCTGACAGTATTTTTAAAAATTCCTTCACGGGATGTGAGCTTCGCTGGCTGGGTCAGCATTTAGTGCCCATCCCTAGTTGCCCTTGAGAAGAAGGTGGTGAGCTGCCTTCTTAAACCACTGCAGTCCATGTGGTGTAGGTACAACTAAAGTGCTGTTAGGAAGGGAGTTCCAAGATTGTGACCCAGCGACAGTGAAGGAACAGCGATATATTTCCAAGTGAGGATGATGAGTGAGTTGGAGGGAAACTCCAGGTGGTGGTGATCCCATTTATCTGCTGCCCTTGTCCTTCTAGGTGGTTGTGGTCGTGGGTTTGGAAGGTGCTGTCTAAGGAGCCTTGGAGAATTCCTGCAGTGCATCTTGTAGATGGTACACACTGTTGCTGCTGTGCGTCAGTGGTGGAGGGAGTGAATGTTTGTGGGGGTGGTGTCAATCAAGCAGGCTGCTTTGTCCTGGATGGTGTCCAGCTTGTTCAGTGTTGTGGGAGCTGCACTCATTCAGGCAAGTGGGGAGTATTCCATCACATTCCTGACTTGTGCTTTGTAGATGGTGGACAGGCTATGGGGAGTCAGGAAGTGAGTTACTCATCACAGGATTCCTAGTCTCTGACCTGCTCTTGTAGCCACAGTATTTATATGGCTAGTCCAGTTTAGTTTCTGGTCAATGGTAACCCTCAGGATGTTGATAATGGGGGATTCAGTGATGGTAATGCCATTGAACATCAAGGGGCAATGGTTGGATTCTCTCTTGTTGGAGATGGTCATTGCCTGACACTTGTGTGGCACGAATGTTACTTGCCACTTGTCAGCCGAAGCCTGGATATTGTCCAGGTCTTGCTGCTTTTGGACATGGACTGCTTCAGTATCTGAGGAGTTGCAAATGGTGCTGAACATTGTGCAATCATCAGCAAACATCCTTACTTCTGGCCTCATGATGGAAGGAAGGTCATTGATGAATCAGCTGAAGATGGTTGGGTCTTGGATACTACCCTGAGGAACTGCTGCGGTGACGTCCTGGAGCTGAGATGAGTGAACTCCAGCAACCACAACCATCTTCCTTTGTGGTAGGTATGACTCAAACTAGCGGAGAGTTTTCCCCCTGATTCCCAGTGACTTCAGTTTTGCTAGGATAAAAGGAAAATACTGGAGATGGTCGAAATCCGAAAGAGAAACAAAAATAGGTGGGAAAACTCAACACACACACACTGCAGAGGAGAGAGACACAGTCACTGCGAACACACACACACGAACACGCACGCACGCACACGCACACACACACACACAGTAAAAGCCCAGGCCAGTCTTGCAGCAACTACACCCCACCCCCCCCAGCCCAGTCCCAACTGCATTCCAGTCAGGGTGGCTCAGTCAATGATACAATAGTACACCACAGGAGGAGACCAATCAGCCCATCAGTCTGTGCTGGCTCTTTTGAAGAGCAATCCACTCTTATCCCATATCCCTGCAATTTTTTTTCCCCTTCAAGTGTTTATCCAATTCCCTTTTAAAAGCTTCTATTAAATCTGTATCCACCACACGGTCAGGCAGTGCATTCCAAACCACTGAGTGTGTTTAAAAAAAAAAATTTCCTCAGATTGGCAGAAGAGCCAGAGACGATCACTTTAAATCTGGTCCCTCTGTTTATCGACCTTTCAGCCAATAGGAAACCCTTTCTCTTTATTTATCCTATCTAAACTCTTCACGATTTTAAACCCCTCTATCAAATCTCCCCTGAATTTTCTCTGTCCCAGCTTCTCCAGTTTCTCCGTGTAACTGTAAGCCCTCATTCCTGGGACCATTCTCGTAAATCTCTTCTGTACCTCCTCCAAAGCCTTCACATCCTCCCTAAAGTGTGGCGCCAGGACTTGGGACACAAATACTCCAAGGTGGGGGCCCAAAGGAAATTAATTTCCACGCGATTGTTTGCTATCCACACACCGTCACTCACCCAGAAATCCAGGTTGTATTTCATGTTCCGGAAGAGTCCGCCCACCATGGCTGCCAGGTGAATGACATGGGTGGGTTGGTGTCTGTTGAATAAGGCCCTGGTTTCTGCAGCATTCCTGACCGGCAAACAAAAAGGTTTTACATTTCCACAGCACCTCCCACCACCTCCACATGTCCTAAAGCACTTCGAAACAAGACGCACTTCACTGTAACGGGCAGGTATTTCACAGCCAATGTGGGAAATGCGGCAGCCAATTTCTGCACAGCAAGATCCCACATGCAGCACTGTGGGATCGCCAACAATTATTTTAAAGTGATGTTGGTTGAGGGGTTACTATTGGCCAGGACACTGGGGAGAACTTCCCCTCCTTGTCATTGACCAGTGCCATAAGGTCTTTTATGTCCACCTGAGGGGGCAGACGTGGCCTTGGTGAAACATCTCGACTCAGATAGCACAGTGCTCCCTCAGCCAGAGAGAACGCACAAATCCCCAGCAAATAGCTACCCCACTCTTCAAGCACCACCTGCCCTGCATGTGGCAGAGTCTGCAGATCTCACATTGGACTCATCAGCCAACTCAGAACCCATCGAACCGGAGTTGAAGTAAGTCACCTTCACACCTCCGACAGCGCGGCACTCCCTCAGTACCGACCATCCGACAGCGCGGCACTCCCTCAGTACCGACCCTCCGACAGCGCGGCACTCCCTCAGTACCGACCCTCCGACAGCGCGGCACTCCCTCAGTACCGACCCTCCGACAGCGCGGCACTCCCTCAGTACCGACCCTCCGACAGCGCGGCACTCCCTCAGTACCGACCCTCCGACAGCGCGGCACTCCCTCAGTACCGACCATCCGACAGCGCGGCACTCCCTCAGTACCGACCCTCCGACAGCGCGGCACTCCCTCAGTACCGACCCTCCGACAGCGCGGCACTCCCTCAGTACCGACCCTCCGACAGCGCGGCACTCCCTCAGTACCGACCCTCCGACAGCGCGGCATTCCCTCAGTACCGACCCTCCGACAGCGCGGCACTCCCTCAGTACTGACCCTCTGACAGTGCGGCACTCCCTCAGTACTGACCCTCTGACAGTGCGGCACTCCCTCAGTACTGACCCTCTGACAGCGCGGCACTCCCTCAGTACTGCATTGTAGAGTAGAAGGGACAGTTTGTTCTGTTGGCCCCACAGACCATGTTATCACACGGAAGGAGGCCATTCGCCCTTTGGCCTCTTCCACCATTCAATGGTTGGTTTGTAGCCGAACTCCATTTAATCACCTTTCCACAAAGGGACTCACGTTAAATCAGCATCTTTTGAAGACAGGAAGATCCACTCCTCATCCGCCTGCCCCTCACCCTCCTTCACCACCTGCTCGATGGCTCTGCCGACCAACCCCGAGCCTCCGGTCACCAGGATCCGCTTGTTCTTGGTCCCCTTCCTCTCTCCGTCTGCCATCTCTGCAATTTTCCAAATACAGGACAGGGCAAGCTCAGACCTGCACAGATCATTGACAACTTAAACAGACCTGCATTCCTACAGCACCTTTTATCACCCCATGACACCCCAAAATCTTTCCAACCAATGAAGAGCAGTCACCGTTGTAATGTGGGGAATGCAGCAGCCAATTTGTGCACAGCAAGATCCCACAATCAGCAATGTGATAATGCCCAGAGAATTTATTTTTGTGTCATTGGTCAGGGGTAAATATTGGCCAGGACACCGAGGAGGTCTCTCCACTTAGTGAACAATGCAGCCACTTCCACAGGAGGAGGCAGTGCAGACCAGACCTCATTTCATGTCTCAGCTGAAAAAAACAGGCCCTCTGACAGTCCAGCACTCCCTCAACCCATCCCAGTCAGAAAGCCCCCCCGCCCCCACCCAAGTCTGACAGTTTCAACAACTCTCCAGCCTCCTCATCCTTCCCTTCCTCATTCCTCCTTTCCTCCCTCTTTCCCCTTCCTCATAGCTCCCTCACTGCCTTCTCATCCCACCCTCATCTCCTCCTCATCCCATCTCCTCCTTATCCCACCCTAATTTCTCCCCTCATCCCTCCCTCATTCATTCCCCCTCCTCATCCCTCATCCCCCTCCTCATTCCTCCTCCTCATCCCTCCATCCCTCATTTCCTCATTCCCCTCCCTCCATCGCACCCAAACTCGCAGGTTTTCTTTCTCTTCCTTGATTCCAGCGTGTCCCGGATGCACCTCTGGGGTCAGAGGTTGAAGTCGGACTGCGCCGGCGCGGGAGGAAACCACACATACGCGCCCTTCGCATAGCCTCCTGGGAGTTGTAGTTTTCTGTTTGGAAACTGACCAATAGGATCTAAAACAAAAACAGAATTACCTGGAAAAACTCAGCAGGTCTGGCAGCATCGGCGGAGAAGAAAAGAGTTGACGTTTCGAGTCCTCATGACCCTTCGACAGAACTTGAGTTCGAGTCCAGGAAAGAGCTGAAATATAAGCTGGTTTAAGGTGTGTGTGTGGGGGGCGGAGAGATAGAGAGACAGAGAGGTGGAGGGGGGTGGTGTGGTTGTAGCGACAAACAAGCAGTGATAGAAGCAGATCATCAAAAGATGTCAACAACAATAGTACAATAGAACACATAGGTGTTAAAGTTAAAGTTGGTGATATTATCTAAACGAATGTGCTAATTAAGAATGGATGGTAGGGCACTCAAGGTATAGCTCTAGTGGGGTTTTTTTTATTTTATATAATGGAAATAGGTGGGAAAAGGAAAATCTTTATAATTTATTGGGAAAAAAAAAAGAGAAGGGGGAAACAGAAAGGGGGTGGGGATGGGGGAGGGGACTCACGACCTAAAGTTGTTGAATTCAATATTCAGTCCGGAAGGCTGTAAAGTCCCTAGTCGGAAGATGAGGTGTTGTTCCTCCAGTTTGCGTTGGGCTTCACTGGAACAATGCAGCAAGCCAAGGACAGACATGTGGGCAAGAGAGCAGGGTGGAGTGTTAAAATGGCAAGCGACAGGGAGGTTTGGGTCATTCTTGCGGACAGACCGCAGGTGTTCTGCAAAGCGGTCGCCCAGTTTACGTTTGGTCTCTCCAATGTAGAGGAGACCACATTGGGAGCAACGAATGCAGTAGACTAAGTTGGGGGAAATGCAAGTGAAATGCTGCTTCACTTGAAAGGAGTGTTTGGGTCCTTGGACGGTGAGGAGAGAGGAAGTGAAGGGGCAGGTGTTGCATCTTTTGCGTGGGCAAGGGGTTGTGCCATAGGAGGGGGTTGAGGAGTAGGGGGTGATGGAGGAGTGGACCAGGGTGTCCCGGAGGGAGCGATCCCTACGGAATGCCGATAAGGGGGGTGAAGGGAAGATGTGTTTGGTAGTGGCATCATGCTGGAGTTGGCGGAAATGGCGGAGGATGATCCTTTGAATGCGGAGGCTGGTGGGGTGATAAGTGAGGACAAGGGGGACCCTATCATGTTTCTGGGAGGGAGGAGAAGGAGTGAGGGCGGATGCGCGGGAGATGGGCCGGACACGGTTGAGGGCCCTGTCAACGACCGTGGGTGGAAAACCTCGGTTAAGGAAGAAGGAGGACATGTCAGAGGAACTGTTTTTGAATGTAGCATCATCGGAACAGATGCGACGGAGGCGAAGGAACTGAGAGAATGGGATGGAGTCCTTACAGGAAGTGGGGTGTGAGGAGCTGTAGTCGAGATAGCTGTGGGTGTCGGTGGGTTTGTAATGGATATTGGTGGACAGTCTATCACCAGAGATTGAGACAGAGAGGTCAAGGAAGGGAAGGGAAGTGTCAGAGATGGACCACGTGAAAATGATGGAGGGGTGGAGATTGGAAGCAAAATTAATAAATTTTTCCAAGTCCTGACGAGAGCATGAAGCAGCACCGAAATAATCATCGATGTACCGGAGAAAGAGTTGTGGAAGGGGGCCGGAGTAGGACTGCAACAAGGAATGTTCCACATACCCCATAAAGAGACAGGCATAGCTGGGGCCCATGCGGGTACCCATAGCCACACCTTTTATTTGGAGGAAGTGAGAGGAGTTGAAGGAGAAATTGTTCAGCGTGAGAACAAGTTCAGCCAGACGGAGGAGAGTAGTGGTGGATGGGGATTGTTCGGGCCTCTGTTCGAGGAAGAAGCTAAGGGCCCTCAGACCATCCTGGTGGGGGATGGAGGTGTAGAGGGATTGGACGTCCATGGTGAAGAGGAAGCGGTAGGGGCCAGGGAACTGGAAATTGTTGATGTGACGTAAGGTGTCAGAGGAATCACGGATGTAGGTGGGAAGGGACTGGACAAGGGGAGAGAGAAGGGAGTCAAGATAACGAGAAATGAGTTCTGTGGGGCAGGAGCAAGCTGAGACGATCGGTCTACCGGGGCAGTTCTGTTTGTGGATTTTGGGTAGGAGATAGAAGCGGGCCGTCCGAGGTTGGGCAACTATCAGGTTGGAAGCTGTGGGAGGGAGATCCCCAGAGGAGATGAGGTCAGTGACAGTCCTGGAAACAATGGCTTGATGTTCAGTGGTGGGGTCATGGTCCAGGGAGAGGTAGGAGGAAGTGTCTGCGAGTTGACGCTCAGCCTCCGCGTGGTAGAGGTCAGTGACGATCGGTCTACCGGGGCAGTTCTGTTTGTGGATTTTGGGTAGGAGATAGAAGCGGGCCGTCCGAGGTTGGGCAACTATCAGGTTGGAAGCTGTGGGAGGGAGATCCCCAGAGGAGATGAGGTCAGTGACAGTCCTGGAAACAATGGCTTGATGTTCAGTGGTGGGGTCATGGTCCAGGGAGAGGTAGGAGGAAGTGTCTGCGAGTTGACGCTCAGCCTCCGCGTGGTAGAGGTCAGTGACGATCGGTCTACCGGGGCAGTTCTGTTTGTGGATTTTGGGTAGGAGATAGAAGCGGGCCGTCCGAGGTTGGGCAACTATCAGGTTGGAAGCTGTGGGAGGGAGATCCCCAGAGGAGATGAGGTCAGTGACAGTCCTGGAAACAATGGCTTGATGTTCAGTGGTGGGGTCATGGTCCAGGGAGAGGTAGGAGGAAGTGTCTGCGAGTTGACGCTCAGCCTCCGCGTGGTAGAGGTCAGTGACGATCGGTCTACCGGGGCAGTTCTGTTTGTGGATTTTGGGTAGGAGATAGAAGCGGGCCGTCCGAGGTTGGGCAACTATCAGGTTGGAAGCTGTGGGAGGGAGATCCCCAGAGGAGATGAGGTCAGTGACAGTCCTGGAAACAATGGCTTGATGTTCAGTGGTGGGGTCATGGTCCAGGGAGAGGTAGGAGGAAGTGTCTGCGAGTTGACGCTCAGCCTCCGCGTGGTAGAGGTCAGTGACGATCGGTCTACCGGGGCAGTTCTGTTTGTGGATTTTGGGTAGGAGATAGAAGCGGGCCGTCCGAGGTTGGGCAACTATCAGGTTGGAAGCTGTGGGAGGGAGATCCCCAGAGGAGATGAGGTCAGTGACAGTCCTGGAAACAATGGCTTGATGTTCAGTGGTGGGGTCATGGTCCAGGGAGAGGTAGGAGGAAGTGTCTGCGAGTTGACGCTCAGCCTCCGCGTGGTAGAGGTCAGTGACGATCGGTCTACCGGGGCAGTTCTGTTTGTGGATTTTGGGTAGGAGATAGAAGCGGGCCGTCCGAGGTTGGGCAACTATCAGGTTGGAAGCTGTGGGAGGGAGATCCCCAGAGGAGATGAGGTCAGTGACAGTCCTGGAAACAATGGCTTGATGTTCAGTGGTGGTTTTCCACCCACGGTCGTTGACAGGGCCCTCAACCGTGTCCGGCCCATCTCCCGCGCATCCGCCCTCACTCCTTCTCCTCCCTCCCAGAAACATGATAGGGTCCCCCTTGTCCTCACTTATCACCCCACCAGCCTCCGCATTCAAAGGATCATCCTCCGCCATTTCCGCCAACTCCAGCATGATGCCACTACCAAACACATCTTCCCTTCACACCCCTTATCGGCATTCCGTAGGGATCGCTCCCTCCGGGACACCCTGGTCCACTCCTCCATCACCCCCTACTCCTCAACCCCCTCCTATGGCACAACCCCTTGCCCACGCAAAAGATGCAACACCTGCCCCTTCACTTCCTCTCTCCTCACCGTCCAAGGACCCAAACACTCCTTTCAAGTGAAGCAGCATTTCACTTGCATTTCCCCCAACTTAGTCTACTGCATTCGTTGCTCCCAATGTGGTCTCCTCTACATTGGAGAGACCAAACGTAAACTGGGCGACCGCTTTGCAGAACACCTGCGGTCTGTCCGCAAGAATGACCCAAACCTCCCTGTCGCTTGCCATTTTAACACTCCACCCTGCTCTCTTGCCCACATGTCTGTCCTTGGCTTGCTGCATTGTTCCAGTGAAGCCCAACGCAAACTGGAGGAACAACACCTCATCTTCCGACTAGGGACTTTACAGCCTTCCGGACTGAATATTGAATTCAACAACTTTAGGTCGTGAGTCCCCTCCCCCATCCCCACCCCCTTTCTGTTTCCCCCTTCTCTTTTTTTTTTTCCCAATAAATTATAAAGATTTTCCTTTTCCCACCTATTTCCATTATATAAAATAAAAAAAAAAAAAAAACCCACTAGAGCTATACCTTGAGTGCCCTACCATCCATTCTTAATTAGCACATTCGTTTAGATAATATCACCAACTTTATCTTTAACACCTATGTGTTCTATTGTACTATTGTTGTTGACATCTTTTGATATTCTGCTTCTATCACTGCTTGTTTGTCGCTACAACCACACCAACCCCCTCCACCTCTCTGTCTCTCTATCTCTCCGCCCCCCACACACACACCTTAAACCAGCTTATATTTCAGCTCTTTCCTGGACTCGAACTCAAGTTCTGTCGAAGGGTCATGAGGACTCGAAACGTCAACTCTTTTCTTCTCCGCCGATGCTGCCAGACCTGCTGAGTTTTTCCAGGTAATTCTGTTTTTGTTTTGGATTTCCAGCATCCGCAGTTTTTTTGTTTTTATCTCTGTGTTTAATTGACTGCCACTGCTCTTCAAGAAATGCCTACCTCCTTGAAGAAGTTCTGTTCCTCTCTGCGACAAGATTTCCGGATTTCTCTGTTGCCTTGTTCACCTTCATTGCTTTCCATTTCTCTCCTAGTGTTTGACAAGGTGTTTACTAAAACCCGCTTTCACAGCCATATCTCCTTTCTCAGTGACTGTCTCCGTCTCCGACTTACCCCACATGGATTTCAACTGAAATTCCACCCCTCATGTTTCGAACCCACCCAGGATTACAGGTATCTCCGGGACATAAAACGTTTCTCGGACTGCTGTTCCCGTCACATTCTGAAATCCACTCTCAGTGCCATGCGCCGCCATATGAACACACTCGACCTCTCCCTCCAGCAGCACCGCCGTACCCTTTTTCAAAGCTGCGCGTGCCCCCAGTTTCATTTTATCCTTCGGCTCATCCGACGCCTCAACAAGAAACTTTTTCTCTTTCTCTCAAGTGCTAAGGAACGCAAGCTCCAACAACTCATCGACACCAACACCCATCTAGGACCCTCCACCCCTGCCTGTCCCTCCGTCCCCACCCCATCTTCCAATCCCAACCCCAGCCGTGTATTCACTATACCCCCTGACCTTCCCCTCTCCGATGCTGAACGTTCAGTGCTCAGCAAAGGACTTAGTTTCATACCCTTACGCCCTCACCTCAATGAATTTCGGGCTCGGCATGATACTGAACTCTTCTTCCGCCGTCTTCGTCTCCGGGCTCACTTCTTTGGGCAGGAGTCCTCTCCCAGTTCAACGGATCCTTTTACCCATCTTCAATATTCTCCCTCCACCTGGACCCCTCCCTCTGGATTCTTACCTTCTCTCGATCTTTTCATTGAGAACTGTCGGCGCGACATTAGTCGTCTCAATTTCTCTGCTCCTCTCACCCATTCTAACCTGTCTCTCTCTGAACTTACTGCACTCCATTCTCTCAGGTCCAACCCTGACATTGTCATCAAACCCGCTGACAAGGGTGGTGCTGTTGTTGTCTGGCGCACTGACCTCTACCACGCGGAGGCTGAGCGTCAACTCGCAGACACTTCCTCCTACCTCTCCCTGGACCATGACCCCACCACTGAACATCAAGCCATTGTTTCCAGGACTGTCACTGACCTCATCTCCTCTGGGGATCTCCCTCCCACAGCTTCCAACCTGATAGTTGCCCAACCTCGGACGGCCCGCTTCTATCTCCTACCCAAAATCCACAAACAGAACTGCCCCGGTAGACCGATCGTCTCAGCTTGCTCCTGCCCCACAGAACTCATTTCTCGTTATCTTGACTCCCTTCTCTCTCCCCTTGTCCAGTCCCTTCCCACCTACATCCGTGATTCCTCTGACACCTTACGTCACATCAACAATTTCCAGTTCCCTGGCCCCTACCGCTTCCTCTTCACCATGGACGTCCAATCCCTCTACACCTCCATCCCCCACCAGGATGGTCTGAGGGCCCTTAGCTTCTTCCTCGAACAGAGGCCCGAACAATCCCCATCCACCACTACTCTCCTCCGTCTGGCTGAACTTGTTCTCACGCTGAACAATTTCTCCTTCAACTCCTCTCACTTCCTCCAAATAAAAGGTGTGGCTATGGGTACCCGCATGGGCCCCAGCTATGCCTGTCTCTTTATGGGGTATGTGGAACATTCCTTGTTGCAGTCCTACTCCGGCCCCCTTCCACAACTCTTTCTCCGGTACATCGATGATTATTTCGGTGCTGCTTCATGCTCTCGTCAGGACTTGGAAAAATTTATTAATTTTGCTTCCAATCTCCACCCCTCCATCATTTTCACGTGGTCCATCTCTGACACTTCCCTTCCCTTCCTTGACCTCTCTGTCTCAATCTCTGGTGATAGACTGTCCACCAATATCCATTACAAACCCACCGACACCCACAGCTATCTCGACTACAGCTCCTCACACCCCACTTCCTGTAAGGACTCCATCCCATTCTCTCAGTTCCTTCGCCTCCGTCGCATCTGTTCCGATGATGCTACATTCAAAAACAGTTCCTCTGACATGTCCTCCTTCTTCCTTAACCGAGGTTTTCCACCCACGGTCGTTGACAGGGCCCTCAACCGTGTCCGGCCCATCTCCCGCGCATCCGCCCTCACTCCTTCTCCTCCCTCCCAGAAACATGATAGGGTCCCCCTTGTCCTCACTTATCACCCCACCAGCCTCCGCATTCAAAGGATCATCCTCCGCCATTTCCGCCAACTCCAGCATGATGCCACTACCAAACACATCTTCCCTTCACCCCCCTTATCGGCATTCCGTAGGGATCGCTCCCTCCGGGACACCCTGGTCCACTCCTCCATCACCCCCTACTCCTCAACCCCCTCCTATGGCACAACCCCTTGCCCACGCAAAAGATGCAACACCTGCCCCTTCACTTCCTCTCTCCTCACCGTCCAAGGACCCAAACACTCCTTTCAAGTGAAGCAGCATTTCACTTGCATTTCCCCCAACTTAGTCTACTGCATTCGTTGCTCCCAATGTGGTCTCCTCTACATTGGAGAGACCAAACGTAAACTGGGCGACCGCTTTGCAGAACACCTGCGGTCTGTCCGCAAGAATGACCCAAACCTCCCTGTCGCTTGCCATTTTAACACTCCACCCTGCTCTCTTGCCCACATGTCTGTCCTTGGCTTGCTGCATTGTTCCAGTGAAGCCCAACGCAAACTGGAGGAACAACACCTCATCTTCCGACTAGGGACTTTACAGCCTTCCGGACTGAATATTGAATTCAACAACTTTAGGTCGTGAGTCCCCTCCCCCATCCCCACCCCCTTTCTGTTTCCCCCTTCTCTTTTTTTTTTCCCAATAAATTATAAAGATTTTCCTTTTCCCACCTATTTCCATTATATAAAATAAAAAAAAAAACCCACTAGAGCTATACCTTGAGTGCCCTACCATCCATTCTTAATTAGCACATTCGTTTAGATAATATCACCAACTTTATCTTTAACACCTATGTGTTCTATTGTACTATTGTTGTTGACATCTTTTGATATTCTGCTTCTATCACTGCTTGTTTGTCGCTACAACCACACCAACCCCCTCCACCTCTCTGTCTCTCTATCTCTCCGCCCCCCACACACACACCTTAAACCAGCTTATATTTCAGCTCTTTCCTGGACTCGAACTCAAGTTCTGTCGAAGGGTCATGAGGACTCGAAACGTCAACTCTTTTCTTCTCCGCCGATGCTGCCAGACCTGCTGAGTTTTTCCAGGTAATTCTGTTTTTGTTTTGGATTTCCAGCATCCGCAGTTTTTTTGTTTTTACCAATAGGATCTAGTTCTGTCGAAGGGTCATGAGGACTCGAAACGTCAACTCTTTTCTTCTCCGCCGATGCTGCCAGACCTGCTGAGTTTTTCCAGGTAATTCTGTTTTTGTTTTGGATTTCCAGCATCCGCAGTTTTTTTGTTTTTATACCAATAGGATCTTCCCCCAAATAAACCCATCATCACCTGATTGGAATAAAGACACATGTTTAAAGTATTATAAATTTAAATTTCTATATTCAAAATAATAACATTTAAAAGTGAAAGTTATTACTGAATATTTGACAATGATTTACCTTGGATAGGTCAGAATGGAGGTTGCTCTTGTCAGGAATTTCATATTGAGTCTCCCTCAGTTCCACTTTGCTGCCTCTTCAAATCTTTCAACAAAATCCAGGGAGATTTTTCAATGATTCACTGTAAATCTGAACAAGGCCACCAAGTGGCAGTGTGGCTGCAATGAGGACAGATCCTAGTCCCTCTTCTACCAGGAGCTGTCCATTTGTACAGTACCCATGGACATCCTTATCTGGAGGCACAGACTCACATTGGAGTTCATTTCTGTGGATTCCTCATCCAAGGGAGACAGCCCCGAATCATACAGCATGGGAGGCCTTTCAGCCCATCGCTCCTGTGCCTGCTCTTTGAAAGAGCGATTTAAATCAGTTCAGTTGGCACTAGCTCTGATTCCACCCAATGTTCAGTTAGCATACTCCAGATCTTAACAACCCTCTCTTTGTGAAGAAATTTCTCCTCATTTCCTCTCAAGATCTTCATCCAATTCTTTTAAATCTATGGTCTCTGGTTACTGACCCACTTGCCAAAGTAAACGGTTTCTCCCTATTTGCTCTATCAAAACTCTTCATAATTTTGCATACCTCTAGAAGATGTCCTGTTTACCTTCACTGCCCTCAGGAGAACAATCCCAGCTTCTCCAGTCTCCTCACATAACTGAACTCCCACATCCTGGTAAGTCTCCTCCGTACCCTCCTTCATATCCTTCCTAAAGTTTGAAGCCCAGAATTGGACACAATGTTCCACTTCACTTACAATGAGTTTCTTTGAGGTTGTGGGACCAGGAAGCAAACTCAGGAAAAAGCAAGATCCCAGAAACAGCAATGCGGTGAATGACCAGTTTGACTATGTTAACTGACCAAGACCAAGAGGGCAGGTGGATTGATTTATCACTTCACTAACCAACTGGTACTGAGGCCAAGAAACTATTTTATCACCATCCTGGAGGTTGATTCAGCATGGAGCAGGCACAGGGAATGGGATCAACCGTCATTGTTTACATAAATGACTTCAGCAGAACTGTAATATTGGCTTTTGGCCTGTTCTGCTTGCCACGCTTTCCCGTGAGGTTTTATAGGAATAGCATGATCAACAACAATTTGCATTTATATAGCACCTAGAACCATCCCAAGGCATTTAAAATGAGTATTGTCAGACATTTGGCATTGAGCACATAAGTATATATTAACACAGGTGGACCAGAGAGATAGGTTTTGAGGAGCATCTTAAAGAGTGAAGGGGGAAGAAGAGAGAGAGATGGAGAGAAATTTAAAGAGAGAAATCTGAGTTTAGGACCTAGGCAGCTGAAGGAATGGCCATCAATTACAGAGCAAAGGAATTTCTGCATGTGCAACAGGCCAGAATTGGAGGAGTGCAGAGATTACAGAGGGTTATAGGAGCTGGAGGAGGTTACAGAGATAGGGAGGGTAGTGGCTAGTGGAGGTTACAACAATAGGAAGGGTTATTGGGCTGGAGGAGGTCACAGAGATAGGGAGAGTTGTAATGGTTGGAGGAGGTTACAGAGATAGGGAGGGTTTTAGTGGTTGGAGGAGGTTACAGAGATAGGGAGGGTTTTAGTGATTGGAGGAGGTTACAGAGATAGGGATGGTTATAAGGGCTGGAAGAGGTTACAGAGATAGGGATGGTTATAAGGGCTGGAAGAGGTTACAGAGATAGGGAGGGTTGTGAGGCTGGATGGGAGCATTGGGCAGGGGGCAGTGGTGGTGGGGCAGTGGGGGTGATTACAGAGATTGGGGGGCAGGAGTGGTGGGGTATATTTTGTCAGCCTTTGTGTCAGATTTCCAGCCTCTGCGTTATTTTACACTCTGATGACTGAATGGGTGTAAACTGGAGCTGATTTGAGGTGAATTATTAACATGTGAAAGTAAATCTAGAAAATCAGATTCATTTTGCTGGCATTTAACAAATGTAAAAAAATGAGGAAAGAGAGGGAAAGGAGGGAGGGAGGTAGGGAGAGAAGGAGAGAGAGAGAGGTGGGAGGGAAGGAAGGAAGCAGGGGAGGGGGCACATTGGTTTGAAGAGAGGAGATATCCTCTGGGATTAGGAATTCTGGGAAAGTGATGAATGACTGGTTTAATTATTCAGTGATGACAGGCACTGGATGTAATATCCCACAGAGCTCCACAAGGAACACTGGGAGTTAGTGTAACATCCCACAGAGCTGCACAAGGAACACTGGGAACCAGTGTAACATCCCACAGAGCTCCTTGAGGAACACTGGGAACCAGTGTAATATCCCACAGAGCTCCATGAGGAATACTGGCGTCTAATTGAACATTGAGACTTTATGTCTCTGGTTTAGGGTTGCCAACTGTGATTACATGTGGTCCTGGAGTGGTCATGTGGTCACGATTTGTCCTCACACTCCAGGCACTATCGGCCAACACATCCATCCTTGTGATCTACGGCTTTCCTACACCAATTTCAAATTCAAAGAAACTCTACCCAATTGGATGAGGCTTGACTGTCGTCCAATTGCATTTTTTCCCCATTTTCCAAATTTTCACATCAAAAGAAGAAATGTTCAAAGGAAATGACAAAAAAATGTTCTTTTTGACGTCCCAATGATTTTTCTCCAGGATTTCACACGGCAGTGTCCTGGAGATTGATCTTCAATTCCTGGAGACTACAGGCCAGTCCTGGAGGGTTGGCAACTCTACTCTGGTGCCAGGGTGTGACCTCTGACCCTGTTCAGCAGCCTGCAGTCGGTGGGCAACTGAGGTTCCTGGGCCCTAACTGGAGTCTGGAGACACATTTGAAATGTTGAATTACCAACTTTACACTGAAGGATTTTAGCCGCTGCAGGTTCAGGGCCCCAAATCCTGAACCTTGCCTGCAGCTTCACTCTTCTCTTCCCCTCCCATAAACATTTTAGTGGGGTGGGGAGGGGGGGAGGTGGGTGGGCATTTGCTGTTTTCATCCCAATTTGGCGTCCTCCCCTGCTGAGGTTTATAAGGCTCTGGTCAGACCACATTTAGAATATTGTGAGCAATTTTGGGCCCTGTATCTCAGGAAGGATGTGCTGGCCCTGGAGAGGGTCCAGAGGAGGTTCACGAGAATGATCCCAGGAATGAAAGGCTTAACATATGAGGAACGTTTGAGGACTCTGGGTCTATACTCGATGGAGTTTAGAAGGATGAGGGGGGATCTGATTGAAACTTACAGAATACTGAAAGGCCTGGATAGAGTGGACGTGGGGAAGATATTTCCATTAGTCAGAGAGACTAGGACCCAAGGGCACAGCCTCAGAGTAAAGGGAAGACCTTTTAGAACAGAGATGAGGAGAAACTTCTTTAGCCAGAGAGTGGTGAATCTATGGAATTCATTGCCACAGAAGGCTGTGGAGGCCAGGTCATTGAGTGTATTTAAGGCCAAGATAGAAAGGTTCTTGATTAGTAAGGGGATCAAAGGTTACGGGGAGAAGGCAGGATAATGGGGTTGAGAAACTTATCAGCCATGATTGAATGGCGGAGCAGACTCGATGGGCCGAATGGCCTAATTCCTGCTCCTATGTCTTATGGTCTTATAGTCTCCTGAAGCCACGGATTTCCTCTTGAACTTGAGGGACACTCTCCGGCTTCACAATGATAAATAACACCAAACTGAAACTTGAGGAGATTTAAGTCATTGGATGAAAGTTGAAGCCCATGGAATAAAAGGGAACTAACAGCTTGGCTACACTGTCGGCTGAGTGACAGGAAACTGAGGGTGGTGGTAAGCAGGTTGTTTTCGGTATAACGTGTTGTCCCAAGGGCTTGGTGTTAGGACCACTGCTTTTTTTGTTCCATATCTAACGTCCCAGACTTTCAGGGCACAACTCCAAAAGTTGCAATTCCAAAACTCAAAATTTGGAAGTATTGTGAACTGTTAGGAGGATAATGAGAGTCTTCAAGGTCACACGGACAGGCTGGTGGAATGGGCAGGCATGTGGCAGATGAAATTTAACACCAAGGAACATGAAGTGATTCACCTTGATAGGAAGAACGTGGAGAGACAATATAAACTAAAGGGTACAATTCTAAAAGGGGGCTGGTACAGGGGGACCTGAGGGTATATGTGCACAGATCATTGAAGGTGACAGGACAGGTTGAGAGCACAGTTTATGAGAGTCACGTGATCCTAGGATTAATCAATAGGGGCATAGAGGACAAAAACACATGAGTTAGGATGAACTTTTACAAAACATTAGTTCAGCTTCAACTGGAGCATTGTCCAGTTCTGGGCACCACACTTTCAAAAGGATGTGAAGGCATTGGAGAGAGTGCAGATAAGATTCACAAGAATTTTTTAAAAATTCGTTCATGGGATGAGGGCTTCGCTGACTGGGCCAGCATTTATTGCCCATCTTTAATTGCCCCATGAGAAGGTGATGGTGAGCTGCCTTCTTGAGCCGCTGCAGTCATGTGGTGTAGGTACACCCACAGTGCTGTTAGGAAGGGAGTTCCAGGATTTTGACCCAGGGACTGTGAAAGAACAGTGATATATTTCCAAGTCAGGATGGTGAGTGACTTGGAGAGGAACTTCCAGGTGCTGGTGTTCTCATCTATCTGCTGCCCTTGTCCTTCTAGATGGCAGTGGTTCTGTGTTTGGAAGGAGCTGTCCAAGGATCCTTGGTGAGTTCCTCTAGTTCCAGGGATGAGAAGCCAGAAAGAGAGGGAAAAGGAGAGTGAGAGAGATGGGGAGAAAAAGAGACAGAAATAGACAGAGAGTGGGGGAGAAGTCTCACTCCAGGGAACATAAGCCAGGCTGACCATCCCCATGCAGTACTGAAGGAGTGCTGCACTGTCAAAGGTGTGGTCTTGCAGATGAGATGTAAAACCAAGGCCCTGCCTGCCCTTTCAGGTGGGCATTTAAGAATCCCATGGCACTATTTTGAAGAAGAGCAGAAGAGTTCTCTGCGATGTCCTGGCCAATATTTTCCTCTCCATCAACATGACTGAAACAGACTATTTATCATTTACCTCCTTGCTGTTATGTGCTGTGCACAGGTTGCTTGCTGCATTTGCTACATTACAAAAGTAACTACACTCTGGACAAGTATATCCTTGGTTGTAAAGCAATTTTAGATGTGATGCAATGGTGAAAGGAGTTACAGAAATAGCAATTCTTTCAATTCAAAGTTGCTCCATTGGCCAGTCATTAATGATTAGCACTGGAGGTGTGAGCCAATAAACTAGCAAGAGAAGGTGTGAACACCAGCAGGCAGCTTACAGTAATGTCCCACAGTGAAGCTGAGGGTCGAGCTTCCCTCAGCTCTGGAGCTAAACTGGAGGTGTGAATTCTTTTAATTACACTACGTGTCTCACTAATCACTCCAACAGTTAATTCATTGCAAAATCCACAGGACACAATGTTAAACTTGCTGCCAAACACTGCAGTCCAGATTTCTCATAATACTTTATTATCTATTCACAATGTGTTAACGACATTCCGTAGATCTCTTGCTGTCCCATGGAACACAGCAACGCCTATTTACATCAATCAGTTCCACGGGATCTTTACTTGTTCAATACTTCACTTTAGAAAGGGTGTGAGGGTCCTTGAGAGGATGCAGAAAGATTTCCCAGAATGGTCCCAGGGATGGGCAGGTGGTGGGGTGGGAGGGGGAATGCAGTGTGGGGTTGGGGGTGTGAGTGTGGAGTGGGGGGTGGGGGTGGTGGTGTGTTTAGATACAAGGTTCGGTTGGAGAAGCTGGGGTTGTTCTCCTTGGAGCTGAGGCGATTAGATAGTGTGGCACAAGATTGTGACAGCCTTAGATAAGGTTGACAAAGAAAAACTATTCCCATTAGCTGAAGGCACAAGGACTAAAGGACACACATTTAAGGTTTTGGGCAAGAGATGCAGGGGGAATGTAATGGAGACTATTTTTCACAGTGAGTGGCAAAAACCTGGAATCGCTGCCTGCGTGGGTAGTGGAAACGGAGGATGATGGATGATTTCTAGAGGAAATTGGACAGGGCCTTGAAAGAAATAAACTTGCAGGGCTACAGGGATAAAGTGGGGGGAATGGGACTGACTGGATTGCTCTACAGAGAGCCAGCATGGACTCGATGGGCCGAATGACCTCCTCCTGTGCCGTAATGACTCCAGACTTCAGCTTCCCTCATTGCAGATTACACTCCAAGGTTTCACCATGTAGGAACATGAAGCCCGTATTGGCGCCCTACATCACAACACTGCCTTGTTTGGCTGTCGAGCAGTTTGGCACATCTTGAGGATGTGAAAGGCACTATATAAATGCAAGTTTTAAAAAAATCTAT
Organism: Carcharodon carcharias; assembly: GCF_017639515.1. Classification (NCBI taxonomy): domain Eukaryota; kingdom Metazoa; phylum Chordata; class Chondrichthyes; order Lamniformes; family Lamnidae; genus Carcharodon; species Carcharodon carcharias. The sequence goes on along the minus strand of NC_054469.1, from coordinate 14,065,313 downwards.
GTTAAGTACTGGTGTATCGGTACCTCAACTAACCCTTAGCCAACAGAAATCTATTAGTTGAAGTCTTAAAAATTCCACTTGACCCCCAGCCTCCACAACAGGGGTCCTGGAGCCTCCAAGAATTCAAGATTAATCTCCTATCTTTTGCTGCAAACAGGAGTTAGATTACGAGGGTATATAATCATGCTTCAATTTTCTTTGACCATTTTAATTTACTTGTTATAAAAATATTGGAGATGGGGAGGAAAGTCTATTTGACTGACAGTCAAGAATCGTCCAATCAGGCAGCAAAGAGTTGATTTGCTTTCCAATTGGTTGGAGTGGGGTTTTGCGGTGGTGGGGTGGGGGGGGTTCTGGCGCATGATAATTGACATGACTGATGGCCAATGAGTGCTTGGGGGCTGGGATTGTTGGATGTCATGTGGCAAAATCTCCAGAGACATGTTCAACCAGAGTTGGGACCCCCAAATCCACAGCCTTTTAGGGGAAAGAGTTCCAGATTTGTACATAAATACTTACCCCAAACCAACAAGCTCAGGCCAAACAAACATTAGGTGAAATAAATGGGGAAAAACAGCCACCAGTGCCTGCCGGAGGTAATGATTCACTGGATTGAATACAAGAAGCTGCAAAAGGTGGTCACAGAAGCAGAGGGAAGTGGAAAAGAGCTGAGATTTTAGGGATAAGAGGAAAATATTCTTTTAGATCCACAAAATAAACAGGATGATCAGAGAAGAAATGAAGAGGTTTAAAGATACAAACAGACTTGATACAAAAACTTGAATTCCAATCTGTCGTTTTCCCCTCAAAGTGTGGTGGAGCCAGTGAAGCATAGTCAGTGTCATAAATACACTGGAAGGGAGATGGTGACATAGCGGTAATGTCACTGGATTAGTAATCCACAGGCCCAGGTTAATGCTCTGGAAGGTGGAGGGGGGGGAACATTGGTTCAAATCCCAACACGGCAGCTGATGGAACTTAAATGCAATTAATAAGCTTGGAATTGAAAGCTAGTCTCAGTAATGGTCATCATGAAACTATCATCAATTATCGTAAAAACCCATCTGGCTCATTAATGTCCTTTAAGGAAGGAAATCTGCCATCCTTACCTTGTCTGGCCTACATGTGACTCCAGACCCACAGCAATGCTGAAATGGCCCAAGCAAGCCACTCAGTTCAAGGGAAATTTGGGCCTTGCCAGTGATGCCCACATCCCATGGAAAGAAAGGACATATGACACACAAAGACGCTATTCAGTTTATGCTCCATTTGAGCCTCCTTGCAACTTCCATCATCTAAATTTACCATCTGTGCATCTACAATATTTGCTTCAACCATTCCCTTTGGTCGTGAGTTCCACATTCTCACCATTCTCTGGATGAAGAAGTTTTATGAATTCCCTATTGGATTCCTTGATGAGTCTATTATACTGATGGCCTCTAGTTCTGCACTTCCCCACAAGAGGAAACATTCTCTCTGTATCCACTCTATCAAAACCTTTCAGAATTTTAAAGACCTTTATTAGACCACCCCTCAGCCTTTTGCCACGAGGAAAGAGGTCCAGCCCGTCAACCCTTTCCTGATATCTATACTCACTTTTCCTGGTAGCATCCTTGTATATCTTCTGTGCACAATCTTCAGTGCCTCAGAACTGCACATAGTTCACTAAGTGTGGTCTTATCAGAGTTCGATACAGGTTCAGCATAACTTCCCTTCTTTTCAATTCTATCTCCCAGAAATAAAACCCAGTTCTATATGGCCTTGCTAACCAACAAATATACAAATTAGGAGCAGGAGTAGGCCACTCGGCCCCTCAAGCCTGCTCCTCCGTTCAATAAGATCAAAGCTGACCTGATTGTAACCTCAATCCCACATTCCTGCCTACCCCCGATAACCTTTCACCCCCTTGTTAATCAAGAATCTATCTGGCTCTGCCTTAACAATATTCAAAGACTCTGCTTCCACCACCTTTTGAGGAAGGGAGTTCCAAGACACACGATCCTCTGAGAAAAAAATTCTCCTCATCTCTGTCTTAAATGAGCGACCCCTTATTTTTATACAGTGACCGCTAGTTCTAGATTCTCCCACAAGAGGAAACATCCTCCCTGTCAAGACCCTTCAGGGTCTTAAAGGTTTCAATCAAGTCGCCTCTTACTCTTTTAAACTCCAGTGGATACAAGCCTAACCTGTCCAACCTTTCCTCATAAGACAACTCGCCCATTCCTGGTATTAGTCTAGTAAACCTTCTCTGAACTGCTTCCAACACATTTACATCTTTCTTTAAATAAGGAGACCAATACTATACACAATTCTCCAGATGTCATCTTACTAGTGCCCTGTACATCAGAAGCAAAACCTCCTTACTTTTGTATTCAATTCCCCTCACAATAAATGATAACATTCTATTAGCTTTCCCAATTACTTGCTGCGCTTGCAAACTGGCCTTTTGTGATTCATGCACTAGGACAACCAGAGCTCTGCAATGTCCCACCATTTATATAATATGTTTCTCTTTTATTCTTCCTGTCAAAATGGACAATTTCACATTTGCCCACATTATACTCCTATGGTGCAACCTTTAGTGTTTGATGTATTTGTACTCCAGATCCCTTTGTTCCTCTACCCCACCTAGACTTGCACCTTCCAAGTAGTAGACCTCCCTAAATTTCCCACCAAAATGACTATCTCACATTTGTGTTGAACTTAATTTGTCAATTATATGCCCATTTTGCATTGTTTGGGGAAGTCACCTGGTTGCAAGTTTATTAATGCCCTTCTGTGAATTGTTGCAGTCCTCCTCAGTATTGAATACACAATTTGGTGTCATCTGCAAATTTAATAATTGTGCTTTTGATTTCAAAGTCCAAATAGTTAATGTAAATTGCAGTGGTCCCAGTGCCGATCCTTGTGCAAGACCACTTCCCATCTTCTGCCAATATGAATAACTACCCTTCACTCCCACTCTCTGCTCTGCCTTGAAGCCAGCTAGCAATCCATTCTGCCACTGGTCCCAACTCCACATTTCTCTGACCTTATTAATTAATCTATTATGGGGCACCTTATCGAAGATCTTTTGAAAATCCACATAAATTACATCTGCTATATCATTATTGTCACAGTCAAGTAAGAATTTCCCTTTTGAAATCCATGCTAACCAATCATTATTATATTTTTTCATTTCTAATTTAGGAAATGTGCAACCAATATGCACCCAGCAAACTCCGACATGCAGTAATGTGATATGACCAGGTCATCTGTTTTTTGGGATGTTGTTTGGGGGATGAACATTAGCCAAGACATTGTGGAGAACTTTCTTTTGATCAAATGCCATGGGATCTTATGCATCGGGGGAGCAGATGTGGCCTCAGTTTAGCATCTCATTTGAAAGAAAGCACTTCAGACAGTGAAGCACTCCCCTAGTACTGCACTTGACTGCTAGCCTTGATTTTTTTGTGCTCAAATCGTGCAGTGGGACTTGATCCCAGAACTGTGTGATGGTATTTGCCCTGCAGTGCTGAGAGTAGAGGTTTGTGAGAACACTGACCACCACAATGAGGGAGTTGATTGACATGAATAAACAGAAACAGGGTGAAAGAAAATACAGTGGAGCATTAATAGGATCAAAGTTGGCTGGTGAAGCCAAAACAAAGACACAGAGCTTTTCTGTACTGAAAGGGGTTTTATTGCTTTGTTCAGTCTCACAGCTCTTCTCCCACACAACCCAGTGCCCCAGTTATCCCCTATTTGTATACTCTTTTGAGAAACAAAATCAATAAACTAAACCAGGGTGACAGCCCCTGGTGGGGCACTGTAACTAAAATAAAAACATGAAAGGAAACTTACAAAATCCAAATCAAGCTGTCAATTCCGGGGGTGAATCCCCTATGTATATGTGCTCAAAGACAATTAATACCCATCACCGGTTTCTCTTAGCCTTAACAATGTAATTGACAAGATATTAACATGGGAGGGGGGTTAACAAAATACGGGAATAGGAGATGAGAGAAAGAAATATAGGGAAAGGGGGTTTAAGGATACCAGGGAAACAAGGGGAAGAAAAGGAAACACTTTGATTTGACCCTTCCTTGTGACCATATGATGAAAAAATGTTATTCATGTGATTGTGTTTGTTCAGAGTTGATAATCGATGGGCTCCCACCTGGATGAAGCTTGGTGCTGCCAGCTGCAGTATTATGAACCCGACTGTATAAGCAGATATCTGCTATCTCTGGTGGTGACCTTGAAGTCTATGGTATTTCCAGTGGGTTCAACACGCTGACACAGTGAGCAGTGCAGTGCAAAGCGAACAGCTTCAACACCTCTTTGTCCTTTTGTCTATGACATCTTCTGGTTATCTCCATCTATCTCTGGCCCTCTATCCAGCTCTACCTGTCCCACCCCCTTAAACCAGCTTATATGTCACCTCTTTTCTATTTTTCCTTAGTTCTGTTGAAGAGTCATACAGATTCGAAACGTTAACTGTGTTCCTCTCCGCAGATGCTGCCAGACCTGCTGAGTTTTTCCAGGTATTTTTGTTTTTGTTTTGGATTTCCAGCATCTGCAGTTTTTTGCTTTTAGCTTCATTAATTGCTTGCTCTGGATGCCTCCCACTCAATAAACCCTTGACCTTGGGCTCAACACAAAGTGGCACTAAAAGTTAGCTTGCTTTGCATATCTTCACACTCGGACAATGGTGTGGAAGTGTTGGAGGCATTTTGCAGGTGGGTTAAAGGCCTACTCTGAACACCGTGAATGCTCCTTCCAGAGACGACAAGTCCTCGAGTGGGACTTGAACCTGGGCCCTTACAGCTCGGAAGCAGGAGTCCAACCAACTCGGGCTCACCAGCATTTCAAAGTGATAGAACCAGGATCTGGAATGGCCACTCAGCCCCTCCCATTCTAAAGAGGAAGTATTGAATGTCGGACTCTCATTGGCGTATTTTTCAGAGGCTGGTTCAGCTTTTAAACCCAATTCGTCTGTAAGGAACTGGAGACTCACTGGAGTTTCCTCAATGTACCTTTTAAAAAAAAAATAATGCTTCTTTTAACCATACTTGGCTTCCTTTTTCTCTATACTATCTTCAGGCAGTAAGGTCACCTCGGCAAAAGGCTGAAGGAGTTGGGTGGCTGGTAGAGGGACAGGCTTGAATAAAAGTAGAAGATGCTGGAGCTCAGGCAGCATTGACGGAGACAGAAACAGAGTGAAGGAGCTGAATTTTTAGACCCTGATGGGGCACGCACAAATTCATTCTGCCGGCTGGCGTACTCATTTCCTGGCTCTGTCCCACGTCCCATGTCATTTTCCCACAGGCTGGAGGGGGGTTGGCGGGGCAGTAAGGCTACCTGCAAACGGTGGGTAGCCAATTCACTTAGTTAATTGGACCTCCAGCTTTGAGAGACTTAAGGGCAGTGAACACACCCCCTGGCCATCAATTGGCCAATTCAGGGAGTTGACTTGCTCACCGTGTGGGCCTCTGACCCCCACTTAACCCTGACAGCAGGGCCCCAATGAGCTGCGGGTGGACCTACAGCACACGGGCTGCAGCAGTGACTCATCACCATCTTCTCAAGGGAAATGAGAGATGGGCAATGTATGTTGGCCTTGCCAGGGATGCTCACATCCCAGGAACGGATGAAAAGTGAAACATAAAATCAGCAAACTTACAACCACTATAACAATATGTTAAATGCAATAGAAATACAAACACTACCACAAAAACTAAAATGTTGAGTGACTAAAATACAACGCTGCAAATAGTAAAATGAAGGTTCCTGGAATTTGGCTGCTCCCACCTTACCCCCAACTCTCCCCCCCAACACCCCCAATCCAAGATTAGTATCCCTCCTTTTCAAGTGTACTGGTTTGAAGCCAAGAGCTTACTGCTTGTTATAGAGCAGTAACAGCAAGAAACTGAGATGCCTTCATCTTCCTGAAGAGAAAGGTGCATGTTTTAAAAAATCATTCACGGGATGTGGGCTTCGCTGGCTGGGCCAGCATTTATTGCCCATCCCTAATTGCCCCTTGAGAAGGTGGTGGTGAGCTGCCTTCTTGAACTGCTGCAGTCCATGTGGTGTAGGTACACCCACAGTGCTGTTAGGGAGAGAGTTCCAGGATTTTGACCCAGTGACAGTGAAGGAACGGTGATATATTTCCAAGTCAGGATGGTGTGTGGTTTGGAGGGGAACTTCCAGGTGGTGGTGTTCCCATGTGTCTGTTGCCCTTGTACTTCTAAATGGTCATAAAGTTATAGAGCTATACAGCTCAGAAACAGGCCCTTCAGCCCATCATGTCTTTGCTGGCCATCAAGCAAAAATCTATTCTAATCCCATTTTCCAGCTCTTGGCCTGTAGCCCTGTACACTATGGTGTTTCAAGTGCTCATCTAAATATTTTAAAAAATATTGTGAGGGTTCCTGCCTCTACCACCTCCTCAGGAAGTGTGTTCCAGATTCCCACCACCCTCTGGGTGAAAACATTTTTCCTCAAATCCCCTTTAAACCTCCTGCCCCTTAAATCTATGCCCCCTGGTTATTGACAGCTCTGCTGAGGGGAAAAGTTTCTTCCTAGCTATGCCCCTCAGAATTTTGTATACCCCTATCAAGTCTCCCCTCAACCTTCTCTGCTCTAAGGAAAACAACCCTAGCCTGTCTAGTCTCTCTTCATGGCTGAAACACTCCAGCCCAGGCAACATCCTGGTGAATCTCCTCTGCACCCTCTCCAGTGCAATCACATCCTTCCTATAGTGTGGCAACCAGAACTGCACAGTACTCCAGCTGTGCCCTAACTAGCATTTTACACAGCTCCAACATAACCTTCCTGCTCTTATATTCAATGCCTCGGCTAATAAAGGCAAGTATCCCAAATGCCATCTCAAACTCCGTATTTACCTGTGCTGCTGCCTTCAGGAATCTATGGACATGTAGACCAAGGTCCCTCTGATCCTCTGAACTTCCTACGGTCCTACCATTCATTGTGTATTCCCTTGCTGTGTTGGTCCTCCCAAAATGCATCATCTCACACTTTTCAGGATTAAATTCCGTTTGCCACTGCTCTGCCCACCTTACCAGCCCATCTATATCACCCTGTAATCTAAGGCTTTCCTCCTCACTACTTAAGACGCCACCAATTTTCGTGTCAGCTGCAAACTTACTGATCATACCTCCTATATTCGCATCTAAATCATTAATGTACACTACAAACAGCAAGGGTCCCAGCACCAATCCCTGTGAACACCACTCTTCACAGGCTTCCAACTGCAAAAACAACCTTTGACCATCACCCTCTGCCTCCTACCTCCTAAGCCAATTTTAGATTCAATTTGCCAAATTGCCCTGGATCCCATGGGCTCTTAGCTTCTTGACCATTCTCCCATGCGGAACCTTGTCAAAAGCCTTACTGAAGTCCATGTAGACTACATCAACCACACCACCCTCATCTACACAACTTGTCACCTCCTCAAAAAATTCAATCAAATTTGTTAAACATGATCTCCCCCTGACGAAGTCATGTTGACTATCCCTGATTAATCCCTGCCTCTCCAAGTGGAGATTAATCTTGTCTCTCAGAATGTTTTCCAAAGTTTCCCTAACCATTGATGTTAGACTCACTGGCCTGTAATTACCTGATTTATCCCTACTACCCTTCTCAAAGAATGGTACCACAGTCACTGTCCTCCAATCCTCTGGCACCTCTCCTGATGCCGGAGAGGATTTGAAAATCAGTGTTAGGGCCCCTGCAACCTCCTCCCTTGCCTCACATATATCTCATCTGGGCCTGGGGATTTATCCACTTTTAAACCCACTAAAATTATTAATACCTCCTCCCTTTCAATGTTAATTTGTTCAAGTATATCACAGTCCCCCTCCCTGATTTCTACACCTACATTGCCCTTCTCCATAGTGAACACAGATGAAAAGTGTTCATTCAAAACCTCACCCGTGTCTTCCGGCTCCATGCAGATCCCTTTGGTCCCTAATGGGCCCTACTCGTTCCCTGGTTATCCTCTTGCCCTTAATATATGTATAAAATGCCTTGAGATTTTCCTTTACCTTGCCCGCCAATGCTTTTTCATGTGCCCTCTTTGCTCTCCTAATTATTTTTTTAAGCACCCACCTGCACTTTCTATACTCTTCTAGGGCTTCTGCTGTTTTCAGCCCTCTGTATCTGCCATAAGCCTCATTTTTTTTCCCTTATCCAATCCTCTAGATCCCTTGGCGTTCATTGTTCTCTGGATTTGTTGGTCCTACTCTTCACCTTTACGGGAACATGCTGGCCTGAACTCTCACTATTTCCTTTTTGAATGACTCCTACTGCTCTGATGTAGACTTCCCTACAAGTAGCTGCTCCCTGTCCACTTTGGCCATATCTTACCATATTGAAATCAGCCTTCCCCCAATTCAGGACTTTTATTTCCAGTCCATCTTTGTCCTTTTCCAGAACTACCTTAAATCTTACAGAGTTAGGGTCACTATCTCCAAAATGCTCCTCCACTGACCCTTCTACCACTTGCCCGGCTTCATTCCCTAAGATTAGGTCCAGTACCGCCCCTTCTCTTGTAGGATGTACTGCGTGCTGGCTCAAAAAGCTCTCCTGGATGCACTTTAAGAATTCCACCGCCTGTAAGCCTTTCACACTGAGACTATCACAGTTAATATTGGGAAAGTAGAAATCCCCTACTATTATTACCCTATTATTTCAACACTTCTCTGAGATTTACCTACATATCTGCTCCTCTGACTTCTCCTGGCTGTTTGGAGGCCTATAGTACACACCCAGCAAAGTGATTTTTGCTTTTAAATTCTACCCATATGGCCTCAGTTAAGGAACCATCTAAGGTACCATTCCTCCTTACTGCAGTCATTGACTCCTTGATCAATAGTGCAAGGCCACCTCCTCTTTTACACCCTCTTCTGTCATGCCTAAAGATTCTATACCCTGGAATATTGAACTGCCAGTCCTGCCCTTCTCTCAACCTTGTTTCTGTGATAGCAACAATATTATACTCCCATGTGTTAATCAATGCCCTCAGTTCATCTGTCTTATTTGTAAGGTTCCCTACGTTAAAATAGATGTAATCCAGCCTTACATTATTCCCTTGTACCTTAACAGCTCTATATTTGCTCTGCCTTCCAGACTGACTTAGTTTCTCTTCAATATTTGGCTGTGCGTCACCCCCTACTCTACCTCCACTCCCTATCTCACCCCCCTGCCAAATTAGGTTAAACACCCTCCCAACAGCACTAGCAAACCTCCCTGCAAGGATGTTGGTCCCATTCTGGTTCAGGTGCAACCCATCCAACTTGTACAGGCCCCACCTTCACTAGAAACAGACTCAGTGATCCAGGAAACTAAAGCCCTCCCATCCTGCACCACCTCTTCAGCCACACATTCATCACCTCTATCCTCCTATTCCGATACTCACTAGCATATGGCACAGGGAGTAATCCAGAGATTACAACCTTTGTGGTCCTGCTTTTGAATCTGCTACCTAGCTCCCTAAATTCTTGTTGCAGGACCTCATCCCTCTATGTCGTTGGCACCAATATGAACCATGACCTCGGACTGTTCGCCCTCCCCCCTCAGAATGCCCTGCAGCTGTACTGTGACATCCTTTACCCTGGCACCAGGGAGGCACACACCATCCTGAAGTCACATCTACAGCCGCGGAAGCCCCTCACTATTGAATCTCCTACCACTATTGCTCTTGCACTCTTACTCCTCCTGCCTAGTGCCGCTGAGCCACCCACAGTGCTGTAAACTTGGCTCTGGCTGCACTCTCCAGAGGAACCTTCTTCCTCACCATTTTCCAACACAGCAAACAGGTTCTTGAGTGAGATGCACTCTGGGGCTTGCCTGACTAACTGCCTGCCTTCCATCTTCCGACTGGTGGTCACCCATTCCCTCTCTGACTGCACTTCCTTAAGCTGCGGAGTGTCCACATCTAAGAATGTGCTATTCACATAACCCTCAGCTCGCGAATGCTCCGCTGTGTCTCTAGCTGACGCTCAAGCTCCGAAACTCGTTGCTCAAGCTGGTGGCACTTCCCGCACGTGGTCATTCAGACTGCAAGGAGTGCCTAAGAATTTCCACAGGCTGCAGGCTGTACAACACATGGGACTGAGCTCCCTCGCCATACTTTTTGTTTGTTTTTAATTAAAAGACTATTTCCTTAAATTTAAGCCCCACTCTGCTCACTGAAGACTCGCTCTTTACAGCCCCGCTCTGCTCACTGAAGACTCGCTCTTTACAGCCCCACTCTGCTCACTGAAGTCTCGCTCTTTACAGCCCCACTCTGCTCACTGAAGACTCGCTCTTTACAACCCCGCACTGCTCACTGAAGACTCGCTCTTTACAGCCCCACTCTGCTCACTGAAGACTCGCTCTTTACAGCCCCGCTCTGCTCACTGAAGACTCGCTCTTTACAGCCCCGCACTGCTCACTGAAGACTCGCTCTTTACAGCCCCGCTCTGCTCACTGAAGACTCGCTCTTTACAACCCCGCACTGCTCACTGAAGACTCGCTCTTTACAGCCCCACTCTGCTCACTGAAGACTCGCTCTTTACAGCCCCGCTCTGCTCACTGAAGACTCGCTCTTTACAGCCCCGCTCTGCTCACTGAAGTCTTGCTCTTTACAGCCCCACTCTGCTCACTGAAGTCTCGCTCTTTACAACCCCGCACTGCTCACTGAAGACTCGCTCTTTAAATCCAAACTGTGCTCACTGAAGACTCGCTCTTTACAGCCCCGCTCTGCTCACTGAAGACTCGCTCTTTACAGCCCCACTCTGCTCACTGAAGACTCGCTCTTTACAGCCCCACTCTGCTCACTGAAGACTCGCTCTTTACAACCCCGCACTGCTCACTGAAGACTCGCTCTTTACAGCCCCACTCTGCTCACTGAAGACTCGCTCTTTACAGCCCCGCTCTGCTCACTGAAGACTCGCTCTTTACAGCCCCACTCTGCTCACTGAAGACTCGCTCTTTACAGCCCCGCTCTGCTCACTGAAGTCTCGCTCTTTACAGCCCCGCTCTGCTCACTGAAGACTCGCTCTTTACAGCCCCACTCTGCTCACTGAAGACTCGCTCTTTACAGCCCCGCTCTGCTCACTGAAGACTCGCTCTTTACAACCCCGCACTGCTCACTGAAGACTCGCTCTTTACAGCCCCACTCTGCTCACTGAAGACTCGCTCTTTACAGCCCCGCTCTGCTCACTGAAGACTCGCTCTTTACAGCCCCGCTCTGCTCACTGAAGTCTTGCTCTTTACAGCCCCACTCTGCTCACTGAAGTCTCGCTCTTTACAACCCCGCACTGCTCACTGAAGACTCGCTCTTTAAATCCAAACTGTGCTCACTGAAGACTCGCTCTTTACAGCCCCGCTCTGCTCACTGAAGACTCGCTCTTTACAGCCCCACTCTGCTCACTGAAGACTCGCTCTTTACAGCCCCACTCTGCTCACTGAAGACTCGCTCTTTACAACCCCGCACTGCTCACTGAAGACTCGCTCTTTACAGCCCCACTCTGCTCACTGAAGACTCGCTCTTTACAGCCCCGCTCTGCTCACTGAAGACTCGCTCTTTACAGCCCCGCTCTGCTCACTGAAGTCTTGCTCTTTACAGCCCCACTCTGCTCACTGAAGTCTCGCTCTTTACAACCCCGCACTGCTCACTGAAGACTCGCTCTTTACAGCCCCACTCTGCTCACTGAAGACTCGCTCTTTACAGCCCCGCTCTGCTCACTGAAGACTCGCTCTTTACAGCCCCGCTCTGCTCACTGAAGTCTCGCTCTTTACAGCCCCACTCTGCTCACTGAAGACTCGCTCTTTACAGCCCCGCTCTGCTCACTGAAGTCTTGCTCTTTACAGCCCCGCTCTGCTCACCGAAGTCTCGCTCTTTACAGCCCCGCTCTGCTCACTGAAGTCTCGCTCTTTGCAGCCCTGCTCTGCTCACTGAAGTCTTGCTCTTTACAGCCCCGCTCTGCTCAAAGTCTTGCTCTTTACCTTAATTAACAGTGGTCATGGATTTAGAAGGTGCTGTCTAAGGGGCTTTGGTGAGTTTCTGCAGTGCATATTGTAGATGGTACACACTGCTGCTACTGTGTGTCGATGGTGGAAGAAGTGAATGTTTGTGGATGTGGTGCCAATCAAGCGGGCTGCTTTGTCCTGGATGGTGTCAAACTTCTTGAGTGTTGTTGGAGCTGCACTCATCCAGGCAAGTGGGGAGTATTCCATCATGCTCCTGATTTGTGTCTTGTAGATGGTGGACAGGCTTTGGGGAGTCAGGAGGTGAGTTACTTCCTGCAGGATTTCTGCTCTTGTACCCACAGTATTTATATGTCTAGTCCAGTTCAGTTTCTGGTCCATGGTAACCCCCAGGATGTTGATAGTTGGGGATTCAGCGATGGTAATGCCACTGAATGTCAGGGGGTGATGGTTAGATTCTTGTTGGAGATGGTCATTGCCTGACAATTGTGTGGTGCGAATATTACTTGCCACTTGTCAGCCCAAACCTGCATATTGTCCAAGTCTTGCTGCATTTGGACATGGACTGCTTCAATATCTGAGGAGTCGCGAATGGTGCTGAACATTGTGCAATCATCAGCGAACATCCCCACTTCTGACCTTATGATGGAAAGAAGGTAATTGATGAAGCAGCTGAAGATGGTTGGACACAGGAGGGAGGTGGCTTATGCAACAACAACCTGTATTTACATAGTGCCTTTACCATATAAAAAAATCCAAATGCACTTCACAGGGGTGTTGTAAAGTAAAATTTGACACTGAAGCACACAAGGGGATAGTGGGGAAGATAACCAAAATCTTGGTGCAAGAGGTAGGTTTCAAGGAGTGTCTTAAAGGGGCAAAGCAAGGTAGAGAAGCGGTGGGGTTTCAGGAGGGAATTCCAGAACTCAGAGCCTCGGCAGCTGAACACGTTGACCCACGGGGCCAGGGTTTTGCCCTCGTCAGGCAGGCTTGGCAGGGGCGAGCAGGAGCGGTTTGGAAGCCGACTGCCCGATCGGGGTGCGACTGTGAATTTACGCTGGCGGGCGGGTAAATTAAGGCCCGTCCAGTGTGAAACGTGCATTGCACCGCTGCCTGGGGGGGGGGGGGGGGGGGGGGGGCGAGAAAGGAGGGCGAGTGCGCGAGTGTACGCAGGAAAAGGTTCCTGAAGCACAGAGCTGCCTCAGGGAGATGAAGATTTCAAAAAATGAAAAAAAAACGTTTTAAAAATGTTAACATCGTGTCCCCTCATATGACTCTGTCACATGAGCAGGGACATGTTAGAAATTAGATTGAATATTAAATTTTTTTCCAATGGCAGATCGAAACCTCATTCCGACCGTGGACGGGGTTTCGCAAAGAATCCAAAGGCTGCTTGGCCATTTCGCTTGGCGAGCAGCGAAAAGTTTAACTGAATTGGACCTTTGATGGCCTTAATAGGCCTGTTCATTGTCGGCGTGTACCCGCCCACCGAAATAGCGTGCGAGTGCGCGGTCAGATTGGGACGCTCGCTCGGGTCAGGTGCATGCCCGCCCGGCGGACGAGTGGAAAATTCTGCCCATGGTGAAGCCATTAAAATTGGAGATGTCCAAGAGGTCAGAGGTAGATGAGCGCAGACATCTCAGAGAGTTGAGTGACTGGAGGAGATTACAGAGATAGGGAAGGGGCAAAGTCATGGAGGGGATTTGAAAATAAGGGTGAGAAATGTAAAATCAATACAGAAGTAAAACTGATTGGGATAAATAAACGGGCAAAGTTTTCCATAACTTTTTTATTCATTATTCACACAACATGGAGTCTCTACATTTCCATGCATTATAATTACAGAGTTAGGCTGACATTGCACACTCTTTTAAGCCCTGCAGTCCTTTCTAGCCTGGGCACTCAGATAGGCTGCTAAGGTGGAAGGTCAAACATCGTGTACAAACATCCATCTCCGTCACCACAAAGGAAAACTGATGTCAATTGTGTTTAAAACCTGTGGGGTCATCCATCCCACCTCCCTCTGTATCAGTGAACAGCTTCTTGAATCACCAGTCGATTACTCACTGGCTCAATAAATAATAAATCTCAGTTCTTCAAAGTCAACATATAAAAACTGGAGAAACTTTACAGCGAAAAAGAAACAACAAAAAAATTTACAAAGGTACATGTATAACCTTGAGTCTTGTTTAAAAAAAACTTCCCTTACATTGTTCACTGTGCTACGTGAGGATTAGAGCAGGGGGTTTCCACCTCCCTCACGTTGTTTATTTATTGTGTGGGTGGTGGGCGGGTTTCTGTTTGTTTGATACAACGTGAAAACCAGGAGGGAGCCATTGACGCAGCTTAGAAACAACCGACATGTCACGGCACCGAGAAAGCGCTCATTCCATTGTTACCCGGTCACCCTAGACATGGAGAGAAAAAAAGGATCCCATTTGCTGCCTTCGTGCCGATGGCCTTTTGGCTTTTCAGTGCACAGTGTATATAAAATAAATTATTCAAAGAGCCAATGCCCACACAGTTTACCTGTGCAGTAATCAGGGAACCATGTGGCTGACAGCATGTCAGGAGGCAGCATCTCAAACTTCAGCGGCCTTGGAAATGGGCCATCCCGCCAGAGTGAAGTGCGAGCTGCTTCCAGGAGCCCACCATCCCCTCCAACACTTGAAAACACACAAAAGACATTCACACTTAAATTATAAAGCTTTTTTTCTATCTAAAAATAACATTCTTCAAACTCTCCTCACTGCTAGGAGGTCACGGCAGGACAGCTGAAAGGTGTAATAAGTGAGTTACACGGCACCACACGTTTGGTAATGTCCCTTGTGCATTAAACTTTTGCATATAGCGTTTCTTTAGCATATTTTAAAATAAATCTTACATTCGCGCCCACTTGCTGTCAACATTTTCCATCATAATTTCCTATGCCCACATCTATAATGGGAATTGCTGATGTAAACCTGTCTTGTTATAACTGTGTTCTTGTTGCGCGATCTAATTACAGCATGATAAATTCACACTGGCTGTTTCCATTGTGAATGTGGCCTAGAAATTTGTAAAGAAAATAGGATAGGGGGAGAAAAATGTGACAATAAACTGGGGACGGATTGTGTCTGTGTGACTGGTCCAATTATCTCTCTCCCTCACACATTTCACCCAAACATTCTACTTGATCTCGATTCCTCATGTGATATGCCACAAACAACTGTTGTGCAGAAGGAAATAGTTTGGGAGTGAGAAACGATCATTATAATCTGAGGATTCGAGGATGAATTTTGCTAGATTGAAAGGCATTTATCTAATCACCTCTGATTAAAAATACAGCCTTTTACTCACACCCTGTTAGATCAAGATATTCCCAGAATTACAGTAATGATGAACAAGGACAGAACAAAGCCACATCGAGAGCGTTCAGTGGCTATTGTGCTATCACCAGCAGAATAATCTTATCAGATGATTTACAAGCGGTTGTAACAATGAATCAAAGGCAAATGGTTGTTAGATTATCAGATGAGACCATTCTCGGCAGTTAGAGATCTAATTTCCAATTATTTTATCAGTGCAAAACCTGGTTGAAGATGGGCAAGCAGACTGTGTCAATGTCCTGGAACGCCCTACCCAACAGCACTGGGGAGCACCTTCACTGCAGTGGTTGAAGAAGGCCCAATACCACCACAACCTTCCCAAGGGCAATTAGGGGTGGGCAACAAATGTTGGTCTAGTCAGTGACGCTCACATCCCGTGAATGAATACAGACACCAAGGCAAGAGGTGGAGGGAAGGCAAGGCAAATCAGGAAGCAGTGATTAGGTGAGAGCTAAAGGAAGAAGGATGGAGGGAGGTAAGGAATTCCTGCAGTTTGCAGGTTTTGGGTTAGGGTAGGAGACAGTCTGATGAGCTTAGATTAATGGTGGGGTGACAAATATAAAACAGTGCTGGATTTCTACGTCTTTGGTCAGAGGATGCACTGTTTAATTGGAGAAGGGGCAGTATATCATTCCATTACTAAAGTTAGGACTGCAAGGTGGAATTGTGGGTTGAGGACAATTAGAGGCGGATTGTTCCAAGGAGCGCTTTAAGAGCTAACACGACCTTTATTATTGCCAAGTGTGACTCCTGAAGCCAAGTAAAACCTGCCCTTTTAGATTGGACATGTGCTTCTTCCTCTTCAACACCCCCTACCCGTCCCCTCAAACAAATTTCATTTCCCATCTGTAATATTTGGATTGAACTAAACACAGGACTGTTTTATGCAAACTAGCAGACTTGGCGTTGATTATGGTGAGGACACCAATGCTAGCCCAGACACCTGCGTCAATGCGGAATGGGGGTGGCCTGGGGTCTTGCAGGACTGGTATGGAGTCTGAGTAAATATTGAAAGAGGGACTCTAGGAATCTATTGGTGGGAAAGGAATCTTGGGATTTGGGAACAGGGAGGTTTCAGGATCTGGGACCATTGGGTGGCCAGCCACTACCATCAATCAGGGAACAATGGGAATGTGATGGGGAATTTGTGAGTATGAGAGGAAAAATCTCAGAATCTGGGAGTCGGGCTCCGGTCTGCTGAAGGGGTGTTGGGGAACAGCAGGAGTGGACTGCTGCTTTAGAGGCATGAGGAGAAGGGTGGTCTCACAGACTAGTGGGCAGTCAGGGCCTGGGAGAATGGGACCCAAGCTGTCATTGGCCCACTTCTGTTTCTTTAGACCACACTGTGTTTCCACCGTCAGTCTTCCCAACAACCCGATGTCCCTCATCTACCCCTCAACACCCACCAAGCCCATCTGCAGAGTCTTCTACACATTTGGGAACATGTAAACATGGGAACACTGGAACAGAGGAACTTGGAAAGAGGAGCAGAGAAACACAGGAACAGAGGAATATGGGAACATGCAAAGATGGGAAAACAGGAACAGAGGAACACAGGAACAGTGGAAAATGGGAACACGGGAACACAGGAACAGGGGGACATGTCAATACCTTTCCCCATCATCAGAAAGCTCTTGTCCTATAGCAATCAAGTGTGAGTACTTAAGTTTAAACTTTCTGCTTCTTTCAATGAAGGAATGGAAAATCACAAGCAATTTCCTGACTTTCAGTTCTGGTGTGCATTAGGAGCAAGCAAGTGGAAAATTTCATGCAGCATTATTGAGTTTACTGACTCAGACAGTTTTTAACAATCAGACATTTCCATTAACAAAAAAGAATGACCTAATAAAACACATTATCATAATCTACGGAGTTTCAAAAAAATTAATCTTTAGATATGTTTCCGATAAGATGATTTTGAACTGAATTTTTAATATTTAATTCATGGCAATCTATTCGCTATGAAGTCTCTTTGTTCTCCTTTCTAATCATCAGCAGAGAGACCACAATCCCAGTCGCTTCTGTCCATAAAGGTTATTAATAAATTCATAGAAATGCTGGACCTGACTGTACTAATAGTTCTAATTATTCAATCTCCAGTTTCCTGCGAGGTCATTCGGACAAATCAAAAGACTTGGAAATACTCAGAATAAGGGAAGAACGTCCTTACCTTCTTTAATTCATGCTGATGTGTGGAGCTGGGAAACTCTGCAAACTCTACGTGCTCAGGCCACACAAATTGGGCAGAAGCTTTGTGCAACTTTCCTAAGCTAAAAATTTCCAGTCAAAGCCCAGGTTTTTGAGAAATGCCCAAAACTTTCAAGTAAAAACTTCAAGGGAGGCGCTGAGCAATTCGTAGGCAATATGCAAGGGGAAAATGGTCACAAACGTCAGTTCTCAGGTCAGAAGCACCAAATGTAAAATGGCAAATTTTCTCTTTTTTAAAGACTTTTGTATTTGTGAGAAAATGGGAGTGTAAGAGACACAATCTGTTAAGAGTTAATGAAGTTAATAAAGAAGTTAATACTGAGCAAAACTGAAACAAGTTACAAGATGTATGTTAACATTGTAAATAACATTGAATTTCAACATAGATGAGTGTGAGGTGAGGACATTTGGTAGGAGGATGAAGGAGGCTACTTACTCCCTATCCAAAAATAGTTTAATTGGTGTACAGGTGTAAAGGTATCTAGATTTACTAATCATTAAAAGTTGCACGCAGGTTAACAAGGTCTTAAAGATACAAAGCACTGAAGTTCATTTCTAGAGGGTTAGAATTGAAAAGCAGAAAAGCTATATTGCAGAAAACATCGAATCGACTACACTTGGAGTACTACGAACAGTTCTGGTCTCCACATTACAAAAAGAAGATAGAGGCTTTGGAGAAGGTGCAAGAAAGGTATACAAAGATGATACCAGAACTGAGAGATTATAACTATCAGGAAAGATTTAGTGGCTGGTGCTCTTTTCTCTAGAAAAGAGAAGGTTGAGGGATGACCTAAGAAAATTAAAGTTATGAAGTGGGAGGGGGGTGGTGGCAAGGTCAGTGGGATTGGCACCCAGAGGATATATCCACTTGTGCTGGAGTCCAAAACTAGGGGTCATAAATATAAGATAGTCAACAATAAATTCAATAAGGAATTCCAGAGAAACTTCTTTATCTAGGGAATGTTTAGAATGTGGAGGTGTAGTTGAGGCCAATACCATAGGTGCATTTAAGGGGAAGTTAGATAAACACAAAGGAGGAAGAAATTGAAGGATCTTCTGATAGGGTCAGATGAAGTAAGGTGGAAAGCGGCTCCTACAGAGCATAAACCAGTTGGACAAAATAGTCTGTTTCTGTGTAGTAAATTCCAGATAAAATGTGCGCACCAACAGTTTATTTACATGAAATAGCAGGGTCTGTATACTGTATCAGATATGAATCCTCAATCATTGTTACATAAAATAAATGCAATACTTTAAATAATTATTGAGCGATTCGTTTCCATGTCATTGAGTCTAATCCTGGTTTATGTCCCTTATAAATTTAAAAGCGACCAACCTCTTTGTGTGTCAAGGTTTCATATTAATTTTCAACCCTACTCTCTATAAAATGTGTCATAGTAACATGCATGAAGAGAGTGACATTACTTTAGTTAACGATCATGCTGTGGGAGTTCAGACTCTCAGTGTTGCTGAGGCATGGTATTTCGATCTGAATCGTGCGTAGATGGTTTAAAAAATATATCTGGACAATGTACAGAGGCGAGGACTAACCCA
Organism: Carcharodon carcharias; assembly: GCF_017639515.1. Taxonomy (NCBI): domain Eukaryota; kingdom Metazoa; phylum Chordata; class Chondrichthyes; order Lamniformes; family Lamnidae; genus Carcharodon; species Carcharodon carcharias. Next base: position 14,046,207 of record NC_054469.1, on the reverse strand, counting down.
GGCCCCTTAATGTAGTTTTCCTGCATTAAAACATCACCAACTGCTGAAAAGCATTGCATAAACTGGAAAGTGCTTTGGGACATTGCATTGACTGTGAAGTGCTTTGGGACATTGCAAGGTCCTAAAAGGTGTTGTTGAAATGCCAGCTCTTTCTTTAAGATTGACTGAACGGATCCAATTTTTACAGGTGGACGGGGAGCGATGAGCCTTATTTTCCTTTGTAGGATATTTGATGCTTTCTCTCCATTTAGCCTCTCTCTAGGTCTTGCATATCGTCTAGATCTCAGATCATTTCTGGCTGAGGGTGTCACGTTAGCACAGAAGCTTCTCCGAGGACATTCTGTCAGTACTGTTCCCCGTTACAGGACTGCAACCTGAATTTATATAGTGCCTTTGATGTGCAAAGATGTCCCAAAGTGTTTCACAGCCACCACCCCCTCCAGCCAAGGTAAAGGTTAAGGATTTCTCCCCATTCATCAGAAGCAGGAGCACTCTGATCCAGCTGACAGGGGAAACGTCGGTGTTACACCCACCCTGTTATTAACAGTCACCTCACATTATACAACTGGGACTCTGGATAAATCTTGAAGGTAGGTAAGAAATTGGCTGACGGTTAGAACAAAGTGGGTACTTGCTGGAGGAGCTTTTTCAGGATAAGGGTGGATTATTGAATGAGGCTCCCCAGTAAAAAACGTTGGGATTACCACTCTTTCTAATTTACTTGGATGAGAAGGTCAATGCACATTAGTGACTGAGGACCCTTCGTTCTGCCCCGATGGCCTTGCTGTTGAAAGTTTGGGTGCTGCACAACCCAGGCAGTACATTGTCAGTGTAAAACGTATATCAAAATCCTGGCTAGTTCCCTCCTGTGAGCGCCTCTGGCACTAACAACTCTGGCAAGGTTTTCATCGCGGTGCTCGCATCAGGCAGATACGAATTGGGGTTTGTAGGGATGTGAGAGTAATTATATAGGAAAATAATCGCATTGGAAGGTCCAGACTTTCAACTGTAGGAGAAAGCCGTAAACGATTATAGTCTCACTCCTAGTGTGTGAGAGACAGAGGGAGAGAGAGATTTTACATTGTAATTACCGTCAAGTATGTTTAAAAGAGTAACACACACACAGACTTCCTACATCCAGTTTAACACAGGAGGCTCCCGAGACACGATGGAGATTAGTGCATTTATCGCGAGCCCTGATTGCCGTTATATACTTTGTACAGTGATATCTAGGGCCTGGCAGTCAAGGCCAATAGGAATCACGGCCAATAGGAGCTAAATAGCAAAAATATTACAATGTAATGTCATTCACCAAGAACAAGAGATGAAATAGGCAGTGAGGTGATGTCTCACTCAAATTTCCATGCTGCGACTTAAAATTGGTGCGATGGATACCTGGAGTGCAGATAATGGAGTTCCACTTTATTGCAGCATTATCCAGACTTGTAACAATTAAGTCTAATCTCTTATTAATGGTTTCAAATAACTTTTTTATTGTCAGCCTTCCAGCCAATGTTAGTGGCTGGACTGACAGCCGGGAGATCCATTCAGTTGCTTTGTGATACAGTGAAAAATGACATTGTGAAACCATCTGAGGAGCAGCTGAAAACGTGCAACTGGTGAATGAAAGCGATGCGAGCACTACAATCGAATCTTCCCTCAAGTTCTCACTCTCAGCCTGCCACAGGTCTCAGCTCACATTATTTCGATATACCGCCAGTGGGAAAAAATATTGAATAAAAAGGTACATGGGATCCTGACTTCTGTTGCTGAGGGAACGAGAAGGCGAGGTGTAACCCCACTTTACAGGACAGGAAACACTTCTATTCAGTGAAGGATAGATTCTTCTGCTTTGAGTGAAGGACTATGCATGACTTACAGTGACTAAAGAAAAAAAGAGGGAGGAATTTAATACTCTTTGGAATGGGGGAATAAACAATATTATCATACCTCAGACCTAATAGTCAGGGCTACAGATAGGGTTGTGCATTTCCCATAGGGTTTTCTGGCAAAGCTTCAGTGTGTTTAGATAAGGCAAATTTGACTTTGAGTCAGGCGTCTGACTATCTACTACCACTCATGTCAAAATATGAACAGACTGACTCTGACAGACTGTGGTCTGGGACTATCAGAGGCACTCAGGTCCCCATACACTAAACACACTAAACATCACCGCCGATGCTGCCAGACCTGCTGAGTTTTTCCAGGTAATTCTGTTTTTGTTTTGGATTTCCAGCATCCGCAGTTTTTTTGTTTTTGTTTTTAACACTAAAGGAGGCACAGACCCCAGCTTTGAAATTGCTACAGCAACACAGTCAGTGGTTCTGGTGGACAGTTTCCTGGACAGAGATAGCTGGAAGTAATTTTGTGAAGATGAAGGATGTGTCAACAACAAGGAAACCCAAGCTTGTAACAAGGCAAAAAACTCATAAGATGCTACATTCTATCCACTTCCCTCTCTGCCTCAGGAACCTGGACAATAAATAAAGATCTGTGGAAGAAAACAGAGGCCTTTCAAATGTGGATGCTAAGACATAAGCTAAACATTCCAAACACAGACCATAAGACAAATGAAGGGGTGCTTGAAATTGCAGAAGCAAAAAGAACTTTAAAAAGTGACATCCGGAAAAAAATTGGCAGTATTTCAGCCATTTAAATCAGAGCTGAGAAGCTGCAGAGATCTCTTCTAGAGGGCAAAGTGAAGAGCAGCAGAAAGACTTAGGCATAGTTGGATGATGGATATCACAGAGCAGTTGGAGACGAGCTACAGTGAATGTATGAGGATGCGACATGACAGATGAGTGTGACCGAGCATGACAGTAGATCTACTGGCAGGAGTAGCTACAAGCAACAGCAGCAGCATTTATTCACTGTGGTACATCGTGGGGAGGCAATGGCGTAGTGGTATTGTGTGGGCTAATATTCCAGAGACCGGGGCAATGCTCTGGGGACCCTGGTTCGAATCCCACCACGGCAGATGGTGGAATTTAAATTCAATAAAAATCTGGAATTAAAAGTCTAATGATGACCATGAAACCAATGTCGATTGTTGGAAAAACCCATCTGGTTCACTAATGCCCTTTAGGGAAGGAAATCTACCGTCCTTACCTGGTCTGGCCTACATGTGACTCTTAAATACCCTCTGAACAAGGGCGATTAGGGATGGGCGATAAAGGCTGGCCTAGCTAGTGATGCCCACATCCAATGAATTAAAAAAAAACAACTCCAACAATGGCAGGACTCACTGAAATGATGATTAAAAAGGTGGGACAGACAGGGGAATACAGGACAGTAATTTAATTAGGGCAGGGTCCTTGCTGGCAGTGTAACCTGAACCTGCTGATTAAACCACTGTGTTGCTGCTTGCTTCTAACCAAAGACTGCTAGTAAATGCATGTTGGTCTGAAAAGTCTCCTTCTGTAGTAAGATTCAATGACCATTCATGTCATATAATGTGATTATGACATATAATGTGATCACCTTTCAATGTGTATATGAATGTGCATCATTCCCTCCCAGCCCCACAGGATGTGCAGAAGTGGTAACGTTATGTGATGAGCTGTCAATGGGGACAGAAGGGAAATCAATAGATGGGTGCTGGGTGGCTTAAAACTCGGAATACGGGGAAGTGATTTTACCACTAAATACGCGGGTCAGAATTCCATGGGACAATAACCGATATTAACGTACACCTTTCCGATACGAAAGCTGGGTGGTCACAGGTTACCCCAATTGGCCTGAGAACACGGGTCACCATCAGCACATCCAGGTTGAACAATTCGAAGGCAAGTAAAATGGCGCATTACCAGAGTCTGAGCGGTTAAAAAAGAAACACTTGCTCATTTTAATTCACATTCGGGTTTAGTTGAAAAGAGCTGCTTTGCAGTTTTCAGCTCTGAAATCAGGCAAAGGATAGTGATCTATAAAAAAGGGCAATCTTCAACTGATAGCAAAGTGCGGAAAGGGAAGCTTGGGAGGACAGGGACAACTGGGCAAAGCTCAAAGTGCAAAAAAAAACTAAAGGATCAAATGGATTTGGTGGGGTGGGTACAGAGCCCTTCCCTCAGTGTTACATTTCCTCTCCAGTCTTAGAATAAGCACTCACTTTGCAGAAACAGAAGCAGCCAGAGCCTAAGTACACCAGCCCTTTACAATACCTTCATAAGTTGAGAGTTAGTAGGTTTTTTTTCAGACAGTTAAAAAAGGGTGCGGCCCCTGGCAACACAGCTTTAGAAGGTAAAACTATTGTGCTCATTAACAGCTGTCCTCTGTGTGTAAGGCCGGAGATCTCTGCTCGTTGGGAGCTGGCTGCCAAGGCAGCCATCAGGCTCTCGTGGAGAGACCAGTCATCAAAGCCTGAACTATGCACTGAAAGCAAGACAAGTCAACTCAACTCAAACAAAATGTTACTTAATCTCATGGTCAGTCAAATGTCCGCCCAGCTGAGTCAGTTCACTATTAGTTTAAAGAAAAAACAGGAAGCCAATTGTAACGCCCCTACTGCCACACACAGCCCAGGCCTGGGAACCATTTGTCTGCATCGTCTGGCCTTACCATCCAAACCACTGTGGGTGGGTGGGGGGCGGCGGCTTGGGAGTGGAGAAATGGGGTTGGGCAGTGGGAGTGGAGAATGGGGAAGCGCGGGTGGAGAATGGGGAAGCGCGGGTGGAGAATGGGGAAGTGCGGGTGGAGAATGGGGAAGCGCGGGTGGAGAATGGGGAAGCGCGGGTGGAGAATGGGGAAGCGTGGGTGGAGAATGGGGAAGCGTGGGTGGAGAATGGGGAAGCGCGGGTGGAGAATGGGGAAGCGCGGGTGGAGAATGGGGAAGCGCGGGTGGAGAATGGGGAAGCGTGGGTGGAGAATGGGGAAGCGCGGGTGGAGAATGGGGAAAACAGGGACTGACGGTGCATGTGGAAGGAGTTATTTTAAAAAATCAATAATTTGGCTCAAAGGCTGAAAGCTGTTAGCGGAGGACAGCACCTCGATAGAAACAGAAAGTGAAATAAGGTAGTCCTAATTAAATGTTTAAAAGCCTGCAGCTTGTCTGGAGGAGGCAAGGTTGAAGAAGGTAAGAAGTTTCACAGTCCAGAGGTCCTGGGCTAAGTAGAAATAGGAGGAAGCGTGATTGATCAGTCCTGATTTCAACAGTGTGGACAGTGTGATTATGTATCAGTCAGGGAACATGCAGAATCAGTGAATGGCAAACAGTGCAAATTACACTCCAATCTGTGGGACAGTCTCCAGTGTCAGGGGCATTTCTGTCCCTTTACACACACAGCACTTATTATGTTTAGATTGGCAAGTTGTCATCCTCTGAAGCAGCACCTGTTAGAGCATGCGTTTAGGCTCCACGAAAGGCTCTGGGCTTGCCCTTTATCCATCCAAGTCTATTTGTGCTTTTAGCAACTATTAAAGTCAATTCTCGATATCAGCCTCCAGTTGCAACCCAGGGTGCTGCCCCATCAAGTTAGACCATGGTCCAGAATGGTTCAGGCAGGTTCTTGAGCTTATGTGCAATTCACATTTCAAATCTTTTCAGAGAAGAGGTCATTATGATTCGATACAGGGAGGATATCGCAGTTCAGCATCATCTTTTAAAAACATAGTTCATTATAGGCTATTAGGTTACAGCAAGCGAATGAGTTAAACACCCACTTTTACAAAGTCAGATTCTGGGACTTGCCGCCAGCATTTTGGGCATTGACTCCCATCATTCCACGTAAAAACATGCAGACTCACTCAAAAAGGATTAACAACCTTGAAAACCCTAAACCGGGCAACTGGATTAGAACACTTGCATCTAGGCAACCAGACTGAGGAGAGTTAGCACCAAAGTGGAGCAATTCTACATTGCCCTCAAACTCGAAAGGGAATTGAATTGGTGGGGGGGGGGAAGTCACAGATTATTTAGAGGTTCCTCTAAAAACACAGCAGAACCATTCTTTTTAAACAATAAACTGCGGATATTTTGAATGTCTTTCGCGCAAAAAATTAAAACGATGTAAAATTTGGAATGCGTTTGGTTAACATTCACAGCAAAGTACTGTAGAACGGTAAGAAGTAAGAGAAGAAATAAACTATATGAGAGGATGTCTCGCCCACATAAAGGGTGTCTTTTGTTTCATTTTTTTTTAGCCCTGTATAATTAAATGCTATAAAAATAAAGTTACTTTATAAACAGGTTTAAAAACCCAAATACGCATGCTAAACGAAAAAAATAAACTATTAGTAAACTGTGCCACAGGAGGGGATGGACCTGGATGTGAGCATTATACAGAGCAGACAAAAAAGCAGCATCAAAACCAGCGTCAAAATTTACATATAATACTTTTTTCTTTGTTTTTTTTCCCTTCTTATTTTTTTTATAATGTAGACAACACCAACCAGCAAGGGACTGGCAAAAAGATTTCAAATTGGTATAAACAGATGCAGACACAAACGCATTACGTGTTTTTTTTTGTACAAGGCTTATCTTTGCGTTTTCTGTTTGTTTTGCTTCTTTTCCACCTCTCAATTTTTCTTAAACTCTCCTGGCTATAGCACATCTTTCACGAAGCTGGTGTCCAGGTGTTGGATTAACACTCGCAGGAAGGACATCTCTTTCCGTGTATTCTCGAATATGATCCTGGGGTTATCGGATTGACAGCGGAGGCAGTTGGGAGCCATGACCATGGCTAGGTTGTTGACATCCATCTTGGTAACGGAGACGTTGGCCGGTTGGACGAAAATCTAATCGGCAGGAGTCGAGAAAAGAAGGGAAGACGCAATGAATTTTTCTGTTCAACCCACGTGTCTCACGTCCTCGATTGAATGGGGGGGGATAGGGGAGAAGGGGGGATGGCGTGGAATGAAGTAGACTTTACATCTGAATTCATTTTCTCCTTTTGATCCTCACTTAAGCATACTGACTCCATAGAGAGAGGAGGAGGCTATTCAGCCACTGCAGTCTATGCTCCAATAAAGTACTGAGGGTGTGTGGTACTGTTGGAGATGTCGTTTTTAAGATACTAGATAGAAATCCAGGTACAGGAGTAGGCCAGTCAATCGGATCATGGATGATCTGTATCTCAACTCTATTTACTCACTTTGCTTCTGTATTTCTTAATGCCCTTGCCTAATAAAAAATCTATCAATCCCAGATTTGAAATTTCCAATTGAGCCTCAGCCTCAACAGCCTTTTGGAGGGGGGGGAGACACATTTCCAATTTCCACTACCCTTTGTGGAGGAACTGCTTCCTGGCATCCGAATGGCCTAGTTCTAATTTTAAGGTTATGCCCTCTCGTTCTTTATTCCTGAACCAAGGGAACTATTTTACTCCATCTACCCTAATCATGTTAAACGCCTCAATTAGATCACCCCATAATCTTCTATATGCTTGGGGGTGCAAGCCTCGTCTATGCAACCTGCCCTCAGAATTTAACCCCTTTTAGCTGCAGTTTCATTCTGGTTAATCTGTACTACATGTCCTCGAGGCACCTTCCTGGGGTGCAGCTCCCAGAACTGAACGCAGTGTTCCAAATGGTGTCTAAACGGAGCTTTATACAGCTGTTGGGTAACGTACACACCCCTCTGTCACTCAGCACCTTCAGTAGAGGAGAAAAAACAACTAGAGGAAAAATAAAAAGAACTGAAAAAAAGCCTTGGTCAAATTGAAATTATACAGGTCGTTTATACAGACCATTATAGTGCCACGAGAATTACATGTGGTTTTAATGAAAAAAAATCCTTATGCTGGATAAGCAAACCAGAAAACCAAATGTGACCCTGGACTGTATAGGACTGAAGAAAATAACAATTACATTTCTGAATCTAGAGGAAAATTAAGTTGATAAATACAGCCCCTACAACTTGTACCGGGCAAGGTCGTGGAAATGCGATTTCCCCGCGATACATGATGGCGATATATCAACTCTACCATATAATAAGAATGCTCCTTCCGTGTAGTGACCCATTTGTTTCCAGCTCTAGATTGACCTGCAGCTTTTTTGAACTGCAGTCAGTGCTTAGTGCAATCTGTAACCCCACACCACTTGGAGGGCACTCAAAGGGTTTTAGTGCACAAAAGACAACTGAACATTATTGAGGTGTTGATTACTTATCTATTACACACTTAGCACAATATATAACTTACAGCACAGAAATAAGCTATTCAGCATAACTTGTCAATGCTGGGGTTGATGCTCCACGTGACCCTCCTTCTGTACTTTACCTAACCCTATCATCACATCATCTACTCCTCTCTCCCCTCATTCATTTACCCAGCTTTCCCTTAAATGCATCGACTTCTGCTTGTTCCTGTCTTCAGTGTACCTTAACGAGGTGCAAACTAGTGACCAAGAACATGAGTAATCTGCTTGAAATAAACCGAGTGCTTCAAACGTGATGATCGGCTTCTCTGAAATTGACCTTAACGCAAATGGATGGTGGTTATGGCTTTGTGGTCAATACAAATGGATGTGTTAAATATGGATGCCTTGGGAATAGGCTGTAACAATGATTGTACCTGTAGAAAGCGGATGAGGTAGCCGAGTACCAGCCGATTGAGCTTGGGTAGGGAGTGGACGACTGCGATCGCCGCCTCTGGGTTTTCATAATGGTTGATGGACTGCTCATAGAACTCGTGAGGGATGAGCGGATCCTCTAGTTCACGGTACCATAATTTCAACAACGAGGCTGTCAGGAGTGCAGAAAGCGGGAAAAAGAGAGAGAGAGAGGAGAGAATGATCCATTTCAATATTATTACAGATGTACACGTTCGGCTGCCATTAGTTGAATCCAAACTCTAGACTTCATGTGTTGGCCTGTTATCAACTATTAAAACTTTATCTTTTTCTAACAACCCTCAAGGCTCCTCTTAATACAATCCATCCCGGTTCTAACCATAAAATTTGAACATTTAAAAAAAATACAACTTTAGTTAGGTCTAAATGGATAAGCAGGGCTTGACAGTTATGTATGGGAGGCTTCATTTTAAAAGAGCGCGGAGAGTGGCAGAGACTTCATTTTAAAAAAGAGTGAGATTTCATAAAGAGGAGCAAAAGGGAGAGAGCAGCGAGACTCTATAAAGATCGCAAGAGGGAGACAGCAGCAAGACTTCAAAAAGAGCACGAGGAGAGCACAGCGAGATTTCATAAATAGCACAAGAGGGAGAGGAGACGACGATTGATGAGTGACAGGTGAATAAACACTTTATATAAAGTTTAAGGTATGTCAGTACAGCTCGGCCATGTGAAATGTGCATCCTGCGGGATGCGGGAAGTCATGCATGCACATGATGACCACATCTGCAGGAAATGTCACCAGCTGCAGAAACTTGAGCTCTGGGTTGCGGTACTTGAGCAGCGGCTGGAGTCACTATGATGTATCCACGAGGCTGAGGATTATGTGGATAGCACATTTAGTCACACTGCAGCTAAGAAGTACACAGGCAGGGAGGGAACGGGTTACCACCAGGGTATCTAAGAGAAACAGGCAGGTAGTGCAGGAATACCCTGAGGATATCTTGCTCTCTAACCACTTTTCCATTTTAGATACTGGTGAGCGAGATGGTTCCCCAGAGGACTGTAGCAAGAACCAGGTTCGTGGTACCACAGGTGGCTCAGCTGCACAGGAAGAGTGGTGGAACAGTGGAAGTGCTTTAGTGGTAGGGGATTCCATAGTTAGAGCAGCAGACAGGTGTTTCTGCAGCCGTAGACATGACTCCAGAATGGTAGGTATGTTGTCTTCCTGGTGCCAAGGCCAACAATGGCACAGAGTGGCTGCAGGACACTCTTTTGTGGTTGGGGGGGGTAAGCAGCCAGAAGTCATGGTTCACATTGGGACAAATGACATAGGCAGGAAAAGGCACAAAGTCCTGAAAGTAGATTTTAGGGAGTTAGGAAGGAAATTGAAAAGCAGGACCTCAAGAGCAGTAATCTCAGGATTACTCCAAGTGCCAGGTGCTAGTGAGCATTAAGAACAGGAAGATTGAGCAGTTCAATACGTGGCTGGAGAAATGGAGCAGGAAGGAGGGCTTTAGATTTCTGAGGCATTGAGACTGGTTCTGAGGCAGGTGGGGCCTGTACAAGAAGGACGGGTTACACTTTAACAGGATTGGGACTAATGTTCTCACGGGGATGTTTGTTTGCTAGTGCTGTTGGGGAGGGTTTAAACAAGATTGACAGAGGGTTGGGAACCTGAGGGGAAATTCAGAGAGGAGAGGAAAAAAAACGGCAGTGGGAAGTAGGGAAATATTAACTGATAAGTAGGATATATCAGAGAGCAGTATCAAGGCACGTAGAATACTTGTGGAACTACAGTAGGCTATGGTAAGTCATTAGATGGGGTCAGAGTAAGGGGGAAAGTTAAAAAGCCTAAATGTGCATGTATGTGAATGCACGGTGTGTGGTTAATAAGACTAGTGTTCTGCAGGCACAGGTTGACAAATGGAACTAAGGGCAGGATTTTTTAATTGGCATGCAGGGGCGGGCCCAACACATAAAATGACATGCGATGACATCAGGTATGTGTCCCGACGTCATCGTACTGTCTCGTGATGTTTCATTGGGCGGGCACGCGCCGGAGTCGGCTGCGCACCCGCCGATATGCAAACGGCCTATTAAGGCCATTAAAGGAAATGAGTTAGGTAATTGTCAACGCTGCCCGTCCAAACTTAAGGTTGGCGGGCGAGCAAAAAGGCCAAGCGGTCTTCGCCTCTTTTAGGAAACCTCACCCACAAGTGGGATGAGGTTTCCTAAAGCTTTCATTAAATAAATAAATAATTTTCCCACGTCACATGAGTGGACATGTTTAATTGAATTTTACATCCATTTATTTAGTAATGACAATAGCCCTTCAATCTCCCTGAGGCAGCTCCATGCCTCAGGGAGATGGAAGCAGAAAGGGTGCAGGCCCCGACTCTCCCTCCTCCCCCCACCCGCACAGGTAGCGCTGAGCACTATGGCTCGCATCTTATGCTGAGCGAGCCTTAATTGGCCCGCCCGCGTAAAATGGCGGCGTGGAGCCAATCACGGACGGCGATCGGCTCCACCGCCAACCCCCACCTGCTAGCTGAAAGATTCAGGCCTATGATGTTATTGCTATAAGAGACCTGGCTCAAAGAAGGGCAGGACTGGGCATTAAATATTCTTGGGTGCAAGGTATTTAGGGGAGACAAAAAAAGGAAGAGAAGGCGGTGTGGGGTGGGGAGTGGCAGTGTTCATTAAGGATGGTATTACAGATCTGAAGAGTGAGGATGTTCCAGAGGGGTCAAGGACAGAATCCCTCTGGCTAGAGGTAAGGAATGGAAAAGGTGCAATAATATTTATCAGTGTAGTACATAGACTACCAACTGGAGGAAGGGATGTAGAGAAACAAATTTGCAAAGAAATTACAGAGAAGTGCAAGAATTATAGAATTATAATGGGGGACTTCAATTATCCAAAAATAGACTGGATAGGAATAGTGCAAAGGGACAAGAAGGGCTAGAGTTCCTGGAATGTATTTAAGATAATTTTCTGCAGCAGTATGTTTCCAGCCCAATGAGAGGGCAGGCACTTGTTCTGGGGAATCAGTTGGCCCAAGTGGATCAAATATCAGTGGGAGAGCATTTAGGGGACAATGACCATTGTAACATAAGGTTTAGGTTGGCCATGGAAGAGGACAAGGAACAATCCAGAGCAGGGATAATTAATTCGGGGAAAGCCAACCTCAATGGGATGAGATTGCATCTGAGTCGAATGAGTTGGAATCAAATGTTGGCAGAAAAGACAGTGGCTGAACAATGGGCTACCTTCAAAGAAAAAGTATTGCAGGCAATGTCGAGGTGTATTCCCTTGGAGGGAAAGGTAGGACAAATAAATCCAGAGCACCCTGGATGATGAGAGAAATAGAGGTGAAGATGAAAAGGAAGACGTATGCGTATGACAGATGTCAAGCAGAAAATACAGGGGTATAAGGCTGAATATAGAAGGACTAGAGGGGAAGTGAAAAACTAATCAGAAAATCAAGGCAAGAGCATGAAAAGAGACTAGCAGCTAACAGAAACGGGAATCCCAAGATCTTCTATAAGGATGTAATTAATAAAAGGGTGGTAAAAGAAAGGGTAGAACCAATTAGGGATAAAAGAGGAGACTTGCTTGTGGAGGCAGGAGAAGTAGCAGAGATATTAAATGAGTACTTTGCGCCTGTCTTTACAAGGGAAGAGGATGCTACCAAGGCTGAGGTGAGAGAGGAGGTAACTGGTACACTCAAGCAATTTACAATTGAACAGCAGGAGGTGTTAGAAAGGCTATCTTTACTCAAAATTGATAAGGTACTAGGACCCGATGAGATGCATTTGAGGATACTGGGGAGGTGAGAGTGGAAATTGCAGAGGCACAGGTGATAATCTTCCAGTCTTCCTTAGACACAGGGGAGGTGCCAGAGGACTGGAGAATTGCAAATGTTACACCCTTGTTCAACAAGGAGTGCAAGGATAAAGTTGGCAACTACAGACCAGTCAGTTTGACTTCATAGTTTGGGACAAAATTAATAGTCACTTAGACCACTGCAAGATAATTAAAGAAAAAAACATGGATTCATTAAGGGGAAATCATGTTTAACTAACTTGCTGGAGTCTTTTGAGGAGGTAACAGAGAACAGAGATAAGGGCAATGCTGTTGATATTTATATGGATTTTCAAAATGCATTTGATATAGTGCCACACAGCAGACTTGTGAACAAACTTCTAGCTCATGGAATACAAGGGAAAGTGGGTGCTTGGATAAGAAATTGGCTGAGTGACAGGAAGCAGAGAGTAGTGATAAATGGTTGTTTTTCAGATTGGAGGAAGGTTTGAGGTGGAGTTCCCCAGGGGTCAGTGTTGGGACCCTTACTCTTCTTGAGATATATTAATGACCTAGACTATGGTGTGCAGGGCATGATTTCAAAATTTGCGGATGATACTAAGATTGGACACATTTTCAACTGTGATGAGAATAGTCTTAAACTTCAAAAGAACATAGACATATTGATGGATTGGGCAGACAAGTGGCAGATGAAGTTCAATGCAGAGAAGTGTGAGGTGATTCATTTTGAAAGGAAGAATGTGGAGAGTCAGTATAAAATAAAGAGAGAAACTCTAAAGGAGGTGCAGGAACGAAGGAACCTCAGTGTATATGTACATAAGTCATTGAAGGTGGCAGCACATGTTGAGAGAGCAGTTAATAAAGCAAATGGTATCCTAGGTTTTACTGATAGGGGCATTGAGCATAAGAGTAAGGAGGTCATGTTAAACTTGTATAAGACACTAGTTAGGCCTCATGTGGAGCACTGCGTCCAATTCTGGGCGCCATACTTGAGGAAAGATGTGAAGGCATTGGAGACAGTACAGAGGAAATTCACAAGAATGATTCCGGGGATAAAGAACTCTAGCTATGAGGATAAAATGGAGAGATTGGGTCTGTTTTCCTTGGAGAAAAGAAGGCTGAGAGGAGGCTTGATAGAGATAATCAAGATCCTGAGGGGTATGGACAGGGTAAATACTGAGAAACTGGTCCTACTCAAGAGAACATCAAGAACTAAGGGGCACAGATTCAAAATAATGGGCAAAAGGACTGGAAGTGATGTGAGGAAAATTTTTTCACCCAGAGAGTGGTTGGAGTTTGGAGCGAACTTCCTAAGAGGGTGGTGGAGAAAGGTTCAATCGAGGAATTCAAAAGGGAATTGGATTGTTACCTGAGAAGAAAAGTGGGCGAGGTTACGGGGATAAAGCAGGGGAGAGGGATTAGGTAGAACGCTCTTTCAGTGAGCCTTGATGGGCCGAATGGCCTTCTTCCACACAAAAGATTCTGTGATGTGGCCTTGCTCCCAACGCTCTCTTCCTGCTTTCATGGCAAAATATAATTCCAAAGTTAAGCTTACAATTGCTCAGAGCTGGAACCAGAGTTCTGATGTGAAGTTGACTTGAAACGTTAACTGCTTCTTGCTTCACTGATGCTGCCTAGCCCACTGAGTATTTCCAGCATTTTCTTATTTTATTTCAGATTTCGCAGTATTTTGCTTTTCTATGTCCAGTAAATTTTGTGTCATCCAGCCTTTAACCAACCTGAATTCTCTACTAGCTGGAATTTCTGTCAAGTCTGTTTTTGACTGGAGATGATGTCTCTCATCCACCCAGCAATCCCACTCCCATACAGCCGCTAAAAACTGTCAGACTCACGGGTAGTCGTTATCCACGGCCTGCCCTCACTCCAGTCTCAGCCTCCCACTGTTCGCAGCACCATGTTCCCTTGGTGCTGCTCACTCGGTTCACGTGCTCCCAAGCTTCTCGTGAGGCCTCAACACCTGCATCACCACGGGATCACCCAGGGGCTCTGATTGGTTGAACATGTGGAACTCTTTGGGAACCGGCATGTTTGATTAACCAGCACCACCTATTCCCCATACATGCTGGACACTAAGCGCTGTGGGCCATCAGCAGCAGCAGAATTGTACTCGAACACAATCTATAACCTCACGGCCCAGCATATCCCCCACTCTGCCATTAGCATCAAGCCAGGGGATCAACCCTGGTTCAATGAAGTGTGCAGGAGGGCACACCAGAAGCAACAGCAGGCATACCTAAAAATTAGGTGTTAACCTGTGAAGCTAACATAGGACTACTTTGCGTGCCAAACAGCATGAGCAGCAAATGATAGACAGAGCGAAGTGATCCCACAACCAATGGGACAGATCTAAGCTTTGCAAGTCCTGCCACATTCAATCGTGAATGATGGTGAACAATCAAACAACTCCCTGGAGGAGGTGGCTCGACTAATATCCCCATCTTCAATGTTGGAGGAGCCCAGCACATCAGTCCAAAAAATAAGGTTGAAGCTACAATTTGTTACAATCTTCAGCCAGAAGTGCCGAATGGATGGTCCATCTCGGACTCCTCTAGAGGTCCTCACCGTCACAGATGCCAGTCTTCAGCCAATTCAATTAATTCCAAGTGATATCAAGAAGCGGCTAAAGGCACTGAATAGTGCAAAAGCTATGGGCCCTGACAATATTCCAGCAATAGTACTGAAGACTTGTGGTCCAGAACTTGCCGTGCCCCTAGCCAAGATGTTCCAGTGCAGCTACAACACTAGCACCTACCTGGCTATGTGGAAAATCGCCCAGGTATGTCCTGTACACAAAAAGCAGGACAAATCCAACCCAGCCAATTACATCCCCATCAGTCTACTCTCCATCATCAGTAAAGTAATGGAAGGGGTCATCAACACTGCTACCAAGCAGCACTTGCTTAGCAATAACCTGCTCACTGATGCCCAGTTTGGGTTCTGCCAGGGCCACTCAGCTCCTGACCTCATCACAGCCTTGGTTCAAACATTGACAAAAGAGTTGATCTCCCAAGGTGGGGTGAGACAATCAAGACCTTGACATCAAGACAGCATTTGACCGAGTGTGGCATCAAGGAGCTCCAGCAAAACTGAAGTCAGTGGGAATCGGGGGGAAAACACTCCATTGGTTGGAGTCGTACCTGGGACAAAGGAAAATGGTTGTGGTTGTTGAAGGCCAGTCATCTCAGTTCCAGGACATGGGTTCCAGGGTAGTGTCCTAGGCCCAACCTTCTTCCGCTGCTTCATGAATGACCTTTCTTCCATCATAAGGTCATTGTGCTGATGACTGCACAATGTTCAGTACCATTTGTGATACCTCAGATACTGAAGCAGTCCATGTCCAAATGCAGGAAGATCTGGACAATGTCCAGGCTTGGACTGACAAGTGGCAAGTAACATTTGTGCCACACAGGTGCCAGACAATGAACATCTCCAACAAGAGAGAATCCAACCATTGTTCAATGGCATTACCAACATTGAATCCCCCACTTTCAACATCCTGGGGGTTACCATTGACCAGAAACTGAACTAAACAAGCCATATAAATACTGTGGCAGGTCAGAGGCTAGGAATTGTGCAACGAGTAACTCACTTCCTGACTTCCCAAAGCCCGTCTACCATCTACAAAGCACAAGTCAGGAGTGTGATGGAATATTCCAGACTTGCCTGGATGAGCGCAGCTCCTACACCACTCAAGAAGCTTGACACCATCCAGGACAAAGCAGCCCACTTGATTGGCACCCCATCCACAAGCATTCACTCCCTCCACCACCGATGCATTGTGGCAGCAGTCTGTAACATCTAAAAGATGCACTGCAAGAATTCACCAAGGCTCCTTAGACAGCACCTTCCAAACCCACGACCACTACCGTCGAGAAGGACAAGGGCATCAAACACATGGGAACACCACAACCTGGAAGTTCCCCTCCAAGTCACTCACCATCCTGACTTGGAAATATATCACCGTTCCTTCACTGTCACTGGGTCAAAATTCTGGAACTCCCTTCCTAACAGCACTGTGGGTGTACCTAAACCACAAGGACTGCAGCAATTCAAGAAGGCAGATCACCACCACCTTCTGAAGGGCAACTAGGGATGGGCAATAAATGCCCACATCCCGTCAATGAATTAAAAAAAAACTAGAAATTTTTGCTGTATTTAGTTTCTGGGACATAATATGATGCAGAGAAAACAATTCTCCCACTGATTATAAACTGGACAGTACAAAGGATGCTTCTCACTTCCGAATATGACTAAACGTAACCATTCCACACATATACAAAAATAATAGTCATTTGCATTCATACAGCCTTCTAACGTAAAATGTACCCAGTTGCTTCACAGGACTGTAGTCAGATAAATAATTGACACAAAGGAGCAGACAGTAGGACAGTAACAGGCTGTAGTATTGTACAGGATTATTCACAAATAGAATAATTCCCAAGAAAAAACATTATTCATATGATATCAAACAGTCAGGCTGAAGACTGGAGAAACAATACAAAGGATTAATGAGGGATTAATCAAACACATCCCTTTCAAATTCTTCTTACAGCACTTGAGATGAAGCATTACTCAAAAGAAGTAAGTGAGCTCTCTTGTCAGCAGAACTGGAGCAAGCAGATCGAGCTTAGATCATTGCTATGTATCACAGTGGGACAAACCAAAGTCAGCCATAACCGCCAGTTCTGTAACATTCAAGTCCACAATTCCACTTTGTTTTAAAAGTGGCCTGCCTTGTTGAACTTACACTATCTACAAAGCAACAACATGTATTTATATAGCACCTTTAATGTTACAAAGGCACTTCACAGGAGCTAAGCAGACAAAAACTGGTACCGAGCTAAAAAGGAGGTATTAGGGCAGCTGGCCAAAAACTTTGTCAAAGAGGTAAGCTTTAAGAAGTGTCTTAAAGGTGGAGAGGGAGAGACTGTTCCATGCGGTGGGTAAAATGGCTACAGCCCTCTAAAACCTTTATTTACCAAAAGATGACATCAGAGGTCACATGACAATGGCAAGCCAGTTCACTCGCTGGGTGGAAGCAGGTACACCATAACTTTCCCAATAGCATTCCCTTCCCATCCTTTGCTACCTTACCCTGATGTGCAAGGAACAGGACAGAGAGCAGTGCAGAAATACAGCTCAGCCGCTGTGAACAGAGGTTCACAGGCACCGAGTCTGGGAGGTGGGCTTGCAAGTGGCCCTCAGCCTGTTTAATGAGAATCACATCTCCATTGCAAAAACACAATCTTTTTGATCGACTTATTTAAGATTGCAGAGTCAACATTCCCTTCTCTCCTGGAATGCTGGCTCTCATTGGTAATGGACCATCATTTATTTCTACCAACTAATCATTCCATGTAGAAGGCTCCTAGTCTGAACCGTGGCTCAGTGGGTGGCAATCTCCTCTCTGTAGTCAGGAGGTTGTGGGTTCATACCCCACTCTAAAGACTTGAACACAGAATCTACGATGGGAGTATAGAGGAGTGCTACACTAGTGGGGGAACCATCTTTCAGGTGAGGCGCTGTGTGCTCACTTAACTGGGCATAAATGTTTCATGAATAAGGTAGTCAGGAAGGCATATGGCATGCTTGCCTTCATCGGCAGGGGTATTGAGTATAAAAGCCGGGAAGTCATGCTGCAGCTGTATAGAACCTTGGTTAGGCCACACTTGGAATATTGTGTGCAATTCTGGTCGCCACATTACCAGAAGGATATGGAGGCGTTGGAGAGGGTGCAGAAGACCAGGATGCTGCCTGGTCTGGAGGTTATTAGCTATGAGGGGAGGTTGGAGAAACTCGGATTATTCTCACTAGAGCGATGGAGATTGAGGGCGACTTGATAGAAGTTTATAAAATTATGAGTGGCTTGGACAGAGTAGATAGTCAGAAGCTTTTTCCCAGGGCGGAAGAGTCAATTACTAGGGGACATAGATTTAAGGTGAGAGGAGAAAACTACAGAGGAGATGTGCGGGGCAAGTTTTTTTACACAGGGGGTAGTGAGTGTCTGGAATTCGCTGCCAGAGGAGGTGGTGGAAGCAGGTACGATAGTGGTGTGTAAGAGGCAGTTTGACAAGTACATGAATAGGATGGGAATAGAGGGATACAGACCCCGGAAGTGCAAAATGTTTTAGTTTAAAAGGCAATATGATCGGCACAGGCTTGGAGGGCCGAAGGGCCTGTTCCTGTGCTGTACTTCTCTTTGTTCTTTGACACTACTTGATGAAGAGCAGGGCAGTTCTCCCCAGTGTCCTTGTCAATATTTATTCCTAAAAAAAATCTGATGATCATCACACTGATGTTTGTGAGAAGCAACTACTGAAAAATTAGCTGTCTTGTTTCCTATATTACAGTGGCTGCACTTCAGAAGTACTTTATTGGCTGTACCACACTTTGGGACGTTCTGAGATCATAAAGGGTGCTATATAAATGCAAGTTCTTCTTTGTCTGTTCTTTTTCCTTCCAGCCTGCTTGTTTTTCCGTCCCTAAACCCCCAAGTGCTGATTTCAATTGTTGCAGTCCTACTCTACTCGAGTTAACTCTGTCTGAGATGCACGTGAGCAAAGCTAACTCAGCAGAACAGGGAAGATGAATTTACAGATTTGCCATGCCCCGGGCACTAGTGCTGCTGTCTTGTGCCGTACCACGAAAGGAGAAGTGAATCTTTACAGGCACCCAAAGGGTTATTTTGGAAACGAGTACCAGTAGCACAGCAGGAATTCTAATCAGCTTCCTAACAAATTGCAGCAGTATAGTGTGGTTGTTTAATCTCCTCAAATGCTAAAACAACTCCTGCTGCACTAATAGTGTCTCACGGGCACTGTGTGTCAAAAGGTGCTTTATATTAAATTTGTTAGAATGACATCAAAGCACTGCCCTTGCATGTAGTGCAACAGTTCGAGCAGAGGAAGAGTATTATTATAATGCACCATTTCATCACAGCTCTGTGCTTTGATCTTTTGTAGTGTGACATGAAAATGTGCATCCCTTCTTATTTTTAAAGCTGCTGCTGCTGCTGTTTCTGGTGTGTTGATGATTGCCAGCAATATCATCTATTCTTGAAGGTACAATCTGTTCTCTCTCACTGCAATTTGCTCCCCTCCCCTGGCGTGAATGCAATGACTTTCTTGTTAAAGTAGACCCCAGTGCCAAGCCCAACTAGTTGTTCTTCTGACAGAGCGTCTTCTGCTTGTCTGATTAAGGAGGAGGCATCATAATTGAGCCCAATTCAGCCCCCCACGTGGAGAGTGATCAGGAGTGGGAGGAGGTCTGATTCGGCCCCCTTAAGTCTGGAACTTTTCTGATCTGTTTGGTTACACAGCAGGGGAAGCTTTCTTTTTAAAGAAAGAAAATCTGATTGATGTGATTGATACAGCCTAAAAAAAATTAAGCTGCTGGGTTTATTTCTCTGTCTGCTCCCAGAGTGGAGGAAAGCGAGACGAAGGGAAAAGAATGATGTTGGGAAAAGGGATGAATCAGCCTTAGTGCACTGAGCTTAAGCATGCTTAACTAAGCTAAACAAGACGAGATGGCACAGACACATCTTTGAGGGAAGAAGCTGGAGGTTCACTTCTCAGGAGTAACAGGGTTGGGAGGGGGATGGAAGCAGCACGACTGCTGATCCCCGTGACAAGCCAAAGAAAAACGCTTTCCAAAATTCAAGTGACAACAGGTTTTGCTCTCCCAGTGCATCCTTCACTATGATCAGCAAGTGGCCTTACCTGGAACATGAGGGTCTGTCAGCCCTTGTGGGATAACCCACTGATCCACTTGAAGCTTGAGGGCGTTGACCTCATCGATGTCCCCGGGGACTCTGCAGAAAGACAGAAGGACACAGCAGCAATATTAATGTTATTCAGAGTCATTTGTTAGTGAGCAGCCCACACCACTAACCTCTCTTTGTCTCCGCACTATGCTTCAAACTATCCATCTTGTAAGCAACCAACCCTCCTCCCTCCCCCAATTCCTGCCTGCCAAATGAAGCAAGATTCAGAGTCATGGCTTTCTGCAATAGTGGTTAACAGGAGACTAATGAGGCCAATAAACCAGTGCAGAGTTGAACAATGCAAAGTTGAAAACAAACAAACAGGGACAATTGATGCACGGCTGAAGTAATTTTCTTTGTTTAGAAGCCTTTGGTGTGCTCTAATACTGCAGGATTGAGCTGCCAAACATCTGGCATTGCCAACCTCCTAGAATCTCCAGGAATTAAAGATTAATCTCAGGACCTTGCTAGGAGCAGCACTCAGGAGGAAAATCACAGGAGTTTTAAAAAATGTTTCTTCCTTTTCTTTTGAAAATTATTTACTTATTACTTATTTACTTAATTTCTTACTTATAAAACAGATTGACAAGAGGCCATTTTACTGGCAGTCAATATTTATCATCCAGTGAGGAAAAGGGAATTCTGCTTATTTTCCAAAGGATGAATGTTGCAGAGATAGGATGGATGTATTGGGTGACCAATGGTATGAACCTGGGGGTGAGGAGGTTGGGGGCAAGAACTCATGTGATAAAACTTTGGGAACACATCCAATCAGTGTTAACAATCGATCAAAAGGCACTTAGTTACCTGCAGCATTTTGAGATGTTGGAACCCGTACAAATGAGCTAAACAGAAGTGGCTTTACAATTTATTTTCAAAGCTATTGGGAAAGTGATTATGATGTTAGATCTGTGGGCAGAATTCTTCATGGTCAGTGCTGCTGACCACAAAATCCAGTGACTTTTTTTGTTTCCTCTATCCCTTCATAGTCTCCTTTTCTCTTCCTCCTTTTCTGAAGGTGCTGACTCATACTGTGATTATGGTTTCATGGCAGGCACTGATCCTGGTAATACATCACTGGAGTGACAAGAATTGAGAGCTTGATTTGACCAAGGTTTATAAAATGATTAAGGGAACAGATTGTGTCTGTGCAGAAAGTATATGTCAACTAAATGAGTTGGGAGAGGATCGTGGTCACAATCACAAATTCTGCAAGGCCAGATCAAGGTTAGATGTCAGGAGGAGGCTCTTTTTTCAGGGAATAGTGAAAGCCTGGAACAGGTTGCAAGCTTGTGTGGTGAACATTCATTCACTGAATTGCTTCAAGAAGAACTAAAACTGGTTCTGACAGAGGCTGGGATCACCTCATACAAAAGGCAGGTGCCACATTACATTAATCAGGGCCAGGCTGATCTCCTCGCCAATTTTGATTGCCTAAGAGGGTCGGGGGGGGGTCCGGCCCGGGGGGCGATTTTCACTAAAGTCTGGGCTTTTATACTGATTTTTGCTGCTAACAGGAATACATGGCTTTCGGATAAGTTTGGGTAGTGTCAGTATTATGATGCACGAGGCTTTGTAGTTACGTGGGAGAAACTGGAGGAAGCAGTCCAACAGTATCCTATGTTCCTGCGAGGATTCTGCAAGCTCCATCACTGGTTATGGTTAAGGCTGGGATAGATAGATTTTTGGTCTGTCAGGGAATCAAGGGATATAGGGAAGTGGAGTTGAAGCCCAAGATCAATCATGATCATGTTGAATGGCGGAGCAGGCTCGAGGGTCCGCATGTTCTGCTCCTGTTCCTATTTACATTTTTTATGTATGTCTGAACACTGAACATGGCCATCCTCTCCTGACCTGATGACACACAAAATACACACAGGCACTCACACAAAACTTTTCATCAAGGGCTAGAGCAATAATCAGCTTGGACTGACAAGTGGCAAGTAACCTTTGCACTACACAAGTGCCAGGCAATGACCATTTCCAACCAGACAGAATCGAACCATCTCCTCTTGACATTCAATGGCATTACCATTGTTGAATCCCCCATTGACCAGAAACTGAACTGGACTAGCCACATAAATACTGTGGCTAAAAGAACTGGTCAGAGGCTGGGAATTCTGTGGTGGGTAACTCACCTCCTGACTCCCCAACGTCTGTCCACATCTAAAAGGCATGAGTCAGGAGTGTGATGGAATGCTCTCCACTTGCCTGGATGAGTGCAGCTCCAACAACACTCAAGAAGCTCAACACAATCCAGGACAAAGCAGCCCACTTGATTGGCACCCCATCCATCACCTTCAAAGTTCACTCCCTCCACCACCGATGCACAGTGGCAGCAGTGTGTACCATCTACATAATGCACTGCAGCAACTCATCAAGGCTCCTTCAACAACACCTTCCAAATCTGCGACCTCTACCACCTAGAAGGACAAGGGCAGCAGATGCATGGGAACACCACCACTTGCAAGATCCCCTTCAAGCCTCACATCATCCTGACGTGGAACTATATTGCCATTCCTTCACTGTCACTGAGTCAAAATCATGGAACTCCCTCCCTAACAGCACTGTGGATGTACCTACACCACATGGACGGCAGCAGCTCAAGAGGCAGCTCACCACCACCTTCTCAAGGCCAATAACTGCTGGCCTAGCTGGCAACGCTCACATTCCATGAAAGAAAAAAAAACCCTGGCTGGTTGATTATATTTTTTTTATCGTCTACCCCCCATCCTGCTCTTCAGCATTGGGATACTGAGGCCAATTACAACTGTGAAGATCAAGAAGAGCTGTGAGGAGTAAATTGTTGCAGAAGTTCAATGGAATTGTGTAATGTATCAAAGATGATAAAAAGCATTCAGCATGAATTTAGAACAAAACATTCTCTCTAATGAATCTTGACTTCTTTGAGAATGTCACGGATAGAATAGATGGTGGAACTCCCTTTTGTGTTGTTTACTTGAATATTCATCAGGCTTTTGATCAGGCTCATAAGCAAGACTTCTAACTGAACGAAAAGACACAAAGTGAGGGTAAGGCAATGAAGGTGGATAAATATTTGTCTAAAATGACAGACAACAGTAGATGGAAAGCCAATTTGGGAGGTGCTGGGTGGAGAGCCATGATTGACATAAATGATCTTGATACTGAAGCCAATTATAAGCTTTCTAACACCAAAGGAGAGCATGGAAGACATCAGAGACAAAGGATGCATCTAAAGGATAATGAAGGATTTAGATTGGTTACGTGATGAGGAGTTCAATGAAAATGGAAATTTAATGAGAAATGGAAAGTATTGCACATAGGTTTAGATACACAATCTTTTGATCAAAGTTACTAAATTGGCTGGAAATCAAAAAATAGCAGACTTGCTAAATAATTACATTGTACTGGTCTTCACAGTAGAGGAAGAGGCTAAAATACCAGAGATGTGAGTATAACTAGAAGGAAATATAAAAGAAGATTGCAGGAGTTTTTTTTAGATACATAAAGGGTAAAAGAGAGGCAAAAGTGGACATTGGGCCACTGGAAAATGACGCTGGAGATGTACTAGTGGGGAACAAAGAAATGGCGGAGGAACTGAATAGGTACTTTGCGTCAGTCTTCACAGTGAAAGACATGAGTAACATCTACAAAGTTCAAGAGAGTCGGGGGGCAGAGGTGAGTACGGTGGTCATTACCAAAGAGAAGGTGCTAGGAAAACTGAAAGGTCTGAAGCTGGATAAATCACCTGGACCAGATGGATTTTACTCCAGGGTTCTGAAGGAGATAGCTGAAGAGATAGTAGAAGCGTTAGTGATGATCTTTCAGGAATCACTCGAGTCAGGGAGGGTCCCAGAGGACTGGAAAATCGCTAATGTAACCCCCCTGTTTAAGAAGGGAGTGAGGCAAAAGACGGGAAATTACAGGCCTATTAGCCTGACCTCGGTCGTTGGTAAGATTTTAGAGTCCATTATTAAGGATGAGATTTCAGAATACTTGCAAGTGCATGATAAAATAGGGCAAAATCAGCATGGTTTCATCAAGAGGAGGTCATGCCTGACAAATCTGTTAGAATTCTTTGAGGAGGTAACGAGTAGGTTAGACAAAGGAGAGCCAATGGATGTTATCTACTTGGACTTCCAGAAGGCCTTTGACAAGGTGCCGCACAGGAGGCTGCTCAGTAAGATAAGAGCCCATGGTGTTAGAGGCAAGGTACTAGCATGGATAGAAGATTGGGTGTCTGGCAGGAGGCAGAGAGTGGGGATAAGGGGGTCCTTCTCAGGATGGCAGCCAGTGACTAGTGGAGTTTCGCAGGGGTCAGTGTTGGGACCACAACTTTTCACTTTATACATTAATGATCTAGATGAAGGAACTGAGGGTATCCTGGCTAAGTTTGCAGATGATACAGATAGGTGGAGGGACAGGTAGTATTGAGGAAGCGGGGAGGTTGCAGAAGGATTTGGACAGGTTAGGAGAATGGGCAAAGAAGTGGCAGATGGAATACAACGTGGGGAAGTGTGAGGTCATGCACTTTGGTAGGAAGAAAAGAGGCATAGACTATTTTCTAAATGGGGAGAGAATTCAGAAATCTGGAGTGCAAAGGGACTTGGGAGTCCTAGTCCAGGATTCTCTTAAGGTTAACTTGCAGGTTGAGTCGGTAGTTAGGAAGGCAAATGCAATGTTGGCATTTATTTCGAGAGGACAAGAATATAAAAGCAGGGATGTGCTGCTGAGGCTTTATAAGGCTCTGGTCAGACCACATTTAGAATATTGTGAGCAATTTTGGGCCCCGTTTCTCCGGAAGGATGTTCTGGCCCTGGAGAGGGTTCAGAGGAGGTTCACGAGAACGATCCCAGGAATGACAGGCTTAACGTATGAGGAACGTTTGAGGACTCTGGGTCTATACTCAATGGAGTTTAAAAGGATGAGGGGGGATCTGACTGAAACTTACAGAATACTGAAAGGCCTGGATAGAGTGAACGTGGGGAAGATGTTTCCATTAGTAGGAGAGACTAGGACCCGAGGGCACAGCCTCAGAGTAAAGAGAAGACCTTTTAGAACAGAGATGAGGAGAAACATCTTTAGCCAGAGAGTGGTGAATCTATGGACTTCATTGCCACAGAAGGCTGTGGAGGCCAGGTCATTGAGTGTATTTAAGACCGAGATAGATAGGTTCTTGATTGGTAAGGGGATCAAAGGTTACGGGGAGAACACGGGAGAAGAGGTTGAGAAACTTATCAGCCATGATTGAATGGAGCAGACTCGATGGGCTGAATGGCCTAATTCCTGCTCCTATGTCTTATGGTCTTATGGAAATCAAAGGGAAAATCTTACAAGATTGAATACAAGTTTTAAAAAAAGCTAGTGGAGAAAATAATGTGATTGATAATTGACATGGCTTCAGGTACTGATGATTACAACCCCAGGATAGTGAAAGATGCAGGTGCAGATTATTGATATGCTAGTGATGATCTTCCAAACTCTTATCAATTCAGGTATTATCTCCTTGGATTAGAAAATCACCAATCTCACTTTTTAAAAATTCTTTCCCAGGATAGGGACGTCATTGGCCAGGCCAGCATTTATCGCCCGTCCTTCAAAGCCCTTGATAGGATGGTCGTGAGCCGCCTTCTTGAACTGCTGCAGTCCATGGCTATATGTACACCCACAGTGCTGTTGTGAAAAGGACTCCAGGGTATTCACTCAACAACAGTGAAGGAACGGCAATGCAGTTCCAAGTCAGGATAGAGAACTTATAGGTGGTGGTGTTCCTATGCATCTGCTGTCGTTGTCCTCCTAGGTTGTAGAGGTCCCGGGTTTGGCTGGTGCTGTTGAAGGATCCTTGGTGAGTTGCTGCAGTGTATCTTGCAGATGGTGCACACTGCTGCCACTGTGCATTGGTGGTGGAGAAGTGAATATTTAATGTGGTGGATATGGTGCCAATCAAGCGGGCTGTTTTGTCCTAGATGGTGTTGAGTTTCTTGAGTGTTGTTGGAGCTGCATTCATCCAGGCAAGTGGAGAGTATTCAATCACATTCCTGACTTGTGCCTTTTAGATGTGGACAGGTTTTGGGGAGTCAGTAGGTGAGTTACTCACCATAGAATTCCCAGCTCTGACCTGTTCTCCTAGCTGCAGTATTTACATAGCTGAACCAGTTCGGTTTCTGGTCAATAGTAACCCCTCAGAGTGTTGATAGATGAGGATTTAGCGATTGTAATGCCATTGAATGTCAAGGGGAGATGGCTAGATTCACTCTTGATGGAGATGGTCATTACCTGACATTTGTGTAGTGCGAATGTTACTTGCCAATTATCAGTCCAAGCCTGCATCTGAACAGAAGGATGAGGGGGGATTTGATTGAAACTTACAGAATACTGAAAGGCCTGGATAGAGAGGACGTGGGGAAGATGTTTCCATTAGTAGGAGAGACTAGGACCCGAGGGCACAGCCTCAGAGTAAAGGGAAGACCTTTTAGAACGGAGATGAGGAGAAACATCTTTAGCCAGAGAGTGGTGAATCTATGGAATTCATTGCCACAGAAGGCTGTGGAGGCCAGGTCATTGAGTGTATTTAAGATGGAGATAGATAGGTTCTTGATTGGTAAGGGGATCAAAGGTTACAGGGCGAAGGCGGGAGAATGGGATTGAGAAACTTATCAGCCATGATTGAATGGCGGAGCAGACTCGATGGGCTGAATGGCCTAATTTCTGCTCCTATGTCTTATGGTCCTGTCTCAGTATCTGAGCAGTCATGAGTAGTGCTGAACTTTGTGCAATTAGCGAACATCCCCACTTCTGACCTTATTATGGAGGGAAGGTCATTGATGAAGCAACTGAAGATGGTTGGGCCTAGAACACTACCTTGAGAAACTCCTGCAGTGATGTCCTGGAGCTGAGATGATTGACCTCCAACACCCACAACTATCTTCCTTGGTACTAGGTATGACTCCAGCCAGTGGACAGTTTTTCCCCTGATTCCCATTGACTCCAGTTTTGCTAGGGTTCCTTGATGCCACACAGGGTCAAATGTTGCCTTGATGTCAAGGGCAGTCACTCTCACCTCATCTTGTTGTTAATTCATACCTTTTGTCCATCTTTGGACCAAGGCTGTAATTCGTCAGGAACTGACTGACCCTGGCAGAACCCAAACTGAGCATTAGTGAGCAGGCTTTTACTCTGTAAGTGCTGCTTGATAGCATTGTTGGTGACACCTTTCATCACTTTGCTAATGATTGGGTAAACGGACAGGCTGGTAAATAGCCAGATGGATTTGTCCTGCTTTTTGTGGACAGGACATATCTGGGCAATTTTCCACACAGCCGGGTAGATGCCAATGTCGTAGCTGTACTGGAACAGCTTGGCTAGGGGTGCGGCAAGTTCTGGAGCACAAATCTTCAGTACTGTTGCCGGAATATTGTCAGGGCCCATAGCCTTTGCAGTATCCGGTGCCTTCAGCCATTATTTGATATCAAGTGAATTAAATTGGCTGAAGATTGGCATCTGTGGTACTGGAGACCTCAGGAGATGGCTGAAATGGATAATCCACTAGGCACTTCTGCCTGAAGATGGTTGCAAATGCTTCAGCCTTGTCTTTTGCTCTCTTATGTACTGGGCTCCCCAGTAATTGAGGATGGGGATATTTGTGGAGCCTCCTGCTCTGGTTAGTTATTTAATTGTCTAGCACCATTCATGACTTGATGTGGCAGGACAGACAGGGAAGGTTGACAAGGCTAGAGAAATAGGCTTTGGTATGTGACATAATATATATGGCATAGTTCCGGTTGACTTCTGTTTAATGTTGAGGCCAGTAAGAAGAGCTTTGGAGTAGCCAAGCCTTCAGGTGACCAAGATGTAAGGGAGGGTTTCAGCAGCAGTGGAATGAGAAATGTTGAACAAAGGTAATGGTGTCTATAATATGGGGTTTGAAGTTCAGCTCAAGAGTCAAAAATGATACAAGTTCAACCTGAGTGAACAATCTAGAGAGAGAATGGGATTAGGGGATAATAAGCAGAGCTTCTAACAGAGGCTGAATAGGGCGGTTTCAGTATTTCTAACATTACATTGGAGAAGGTTTTTGTTGATCCGTAACTTGATGTTGCACAAGTAGTGACGATGGATTCAAGAATGAAGGCAGAGAAGTTGAGCTTGGTGGCATGAAAGCTGAAACCATGCCTCTAGATGATGGTGACAAATGACTACACGTCGATCGAGAAAACGAAAGGAGTACAGGATGAAATCATACAGGTTCACTCAATATGACTGAGGTGAAGGGGGACAGAAACCATTGTGGGCAATATGTTGAAGCAGAATCAAGGGCAATGCCAAGAAGGTAGATCACAGAGGGGAGACGGTGGGAGGGATGGCTGACAATTCACAGCTTTTGGAGGAGAAAGGTTTCAGGGGTGAGAGGAAATTTGTTTTGTGGGTCAAGAGAGGTGGTCTTTACAGTTGTCAAGGATGTAGGGTTTGAAGTTAGCTCAGGCTCAAACAGGATGAGCTGGTTCAAAGCTGATCATTCTTAGCTATGGTGTCTCTCTCATGATGAACTGCCCCAATAATCCTTCCAGCATATTAATATTAGATGTGAATGTTTTAATAAAATGACATAGCTATAAATGAAAATGAAAGCATACATTTTACAACCATATCAATCTGTCATGCACCATTGGCTTTCTAACCCATCACTTGTGGAAAGGCACATTTGTTTGCCCTTCCTTGTCAGCTTGGTTTAATTGGTAGTAAGCACTCCCTCTAAATCAGAGTTCAAGGAGCGTGTGTAGAGAATGCTTCTGAAGCACAAATTATACCCTTGGCCGACATTTCGTTGAGCACATAATCTAGAGCGGAAACTATCATAGTTTTACAGCACAGAAGGCAGCCTTTGGGTCCATTGTGCTTGTGCCATCTCTTTAATAGAGCAAACCAAATAGTCCCTTTTGAAATAAAAAGGTGTGTGTGTGTGCATGTGTGTGCACATGCAAATGTATACGTGTATGTGTGCATGTGTGCATGCACGTGCGCATGAAGTATGTTGAGATTACATATGCTATTATGCAGAACACAATGCCATTATAAATTCCCGAAATAAGAATTGTATTTGTTAAGCAGATCCGGGACATTAAATACATCAGGGAATTGTCTGTGATGAATGCTTTATTGGAAAGGGCAGACACAGCATGCAGTGTATTCTCTTTCTCACCCCGTTCTCTCGATTGCTTCTAATCTCTGACAAGTGCTAGTCAATTCCAATTACTTTCTGAAACCAGTCAATGAATTTCTTAGCTTTACCTACACCAATAGATGAAAAGGTGGTGGGTGGAGGCTTGTGTAGAGCATAAATGATTAGTTAGGCCAAATGGCCTGTTCCTGCGCTGTAGACTCCATGTTATTCATCAATGCTGAATGAGATTTTTTGGTGTTATTGAAAAAAATAGGTTGCTGCAGCTCCCCTTGGTAGATTACCAAATTTGACCAGGGGCATTGCTCCCTGGCAACCTGCAATCCCTGCTGGAAGTGTGTGCGAGGAAGACACTGAGATTGACAATGAGAGGCATCATAGCCAAACAGACTCCTAACATTTTCAGCCTAGGCACACTAGCGGAAGCCCAAGTCAGATTTGAAACAGGTCACCCATGAATGGTGGAACAGGCTCAAGAGGCTCCACCTGTTCCTAAGTTCCACTTGCCGAACGTATTGGAAGATTCCTGGTATGTGTGAGCTGTATCCAGCCAAAGGGTTGACAATAAACTGTCAGTAAATGTTACCTGAAGATGCCCTCAGTCTGTGCTCCATTGAGTTTCAGCACTTCCTCCGAGAGTCTGGTTTGGACCCACGGCAATTGTCGGTCTGGATAGTGCTCATGTTGCATGTTCATGATCTCGTCTAGGGAGCTACCAAACATGGAAGGGCAGAAAACAGCATTTGTGGCATGTCTGATCTCGTCTGCGTTGGGTTTCCGAAGTCCCTGTTTGGATACCAAGAAGAAAAGGCATTGTTCCTTTGTCTCTTTCAAAATTTACTTTTCATCCTGACATTCCAGTTTGAAGCAATGAGCACCAGGACAGGCAGTCTCTGGCCAAGGATTTCGCGTTCAGCTCACAATAAAATTATCAGAACAGACGGCAGACAAACAGATCATTCAACTTAACTAGTCTAGGTTGGTGTTTATCCCTCACATTAGCCTTCTCCCAACATATTTCATCTCAACCTATCAGCATATCCTTCTATTCCTTTCTCCTTCATCTACTTATCTATCTTCCCCCTAAATCCATCTTGTCAGGAACATATAATAATTTTCATTATATTATTGGAATTTATTGTCAAGTAGAGTAATAGTGGGGTCTGTGTGTCTGTGTGCGTGTTAATTGAATTAAAGGCAGTTGGTCTGAAGGCTTTGATGTAATAGAAGATAAGCTAGGTTTGAAATGTTAAGTAGGTAAACATAGGTGTAAAGGGAACATTTGCATTTTTTAATAAACCAGCCTAGATTGATTTCAAAGGAGCAGTGAAATGTTTAATCCAGCCAGGAGAAGTTAAGAAACAGTGTGTTATTTTTCCCAAAGATTACTGGTAAAATTGGTACCTTGATGGATTTGATTATTAGAAGGGTAAAGTCCAAAGACATGGTGAAACAATGGGAATTTGCATTCAAAGAGGAAAATATGTATAAGGGAGTGAAGGTTGTGTATAAGGGCAGGCATTCTAAGATCTAAAACAAGTGTGCAAAAGCCTCCAGCATTTACACCTCAAGCTGCTGTCTACAAAGAACTGAAGTTAAGAAAACTCACTTTGAATTGGATTGTTCAGGGTATCGTGTTTCTTTGCCTGGGTCTTTTAAAATCTGTGTGTCTTACTGTTGCCTTAACGAAAGTGTAACTGGGAATTAGGTTAACTCGGGGATTTAGAAGTTATCACAGTAGAAATTTGTAGATCTATGTATGTGCTTTAAAATAATTTCTTCTCTTAATAAAGGCTTAATTTAGTTTTGTAAAAAATCTATAAGACTCAATGGTCTTATTATTCCTGAATTCAAGGCACGCACCTCGAAATTTATACAAATTGCAAAAGAGTTGTGGCAGTTATTTCAAGTTTCCCTGTGGGATTTGAGCAGCTCAGCATTTACCAATGGCTGTGCCATAACAATCTTAACTGCTCCATGTGGTCCTTATCCATCACTCTCTGGGTAAATAGGTTCCTTTGGAATAATTTATTGGATTTCTGGGTGACTATCCTTTGGTTATGATTTCACCACCAACAGGTTCCCTATTTTAGCAAACTCATACCCAGCATCTCTGTCACGATTAAAATCTTGACACCCTTAGAAATTTGGAAACAGAGGAAGATTTATGGCACAGAACGAGGCTATTTGGCCCACTGCATTCTTGCCAGCCGAAAAAGAGCTATCCAGACTAATTGCACCTTCCAGCTCTTAGTTCGTAGGCCAGTAGGCTACGGCACTGCAAGTGTGTATCTGTCTCAGGATTGGTTGAGCCATTCAGAATGGACTGAATTTAACAAGCACGCTGTGATTAACCTGGAGTCATCCAATCCCTTGGAGTTCCATTTCAATTTGAGTTGGCCACCAGCATTAAAGTCAGGCTCTCCACGAGAAAGTCACCAACACAGACTGGATTGACTGAATGGCTTGTTTCTTGGCTTCATCTTTCTGTGATTTGACCATGTGCCCAACTATGCCTGCTCTGGTAAAATTGACTTTTCCCTCTGTAGATGGACTCTGTCTCCATGTCCTGGAACAAACTGAAACAGCAATGCTGTCTCATTATTCTGTAACAAGCTGGAACAGCAATGCTGTCTCACTGTGCTATAACAAGCAGGATTGGCAATGCTGTCTCACTGTGCTATAACAAGCAGGATTGGCAATGCTGTCTCACTGTGCTATAACAAGCTGGAACAACAATGCTGTTCCACTGTGCCGTAACAAGTTGGAAATGCAATGATGTCTAAGCATCTTGTAACCAGCTGGATCAGCAATGCTGCCTCACTCTGCTATAACAAGCTGGATCAGCAATGCTGTCTCACTGTGCTATAACAAGCTGGATCAGCAATGCAGCCTCACTCTGCTATAACAAGCTGGAAGAACAATGCAGCCTGAATCAGTGAGAACAAGCTGGAAAAGCAATGCAGCTTCACTTTGGTGTAACAGCAATGCAGCCTTACTGTGCTATAATAAGCTGGAGGAGCAATGCAGCCTGACTGTGCTAAAACGAGCTGTAAAGCAATGTAGCCACACTGTGCAATAAGAAGCTGGAAGAGCAATGAAGCCTCACTGTGCTATAACAAGCGAGGACAGCAATGCAGTCGCACTGTGCTATGTCAAGCTGGATCAGCAATGTTGACTTACTGTGCTATAACAAAGTGGATCATCAATGCTGTCTCACTGTGCTATAATAAGCTGGAAGAACAATGCAGCCTCCCTGTGCTGTAACAAGCTGGAACAACAATGCAGCCTTACTGTGCTATAACAAGCCGGAAGAACAATGCAGCCAAATGAGTTATAACAAGCTGGAACAGCAATGCAGCCACACTGCAATAACAAGCTGGTACAGCAATGCAGCCACACTGCAATAACAAGCTGGAACAGCAATGTAGCCTCACTGTGCTATAATAAGCTGGAAGAACAATGCAGCCTGACTGTGCGAAAATGAGCTGTAAAGCAATGCACCCTCACTGTGCCATAACAAGCTGGAACAGCAATGCAGTCTTACTGTGCTTTAACAAGCTGGAAGAACAATGTAGCCTCACTGTGCTGTAACAGCAATGCAGCCACAGTGTGCAATAACAAGCTGGAACAGCAATGTTGACTTACTGTGCTATAACAAGCTGGAAGAACAATGCAGCCTGACTGCGCTAAAACTAGCTGGAACAGCAATGCAGTCTCACTGTGCTATAACAAGCTGGAACAGCAATTCAGCCTCACTGTGCTATAACAAGTGAGGATAACAATGCTGTCTCACTGTGCTATAACAAGGTGGAAGAACAATGCAGCCTGACTATGCTGTAACAAGGTGGAACAGCAATGCAGCCTTCATGTGCTGTAACAAGCTGGAACAGCAATGCAGCCTTCATGTGCTGTAACAAGCTGGAACAGCAATGCAGCCCCACTGTGTTGTAACAAGCTGGAACAGCAATGCTGCCTCACAGTGCTGTAACAAGCTGGAACAGCAATGCAGCCTTACTGTGCTATAACAAGCTGGAAGAACAATGCAGCTGAATGAGTAAAAACAAACTGGAACAGCATTGCAGCCACACTGCCATATCAAGCGCATACAGCAATGCTGCCTCACTGTGCAATAACAAGCGAGGACAGCAATGTTTTCTCAGTGTGTTATGACAAGCTGGATCATCAATGCTGTCTCATTCTGCTATAACAAGCTAGAACAGCAAATGCTGCCTCACTATGCTATAACAAGCTGGATCAGCAATGGAGCCTCATTGTGCCTTAACAAGCTGGATCTGCAATGCTGTCTCACTGTGCTGTAAAAAGCTGGAACAGCAATGCTGTTTCACTCCGCTATAACAAGCTGGAACAGCAATGCTGTCTCCCTGTGCTGTAAAAAGCTGGATCAGCAATGTTGTCTCACTGTGCTATAACAAATCGTATCAGCAATGCAGCCTCACTCTGCTATAACAAGCTGGATCAGCAATGCTGTCTCCCTGTGCTGTAACCAGCTGGAACAGCAATGCTGTCACACTGTGCTATAACAAATCGTATCAGCAATGCAGCCTCACTCTGCTATAACAAGCTGGATCAGCAATGCTGTCTCACTGTGCTAAATCAAGCTGGAACAGCAATGCATCCTGAATCAGTGAGAACAAGCTGGAAAAGTAATGCAGCCTCACTGTGCTGTAACAGCAATGCAGCCTTACTGTACTATAACAAGCTGAAACAGCAATGCAACCACACTGTGCAATAACAAGCTGGAACAACAA
Organism: Carcharodon carcharias; assembly: GCF_017639515.1. NCBI lineage: Eukaryota > Metazoa > Chordata > Chondrichthyes > Lamniformes > Lamnidae > Carcharodon > Carcharodon carcharias. Next base: position 14,012,165 of record NC_054469.1, on the reverse strand, counting down.
TGTAACCTCACTGTACTATAATAAGCTGGAAGAGCTATGCAGCCTGACTGTGCTGTAACAAGCTGTAACAGCAATGCAGTCTTACAGTGCAAAAACAAACTGGAACAGCAATGCAGTGCACTGTGCTATAACAAGAAGGAACAGCAATGCAGCCTGACTGTGCTATAAGAAGCTGGAAAAACAATGCAGCTGAATGAGTTATAACAAGCTGGAACGGCAATGTAGCCTCACTGTGCTATAACAAGCTGGAACAGCAATGCAGCCTTACATTGCAAAAACAAGCTGGAACAGCAATGCAGCCGCACTGTGCTATAACAAGCTGGTAAAACAATGCAGCCTGACTGTGCTGTAACAAGCTGGAATAGCAATGCAGCCTTCATGTGCTGTAACAAGCTGGAACAGCAATGCTGTCTCAATGTGCTATAACAAGCTGGAACAGCAATGCTGTCTCACTGTGCTCTAACCAGCTGGAACAGCAATGCTGTCTCACTGTGCCTTAACAAGCAGGATCTGCAATTCTGTCTCACTCCGCTATAACAAGCAAGAACAGCAATGCTGTCTCACTGTGCTATAAGAAGCAGGATCAGCAATGCTGTCTCACTGTGGTGTAACAAGCTTGCACAGCAATGCAGCTTCATTGTGCTGTATCAAGCTGGAACAAATATGCAGCCACTGTCCAATTAGAAGCCGGAAAAGCAATGTAGCCTCACTGTGCTATAATAAGCTGGAAGAACAATGCAGCCTGACTGTGCTAAAGCAAACTGTAAAGCAATGCAGCCTCACTGCGCCGTAGCAAGCTGGAACAGCAATGCAGCCACACTGCAATAACAATCTGGAACAGAATGCAGCCTTACTGTGCTATAATGCGCTAGAGCAGCAATGTAGTTGCACTGTGCTATAACAAGCTGGATCATCAATGCTGTCTCACTGTGCTATAACAAGTTGGAAGAACAATGCAGCCTGACTGTGCTAAAACAAGCGAGGACAGCAATGTTGTCTCAGTGTGTTATAACAAGCTGGATCATCAATGCTGTCTCACTCTGCTATAACAAGCTGGAACAGCAAATGCTGCCTTGCTCTGCTTTTACAAGCTGGATAAGCAATGCTGTCTGACTGTGCAATAATAAGCTGGAAGAGCAAGGCATACTCATTGTGCCATAACAAGCGGGTCCAGCAATGCAGCCTCACTCTGCCAAAACAAGGTGGAACGGCGATGCTGTCTCAATGTGCTATAACAATCTGGTGCAGTCTCACTGTGCTGTAACAATCTGGAACGGCAGTGCAGTCTCACTGTGCTATAACAAGCTGGAACAATAATGCTGTCTCACTGTGCTATAACAAGCAAGATCAGCAATGCTGTCTCGCTATGCAATAACAAGCTGGAACAACAATGCAGCCTCACTGTGCTATAACAAGCTGGAACAATAATGCTGTCTCACTGTGCTATAACAAGCTGGAAGAACAATGCAGCCTGAATGAATTGTAACAAGCTGGAAAAGCAATGCAGCCTCACTGTGCTGTAACAAGTGGGAGCAGCAATCAGCCTTAGTGTGCTATTACAAGCTGGGACAGCAATGCAGCCACATTGTGCAATAACAAGCTGGAACAGCAATTGAGCCTCACTGTGCTACAACACACTACAGCAGCAATGTAGTCGCACTGTGCTATGACAAGCTGGAACAGCAATGCAGCCACACTGCAATAACAAGCTGGAACAGCAATTCAGCCTCACTGTGCTATAACAAGCTGGAATGGCAAATGCTGCCTCACTGTGCTATAACAAGCTGGAACGGCAAATGCAGTCTCACTGTGCTGTAACAAGATGGAACAATAATGCTGTCTTGCTGTGCTATAACAAGCAGGATCAGCAATGCTGTCTCAATGTGCTATAACAAGCTGGAACGGCAAATGCTGCTTCACTGTGCTATAACAATCTGGATCAGCAATGTTGTCTCACTGTGCTATAACAAGCTGCAACAATAATGCTGTCTCACTGTGCTACAACAAGCTGGAAGAACAATGCAGCCTGAATGAGTTGTAACAAGCTGGAAAAGCAATGCAGCCTCATTGTGCTGTAACAAGCGGGAGCAGCAATGCAGCCATAGTGTGCTATTACAAGCTGGGACAGCAATGCAGCCACATTGTGCAATAACAAGCTGGAACAGCAATTGAGCCTCACTGTGCTACAACACACTACAGCAGCAATGTAGTCGCACTGTGCTATGACAAGCTGGAACAGCAATGCAGCCACACTGCAATAACAAGCTGGAACAGCAATTCAGCCTCACTGTGCTATAACAAGCTGGAATGGCAAATGCTGCCTCACTGTGCTATAACAAGCTGGAACGGCAAATGCAGTCTCACTGTGCTGTAACAAGATGGAACAATAATGCTGTCTTGCTGTGCTATAACAAGCAGGATCAGCAATGCTGTCTCAATGTGCTATAACAAGCTGGAACGGCAAATGCTGCTTCACTGTGCTATAACAATCTGGATCAGCAATGTTGTCTCACTGTGCTATAACAAGCTGCAACAATAATGCTGTCTCACTGTGCTACAACAAGCTGGAAGAACAATGCAGCCTGAATGAGTTGTAACAAGCTGGAAAAGCAATGCAGCCTCATTGTGCTGTAACAAGCGGGAGCAGCAATGCAGCCATAGTGTGCTATTACAAGCTGGAACAGCAATGCAGCCACACTGTGCCATAAGCTGGAACAGCAATCGAGCCTCACTCTGCTATAACACGCTAGAGCAGCAATGCAGTCACACTATGCTATGACAAGCTGGATCAGCAATGTTGACTTACTGTGCTAACAAGATGGATCATCAATGCTGTCTCACTGTGCTATAACAAGCTGGAAGAACAATGCAGCCTGACTGTTCTAAAACAAGTTGGAAAAGCAATGCAGCCTCCCTAAGCTGGAACAGCAATGCAGCCTTACTGTGCTATAATAAGCAGGAAGAACAATGCAGCTGAATGAGTTACAACAAGCTGCACAGCAATGCTGCCTCACTGTGCAATAACAAGCGAGGACAGCAATGTTGTCTCAGTCTGTTATAACAAGCTGGATCATCAATGCTGTCTCACTGCTATTACAAGCTGGAACAGCAATGCTATCTCAATGTGCTACAAAAAGCTGGAACAGCAATGTTGTGACACTGTGCTATAACAAACTGGAACAGTAATGCTGTCTCATTCTGCTATAACAAGCTGGAACAGTAATGCTGTCTCATTCTGCTATAACAAGCTGGAACAGCAATGCTGTCTCATTCTGCTATAACAAGCTGGAACAGCAATGCTGTCTCACTGTGGTATTACAACCTGCATCAGCAATACGGTATCACTGTGCTTTAACAAGCAGAATCAGCAATGCTGTCTCGCTATGAGATAATAAGCTGGAACATCAATGCTGTCTCACTCTGCTATAACAAGCTGGAACAGTAAATGCTGCCTCGCTCTGCTTTTACAAGCTGGATAAGCAATGCTGTCTGACTGCAATAATAAGCTGGAAGAGCAAGGCATACTCATTGTGCCATAACAAGCGGGTCCAGCAATGCTGTCTCACTGTGCTGTAACAAGCTGGATCAGCAATGCTGTCTCACTGTGCGATAACAAACAGGATCAGCAATGCTGTCTCACTGTGTGATAATAAGCTGGACCAGCAATGCCATCTCATTGTGCTGTAAGCAGCTGGAACAGCAATGCTATCTCATTGTGCTGTAACCAGCTGGAACAGCAATGCTGCCTCACAGTGCTATAACAAGCTGGATCAGCAATGCTGTCTCCCTGTACTGTAAAAAGCTGGCTCAGCAATGTTGTCTCACTGTGCTGTAACCAGCTGGAACAGCAATGCTGTCTGACTGTGCGATAACAAGCAGGATCTGCAATGCTTACTCACTGTGCTATAAGAAGCAGGATCAGCAATGTGTCCACCTGTGCTATAACAAGCTGAAACAGTAATGCTGTCTCACTGTGCAATAGGAAGCAGGATCAGCAATGCTACCTCACTCTGCTATAACAAGCTGGATCAACAACGCTGTCTCCCTGTGCTGTAAAAAGCTGGATCAGCAATGCTGTCTCACTGTGGTGTAACAAGCTGGAACAACAATGCCGTCACACAGTGCTATAACAAGCTGGAACAGCAATGCTGTCTCACTCTGCAATAACAAGCTGGAACAGCAATGCTGTCTCATTGTGCTATAACGAGCAGGAACACCCAGGTTGTCCCGCTGTGCTGTAATAAGTTGAAAATGCAATGACGTCTCACTATCCTGCAACCAACTAGAACAGCAATGCAGCCTCACTGTGCTATAACAAGCTGGATCAGCAATGGAGCCTCACTGTGCCATAACAAGCTGGATCAGCAATGCTCTCTCACTCTGCTATAACAAGCTGGAACACCAATGCTGTCTCACTGTGCTGTAACAAACCGGAAATGCAATGATGTCTCACCATTCTGCAACCAGCCAGATCAGCAATGCAGCCTCACTGTACAATAACAAGCAGGAACAGCAATGCGGTCTTGCTGTGCTCTAACAAGCTGGAACACCAATGCTGTCGCGCTGTGCTTTAACAAACTGGAAATGCAATGATGTCTCACCATCGTGCAACTAGCTGGCACAGCAATGCAGCCTCACTGTACTATAACCAGCTGCAGCAGCAATGTGGTCTCACTGTGCTATAACAAGCTGGAACAGCAATGCAGCCTCACTCTGTAATAACAAGCTGGAACCGCAATGCTGTCTCACTGTGCTGTAACAAGCTGGAAAAGCGATGCTGTGACACAGGGCTATTACAAGCTGGATCAGCAATGCTGTCTCTGCGTTGTAACAAGCTGGATGAGTAATACTGTCTCACTCCGTTATAACAAGCAGGGTAAGCAATGCTGTCTCACTGTGCTAAAACTAGCTGTATTGGCAATGCTGTGACACCTTGTTGGAAATAGCTGGATCAGCAATGCTGCCACACGGTGCTATAACAAGCAGGATCAGCAATGCTGTCTCCCTGTGCTGTGTCAAGCTGGATCAGCAATGCAGTCTCATTGTGCTCTAACAAAGAGGATCAGTAATGCTGTCTCACTCTGCAAAAACAGGCTGGAACAGCAATGCTGTTTCACATTGATATAGCAATGCAGCCTGACTGTGCTAAAACAAGCTAGAACAGCAATGCAACTCCACTCTGCTGTAACAAGCTGGAACAGCAATGCAGCCTCACTCTGCTATAACAAGCTGGAACAGCAATGCAGCCTTACTGTGCTATAACAAGCTGGAACAGTAATGCAGCCTCACATTGCTATAATAAACAGGATCTGCAATGCTGTCTCACTGTGCATTAATAAGCCGGAACAGCAATGCTGCCTCACATTACTATAACAAGCTGGATCAGCAATGCCACCTCATGGTGCTATAACATTCTGGAACAACAATGCAGCCTCACTGTTCCAGAACAAGCTAGAAAAGCAATGCTGTCTCATGGTGCTATAAGAAGTTTGAACAGCAAGGCTGCCTCACTGTGCTATAACAAGTGGGAACAACTCTGGGGATCAAAGGTTACGGGGAGAAGGCGGGAGAATGGGGTTGAGAAACTTATCAGCCATGATTGTATGGCAGAGCAGACTCGATGGGCCAAATGGCCTAATTTCTGCTCCTATGTCTTATGGTCTTATCAATGAAGCCTCACTGTGCTATAACAAGCTGGATCAGCAATGCCACCTCATGGTGCTATAACATTCTGGAACAACAATGCAGCCTGACTGTTCCAAAACAAACTGGAACAGTAATGCAGCCTCACTGTGCTATAACAAGCTGGAACAGCTGTACACACTCACTGTGCCATAACAAGCTGGATCATCAATGCTGTATCGCTGTGCCAGAACAAGCTGGAACATCAAAGCTGTCTCACTGTGCTATAACAAGCAGGAACAGAAATGCAGTTTCACTGTGCTATAACAAGCTGGAAATGCAATACACCCTCACTGTGCCATACTAAGCTGGATCATCAATGCTGTCTCGCTGTGCAATAACAAGTGAGGAGAAAAATGCTATCGCACTGTGCTATAACAAGCGGGCAATGCAACGGAGAATCACTGTGCCAATACAAGCTGGATCAGCAATGCTGCCTCACTGTGCTATAATAAGGTGGAACAGCAATGCTGTCTCATGGTGCTATCATATGCTGGAACTCCATTGCAACCTCTCTGTGCCATAACAAGCTGGAATATCAAAGCTGTCTCACTGTGCGATAACAAGTTGGGACAGTAATACTGTTGTGCTGTGCTATAACAAGCTAGACCAGAAATGCAGTCTCACTGTGCTACAGCAAACTGGAACAGGAAATGCTGCCTCACTTTGCTATAGCAAGCTGGAAGAGCAATGCTGTATCACTGTGCAATAACAAACTGGATGAGCAATGAGGTCTCACTGTGTTATAACAAGCTGCAACAGGAATGCAGCCTTATTGTGCTATAACATGGTGGAACAGCAATGCAGCCTCACTGTGCTTTGACAAGCCATATCAGCAATGCTGTCTCACTATGCATTAGCAAACTGGAACAGGAAATGCTGTCTCACTGTGCTATAGCAAGCTGGAACAGAAATGCTGTCTCACTGTGCTATAACAAGCTGGAACAGTAATGCTGTCTCACTGTGCAATAACAAGCTGGAACAGTAATGCACCCTCACTGTGCTATAACAAGCTGGATCATCAATGCTGTATCGCTGTGCTAAAACAAATGGGTACAGCAATGCTGTCTCACTGTGCCTTAACAAGCTGGAACAGCAATGCTGTCTCACTATGCCATAACAAGCAGGATCAGCAATGCTGTCTCATTGTGCTGTAACAAGTGGGATCAGCAATGCTGTCTCACTCCGTCATAACAAGCAGGATCAGCAATGCTGTATCATTGTGCTGTAACAAGCAGCATCAGCAATGCTGTATCATTGTGCTGTAACAAGCAGGATCAGCAAAGCTGTCTCACTCCGCTATAAGAAGCTGGATCAGCAATGCAGCCTCACTGTGCCATAACAAGCTGGAACAGTAATGTTGTCTCACTGTGCATTAAGAAGCTGGAACAGCAACGCAGCCTCACTGTGCCATAACAAGCTGGATCAGCAATGCTGCCTGACAGTGCTATAAAAAGCTGGATCAGCAATGCTGTCTCACTGCTATAACAAGCTGTTACAGCAATGCTGTCTCACTGTGCTATATCAAGCTGCAACAGCAGTGCAACTTCACTATAACAAGCGGGTACAGCAATGCAGCCTCTCTGTGCTATAACAAGCTGGAAATGCAATACACCCTCACTGTGCCATAACAAGCTGGATCATTAATGCTGTCTCACTGAGCTTTAACAAGCGGGTACAGAAATGCTGTTTCACTGTGCTATAACAAGCGAGTACAGCAATGCAGCCTCTCGTTGCTATAACAAGCTGGAAATGCAATTAACCCTCACTGTGCCATAACAAGCTGGACCATCAATGCTGTCTTGCTGTGCTATAACAAGCGAGGAGAAAAATGCTATCACACTGTGCTATAACAAGAGGGCAATGCAATGGAGCCTCACTGTGCCATAACAAGCTGGATCAGCAATGCTGCTTCACTGTGCTATAACAAGTTGGAACAGCAATGCTGTCTCACTGTGCTAAAACAAATGGGTACAGTAATGCTGTCTCACTGCGCCATAACAAGCTGGAACAGCAATGCTGTCTCATTGTGCTATAACAAGCTGGAAGAGAAATGCTGTATCACTGTGCAATAACAAGCTGGATCAACAATGCAGCCTCACTGTGCCATAACAAGCTGGATCAGCAATGCTGTCTCACTGCTATAACAAGCTGCAACAGCACTGCAACCTCACTGTGCAATAACAAGCTGGATCAGCAATGCTGTCTCACTGTGCTATAACAAGCGGGTACAGCAACGCTGACTCACTGTGCTATAACAGCGGGTACAGCAATGCAGCCTCTCTGTGCTATAACAAGCTGGAAATGCAATACACCCTCACTGTGCCATAACAAGCTGGATCAGCAATGCTGTCTCACTCTGCTATAACAAGCTGTTACAGAAATGCAGTTTCACTGTGCTATAACAAGTGGGTTCAGCAATGCAGTCTCTGTGCTATAACAAGCTGGAAATGCAATACACCCTCACTGTGCCAGACCAAGCTGGATCATCAACGCTGTCTCGCTGTGCAATAACAAGTGAGGAGAAAAATGCTATCGCGCTGTGCTATAACAAGCAGGCAATGCAATGGAGACTCACTGTGCCATAACAGGCTGGATCAGCAATGCTCCCTCACTGTGCTATAATAAGGTGGAACAGCAATGCTGTCTCATGGTGCTATCACATGTAGGAACAACATTGCAGCCTCTCTGTGCTATAACAAGCTGGAACATCAAAGCTGTCTCACTGTGCGATAACAAGTTGGGAGAGCAATACTGTTGTGCTGTGCTATAACAAGCTGGATCAGAAATGCAGTCTCACTGTGCTATAGCAAACTGGAACATGAAATGCTGCCTCACTTTGCTATAGCAAGCTGGAAGAGCAATGCTGTATCACTGTGCAATAACAAACTGGATGAGCAATGAGGTCTCACTGTGTTATAACAAGCTGCAACAGGAATGCAGCCTTATTGTGCTATAACATGGTGGAACAGCAATGCAGCCTCACTGTGCTTTGACAAGCCGGACCAGCAATGCTGTCTCACTGTGCTATAGCAAACTGGAACAAGAAATGCTGCTTCACTGTGCAGTAACAAGCTGGAACAGAAATGCTGTCTCACTGTGCAATAACAAGCTGGAACAGTAATGCACCCTCATTGTGCCATAACAAGCTGGATCATCAATGCTATATCGCTGTGCTAAAACAAATGGGTACAGCAATGCTGTCTCACTGTGCCTTAACAAGCTGGAACAGCAATGCAGTCTCTCTGTGCTATAACAAGCTAGAACAGCAATGCTGTCTCACTGTGCCATAACAAGCTGCAACAGCAATGCAGTCTCACTGTGCTGTAACAAGCAGGATCAGCAATGCTGTCTCATTGTGCTGTAACAAGCAGGATCAGCAATGCTGTCTCATTGTGCTGTAACAAGCAGGATCAGCAATGCTGTCTCATTGTGCTGTAACAAGCAGGATCAGCAATGCTGTCGCACTGTGCTAACACCAGCTGGAAGCGCAATGTTATACCACAGTGAGACAGCATTGCTGATCTGGCCTGTCAAAGCACAGTGAGGCTGCATTGCTGTTCCAGCTTGTTCCAGCACAGTGTCACAACATTACTTTTCCAGCTTGTCATATGCAGCCTCACTGTACAATAACAAGCTGGAACTGCCATGCAGTCGCATTGTGCTATAAAAAGCTGGAACAGCAGTATACCCTCACTGGGCCATAACAAGCTGGATCATCAAGCTGTATCGCTGTGCTAAAATAAATCGGTACAGCAATGCTGTCTCACTGTGCCATAACAAGCTGGAACAGCAATGCTGTCTCACTGTGCTATAAGAAGGTTGAACAGCAATGTAGCCTCACAGTGCTATAACAAGCTGGAACATCAATGAAGCCTCACTGTGCTATAACAAGCTGGAACAGCAATGCTGCCTCACTCCGGAATAACAAGCTGGAACCGCAATGCAGTCTCACTGTGCTGTAACAAGCTGGATCAGCAACATTGTCTCACTCTGCTATAACAAACTGGAACAGCAAATGCAGCCTCACTGTGCTATAACAAGCTGGAACTGCAATGCAGCCTCACAGTGCTATAACAAGCTGGAACAGCAATGCAGCCTCACAGTGCTATAACAAGCTGGAACATCAATGAAGCCTCACTCTGCTATAACAAGCTGGAACAGCAATGCAGTCTCTCTGTGCTATAACAAGCTGGAACAGCAATGCAGTCTCTCTGTGCTATAACAAGCTGGAACAGCAATGCAGTCTGTCTGTGCTATAAGAAGCTGGAACAGCAATGCTGCTTCACTTTCCTATAATAGGCTGGAACGGCAATGCTTTATCATGGTGTTGTAACAAGGCTGGTGACTTTTATACTCAGCGGACCAATAGCTTGATGCAATGATAAAAATAAATCTTTAAAATATACTGTCCTGATGCACATTGCAATTGTTAGAAAGCTGTAAGTACACTTCAGACTAGAACCCAATCTCTATCAATGTGCAAAAACCATTCTTTGTGATTTACGACATTGTCAGAAGGTCCTGACTTACTATCTGGTAATATACTCAAGTGATAAATGTGGGGGTCCCAGAGCTTGCAAAGGAATAAATGGTTTCTTCAGTTTATTAATCCATAGGTTCTGTCAATGTCTCCCCACTCCCCTACTGTCTCCAAATAAATACTGCAGTCCTTTATTAATCATTCCTCCTCTGCTGTGCTTCGATCAAGGCCCATCCTGCTTTATAAATCACGGTTGGTAGAAGGCAAACCAGACCTGGTGTTTAGATGGCTTAGTGTGGATTTTTAAAAACCTGCATATTTCAAGAGGCAGGGAAAATTAAGGGAGGTGAGGAGTTCCAAAGATTTAAATTGTTGGGACAGAATAAGGTAGAATGCAAAGTTCAACAATTCTGGATTTCAACAGAGCTGCTGGAAGAATATGTGGATGGTGTACTGTAGCTTATGAGGAAAAAGAACAAAACGTTCAGAACAGCAACGCTCCTAAATCTGGAAGAATTTGGTCCATGTTTGCACACACCCTTCCAGCCTTTGACTGAATGACGCTCCTCCCTTCCAAACATTCACTCTGGGAGGGGGGCTCATTTTGCAAGGTTGACCCCCTGAGCTGATTCAGAAAACTGGGGCCACAGTTTATCGTAGCCCTATCAGCAATGTTCCAAGCTTTGCCGTGGAGCTTCACAAAATGAGCCCATTATATACAAATGCATATACAGTTGAGGTAATGTCCGCACATTTACTGTCAGCCGCATAACCCCAGTTGGTCCATGGGATACATTCCCACATGGCTTCAATTGTTTCCCTGGGATGAGAAACACCTGACCTACCTACCTAATCCCATTTACCAGCACTTGGCCCATTGCCTTGAATGTTATGACGTGCCACATGCTCATCCAGGTACTTTTTAAAGGACGTGAGGCAACCTGCCTCCACCACCCTCCCAGGCAGCGCATTCCAGACTGTCACCACCCTCTGGGTAAAAATGTTTTTCCTCACATCCCCACCTAAACCTCCTGCCCCTCACCTTGAACTTATGTCCCCTTGTGACTGACCCTTCAACTAAGGGGAACAGCTGCTCCCTATCCACCCTGTCCATGCCCCTCATAATCTTGTTCACCTCGATCAGGTCGCCCCTCAGTCTTCTCTGCTCCAACAAAAACAACCCAAGTCTATCCAACCTCTCTTCATAACTTAAATGTTTCATCCCCGGCAACATCCTGGTGAATCTCCTCTGCACCCCCCTCCAGTGCAATCACATCCTTCCTATAATGTGGCGATCAGAACTGCACACAGTACTCCAGCTGTGGCCTCACCAAGGTTCTATACAATTCCAACATGACCTCCCTACTTTTGTAATCTATGCCTCGATTGATAAAGGCAAGTGTCCCATATGCCTTTTTCACCACCCCACTAATATGCCCCTCTGCCTTCAGAGATCTATGGACACACACGCCAAGGTCCCTTTGTTCCTCACAACTTCCTAGTGTCATGCTGTTCATTGAATACTTTCTTGTCAAATTACTCCTTCCAGAGTGTATCACCTCACGCTTTTCAGGGTTAAATTCCATCTGCCACTTATCTGCCTATTTGACCATCCCATCTATATCTTCCTGTAGTCCAAGACACTCAACCTCACTGTTAACCACCCGGCCAATCTTTGTGTCATCCACAAACTTACTAATCCTACCCCCTACATAGTCATCTATGTCGTTTATATAAATGACAAATAATAGAGGACCCAGCACAGATCCCTGTGGTACGCCACTGGACACTGGCTTCCAGTCACTAAAGCATCCTTCTGTCATCACCCTCTGCCGCCTACAACTAAGCCAATTTTGAACCCACCTTATCAAATTACCCTGTCCCATGTGCATTTGCCTTCTTTATAAGTCTCCCATGTGGGACCTTGTCAAAGGCTTTGCTGAAATCCATATAAACTACATCAGCTGCACTACCCTCATCTACACACCTGGTCACCTCTTCAAAAAATTCAATCAAATTTGTTAGGCATGAACTCCCTCTGACAAAGCCATGCGGACTATCCCTGATCAAACTTTGCCTCTCCAAGTGGAGATAGATACTCTCCTTCAGAACTTTGTCCAATAGTTTCCTTCCCACTGACATGAGACTCACTGGCCTGTAGTTCCCTGGCTTATCTCTACAACCCTTCTTAAATAGTGGAATCACATTAGCTGTTCTCCAGTCCTCTGGCACCTCCCCTGTGGCCAGAGAGGAATTAAAAATTCGGGTCAGGGCCCCTGCAATCTCCTCCCTTGCCTCCCTCAGCAGCCTGGGACACAAATCATCCAGACCTGGAGATCTGTCCACTTTTAAGCCTGCCAACACTTTGTCACTTCCTATATCAATTTGCTTAAGAACCTCGCAGTCTCTCTCCCCGAGTTCGAAACATTCATCCTCATTCTCTTGGATGAAGAAGGACGTGAAGTATTATTCAACACTCTTGCAATGTTCTCTGGCTCCACCCATAGATTGCCCCCTTGGTCCCTTATGGGCCCTACTCTTTCCCTAGTTACCCTCTTCCCATTGATACACTTATAAAATATCTTGGGATTTTCCCTACTTTTACTAGCCAGGGCTTTCTCATATCCTCTCTTTGCTCTACTAATTGCTTTCTTAAGCTCTCCACCCTGCACTGTCTGTACTTCACTAATGCCTTTACTGATTTGCTTCCCTTGTACCTGCTAAAAGCCTCTCTTTTCCTTCTCATCGTAACCTGAATATCTCTGGTCATCCATGGTTCTCTGAGCTTGTTACTCCTTCCTATCACCCTAGAGGGAACATGTTGAGTCTCTACCCTCCCCATTTCCTTTTTGAATACCCCCCCCCCCCCCACTGTTCCTCTGTAGATTTCCCCACAATTAACTGTTCCCAGTCTACCTTGGCCAGATCCTTCCTTATTTTACTAAAATCCACTCTCCCCCAATCCAAAACAATTTTTTGCAACTTGTCAATAGGGTACAGTTCCACAGGTTCCAATTATTTCCCTGGGATACAGTTCTACAGGTTTCAATTATTTCCCTGGGATACAGTTGCACAGGTCCTAATTGTTTTCCTGGGATACAGTTCCACAGGTTCTAATTACTTGATTCCACAGATACTAACAGATAGATGGGATATAGTTATGAATTGCTTGATAGGGTATTGTTCTACACGGCCATTGTTAAAAATTCAGGCCTGTCACAGACGCTTTCTTGGGTTTAGTGGCATCAGAACAAATATGATAATTGAAATAAGTGGTCATTGTTCACCAGCTTAGGGAGTGTCCTAAGGCTCCTAGCACTGAGATAGATCAGCTAAGAGCACAAAACAGTGACTGAGCCTGGATTATTCCTGGTCTGTTCTGCTCAATTTCTGACAGGATAGATTGACTGAGGTATCACAGAAGCCTCTTCAACCCTTTCCATTACATAGTTTAACAAGCTTCCCCGATAACTTATACCAGAGCAACTGTTGTCCCTTGGGTGCAAAGGTTACAACATCAGAATTTTTAACTGCCATCCAATACCAGAACAAAAATTCGGAAATGATACAAAGGGTTCAGTTTGGCTGCATCAACATGTCAATCCATTTTCCTAACCTCAAAAACACCCACAGCCATCTGTTTGAAATGAGTCCTGGTGCAATGTTTGGTCTCAACTGTAGAAACACTTAGCCTAAGGTCATGCAGAGCGGAAACAGCAATCAGTTCACACATCAGCAAGGAGGCGGGAATGCATGTCGCCTGGGCTTTCCGCCGATGGGGGAACGCAAGGGGGTGTGAGTGGCTTTCTGTGCTGCACTATTAATGAATTAAAAAGTAATCAAAATCTATTTAGGAATGCCAAACCAGGAGTTATGTTTCCAATTAAAGACCTCAATGCAGAGTGAACTGTTCAAAAACCAGCTGGTGGAAAGGAACATTGAAAACAAAGACAGGAGAGGTCATCACCAACTGCAATTAACAGTTGGAGAGACAGGTGGAACACTCTCTTGAGCTGTACTCTAGGGAGAATGCTGCCGCCGAGAAAGCTCTAGACAACTTAGAAGACGTGCCTCTCATGGCAGAGCTGGATATTGAACACAGAATGAGGAAGTTGCAAAGTTATTGACTTACTTGCCATGGTCAAGGCTCCAGGTGCTGATGCTACACTACTTGAACTCATCAAGCACAGGAAATTGGCACTCCTGGAGCATCTGCCAGGAGCCCAAGAGAAATGCCGTGAACAAAGGGAGACCACCATATTTTTCCTTCATCAGTCTTACCAAGTGTGCAGGGGTGGTCTATTTAAGCCACTGATGTAAAATGGTTGCTGCTGAAGCTGTTCAATGTAACCTCTTCTTTCCATGACATGATGAGGAAGGCCAGCTATGATGGTGCAACATTGGAACTCTTTGACATCTCCAGTGGGGTCAAAAAGGGTTGTGTTCTGGCAGTGACACTCTTTGGCATGTTCTCTTTGCTGCTGTCACATGCCTTCAGGTCATCTACATAGAATGACTACTTATATACCAGAATTGATAGAAAGCTGCTCAGCTTTGCATGCCTGAGATCCAAGACAGAGATGCATCAAGTTCTTGTCAAAGAGCTGCTCTATGGGAAGGGAATTGACAGACTCTCTTATACCTGTAAAGAGTTTGATTTCACCTTCAGCATCAGGAAGGCAAATGTCATTGCACAGGATGCTGTCAATGCTGATAGATGGCAGTGTGACAATGTGATGCTGGCAGATGTTGGTTGCTTCACATATCTGGGCAGCACAATTACCAGCAATCTGTTACTTGATGCTGAAATCAATGCACAGATCACAAAAGCTGCAGCTGTTATGTCCAAGCTGAGTAAGAGAGTGTGGTACAGCAACCTTACTGAGAACACCAAACTGTGAGTCTATCAGGCCTGCTTTCTCAGCACATTCCTCCACAGAGCTGACAACATACGCTAGGCAGGAGAAAAGGCTGAATAGTTTCCACCTTTGCAGTCTCAGATGTATCCACAGCAGGACAAGGTCACCAACTCAGAGATCCTGGAACATGCTAATTCCATCAGCAGACACTCATTGCTAAGGCTACGATGTCTGCGCTGGCTCGGACATGTTCACTGGATGGATGATGGCCGTATATCCTAAGACATTCTGTATAATGAATTGGCCACTGGGTCACAAACGTCCCGAGTGTGCATAGCTCTGTTACAAGGACACTTGCAAATGAGATATGAAGACAGTAGATATTGGCACTGACAACTGGTAGACAGTGACTGACGGCTGTGGCCTCTAGAGGCTGACTGCTTGGAAGGGCATTGGAAGAGGCGAGGAGAAACAAAAAGCTCAGATGGCTGAGAAGAGGACCCAGAGAAAACAGAGGCCAGTGAATCGTGCACCTTCTCAGCTCACTGGCTTCCTCTGCAGCAAGTGCAGCAGAAACCGCCATGTCAGAGTGGGGCTCCTGAGCCACACCAGTCAATGCTTAAGAGTTGAGCACTATAGCACAAACCACTGTGTTAAAGATGGAAGGCTGCCACATCACAAAAGACCAACATCTCATTTGGGTGAACTTGAATGTGTCAAATCTTTGCAGTGTGTTTTACAGTCTCCACTTCAGCTGCTGAGAGGCCTACACCCACCCGAAAAAATGTCAAGATCTTGGAGGGGTGCAGAGCAGATTGACTAGAATAATGCTGGGGTTAAATTTTGGGGTCAGGTTACATAGACCAGGTTTGTATTCCGTCGACATATCCAGATTAAAGGCTGATCTAATGGCGCTGTTTAAGATGACCAAAGAAGTTGATAGGGTTGAGAGAAACTATTTCCTCTGACAGGAATCATGACCTTTGAATTAGATTTAGGGCTTCAAGGGGGTGATGTCAGCAAACACTTTTAACACACAGGGTAGGATAAATCTGGGACACAATCACCCAAAAAGGTGTTGAGGCTTTGAAAATTTCAAAACTGAAATTGATTTTTTTTAGGCAGGGGTATTAAAGTTCATGAAGTCAAGACAGCTAGAGGGAATTAAGATACAGATCAACTCTGAACTAACTGAATAGCAGTACAGGCTCAAGGGTCTGAATGGCCTACTCCTGTTCCTACTTGAAGGCCTTGGAGAGGTTGCAGATTAAATTTACTAGAATAGTACCAGGGATGGGGGCTTCAGTTATGTGGAGGGAAGAGAGAAGATGAAATTATGCCCCTTAGAACAGAAAAGGTTAGGTTAGGATTTTGGTTTTTGAAGAGCTTTGATAGAGTAAATAAAGAGAAGACATTTACAGTAGCAGGATGGTCAGTAACCCGGAGGGACGCAGATTTAAGAACCAGAGGTGAGGTGGGAATTTGCTAATGCAGCACGTTTTTAAGATCTAAATGCACTGCATGGAAGGGAAAGCAAATTCAATAGCAACTTTGAAGAGGGAATTGAACATATAGTTAAAGAAAAATATCCAGGGCTACATTTAAGGGCAGTGGGACTAATCAGGTTGCTCTTTAAAAGAGCCAGCACAGGCACAACGGGCTGAATAGCATCTTTCTGTACTCTACCATTCTAAAATCTGTGTGCATAGTGTGATTGGGACACTTCATCCCCACAGGGTCACATTACACAGCCAAGCACAGAAAACTCACCTTGAAGAAACTGTAGACTCTTCTAAAGATTATACTTTGACTTACATAGCAAAAAATCCTATGCAAGTAAATTCCCACTCCCATCCACAGTCACTTTCTCACTTACACATGTAAATCATGTGATTGCCAGGGAGCAGAAGTACCAGTGATAAATGACATCATAATGACCAAGTGACCTTGTCTGGTTGTCTCAGTTGTCTTTGGAGAGGATAGATTTCAAATAAAACAAACACACACAGCTTTGTAAAATTCCTATTTATTCCTTCCTTCCTTCCTTCTTGTTTGCATTTCAGGCACCATATTGAGGTCAGGAATATGGTTTGCTTCCCCACGAGAGTGTTAAGGGTTGTTACACACTCGAACCCTTGGTAATGGGGGGGATACAGCAAAATATCATTGCTGTGGTTGTTGTTGTGCAGGTCTGTGAAGTTTACTTGCTGTATATCAGAGTTTATATTCAAGATGCATCTTCTGTTGATTTCACAGAGACATAGGAGAGAAGGCCCAGGCAGGGGAAGTGTAATATTATTTTTCTAGGAACAGGAGTGCTCTTCCTGGGTCCACAAAAAGAAATTGGGGTCAGTGTGCCCCACTTTGGTCCTTCCCTGTGATCAGTACACCTTCACCTACACTTACCATACTGCCCGCTGGGGGTTGGGGCCCAATTTTGGTAGGTCTCAATTTGGTGAGTCCCGTAGGCCTGCTTGCCACCCAGCAGCTGGCCCAGTGTCAATGAGGCTGCGGCACAGTATTATGGCTGATTCTTCATGGGGGATGGCCAAATTTTCAAATGATCAAGGGGTTTGATGAGTTAGTTGCAGTGAAACTAACTCCTTGAGTGAGGGATCCAAATTAGAGCTGGGCAGTTTAGGCATTAAATCAGTAAGCACTTTTTCCTTGCAAAGGATGGTGGAAATCAAAACTCGCTCCCTCAATAGCCTTGGTGGGGTGGGGGTGGGGGTGGGGGGGGAGGGTGGGAGGGTCAACTGAGATTTTTAATTCTGTCATTGACAAATTTTTGTTGACAAATTAAGATTAGAGAAAAGGTGAGTTATTGCAATTGAGATACTCATCAGCCATGATCAAAGTGAATGGCCAAACAGGCTTGAGTGGTTGAATGGCCTATTCCTGTTTTTAGGTTCCTATTTAACACCCCCTCTGACAGGCCGCATCTCTGGTAGTGCAGCACTCTCTCAAGTGCTGCACTGAGGCTGCTTTCAGGTTCTGGAGTGGGGCTTGAGCTCTACAATCTTCTGACTCAGTAACGATAGTGCTACCACTTAGCCAGGGCAAGGTAAAACGCAAGGCAAAGTTGTCACCCAGTATAGACTAAAACTGCAAATCCAAGTTATTTAGAAATCAGTCATTTAGAGCAGCAAAGTATGGCACATGGAGTAAAAGACAGGGAATTCAGTTTATAAAATTTCTTCTACTTACCAGACTTGGGACTTTCATAGAAGTCAAGAATATGACACGATAAACACTCCTAACTAAAGGCTCAGAGTTTCTCCATTTACAGTTGTAGAACAGCTGTCACCTTCAACTTTTAGCAGACAGCAGCAAGTGTTCTTGTGAAAGTATCTTGAAAGATACTGAATGCACTGCGCTTTGCTGCAACATTTCTTAGGTGGCTTAGTGGTTAGCATTCTCGCCTCTGAGTCCCACTCCAGGGACTTCAGCACTGCACTCCCACAGCAGTTCTGAGGGAGTGCTGCATTGCTTCTGTGGGACAATTTCAGGTGACATTAGCCTGCCTGAAACTGTGGCTGGGGAATGGGATGTGTGTGGGGGTGCGAAACTAGCCCTCTGCACTGGCGAAGGCTGATAATCTCAGTTACTATTCCTCTGCACTACAAGCAATTTGTTTCACAATGACAAAGACCTGGCTACAAAACAGAAGATTCTGTGACAGCCTCAACAGATAGGTTACAATGCAGACGTAGTTAATGTCAACAGTCTGAAAACAAAATGATTTATTACATACATTGCAACTTGTTTCATCTCTAAACCACAATGGAGTGTGTTTCAAGCTCGAAGATAATCTTTAGTTTCTGGAGACATTAATAAACTACTTCAGCTTGGCTCAGTTGGATGCACTCTCGTCCTACTCCAGGACCTGAGGGAATGTGGCACTTTTGGAGAAGACATCTTTCAGATGAAATGTTAAAGGTTTATTCACCTGGCTGTTCCGGCGAGTTTAGAAACCCAATTGGCAATACTTGGAGAAGAGCAGGGGAGTTCTCCTGGCGCCTTGGCCAACATTCACATAATTGCACAGCATAGGTCGAGGCCATGACAGTATTGGTAGGAGTGACCACTGCACAGTCATTGTGGAGACAAAGTCCTGCAGTCACATTGAGGATACCCTCCATCGTGTTGTGCGGCACTACCACCGTGCTAAATGGGATAGATTTTGAACAGGTCTAGCAACTCAAGACTGGGCAGCCATGAGGCGCTGTGGGTCATCAGCAGCAGCAGAATCGTACTCGAACACAATCTGTAACCTCATGGCCTCACATATTCCCCACTCTTCCATTACCATCAAGCCAGGGGATCAACCCTGGATCAATGAACAGTGCAGGAGGGCATGCCAGGAGCGGCACTAGGCATTCCTAAAGATGAGGTGTCAACCTGGTGAAGCTATAACACAGGACTAATTGCCTGCCAAACAGCATAAGCAGCAAGTGATAGACAGGGCTAAGCGACCCCACAACCAACAGATCAGAACTAAGCCCTGCAGTCCTGCCACATCCAGTTGTGAATGGTGGTGGACAATTAAACAACTCACTGGAGGAGGAGGATCCACAAATATCCCCATCCTCAATGATGGAGGAGCCCAGCACATCAGTGCAAAAGGATAAGGCTGAAGCATTTGCTACAATCTTCAGCCAGAAGTGCCAAGTAGATGATCCATCTTGGCCACCTCCAGAGATCCCCAGCATCACACATGCCAGTCTTCAGCCAATTAAATTCATTTCAAGAATATCAAGAAATGGCTGAAGGCACTGGATACTGCAAAGGTTATGGGCCCTGACAGTATTCCGGCAATAGTACAGAAGACTTGTGCTCCAGAACTTGCTGTGCCCCTAGCCAAGATGTTCCAGTGTAGCTACAACACTGGCATCTACCCAGCTATGTGGAAAATTGCCCAGGTATGTGCTGTACACAAAAAGCAGGACAAATCCAACCCAGCCAATCACTGCCCCATCAGTCTACTCTCGATCATCAGTGAAGTAACGGAAGGGGCCATCAGCACTGCTATCAAGTGGCACTTGCTTAGCAACAACCTGCTCACTGATGCCCAGTTTGGGTTCTGCCAGGGCCACTCAGCTCCTGACCTCATTACAGACTTGGTTCAAACATGGACAAAAGGGCTGAACTCCCGAGGTGAGGCGAGAGTGACAGCTCTTGACATCAAGGCCACATTTGACTGAGTGAGGCATCAAGGAGCCCTGGCAAAACAGGAGTCAATGGGAATCAGGAGGAATACTCTCCACTGGCTAGAGTCATACCTAGCGCAATGGAAGATGGTTGTGGTTATTGAAGGTCAGTCATCTCAGGGTATCACTGCAGGAGTTCCTCAGGGTAGTATCCACTGCCCGATCATCTGTAGTTGCTTCATCAATGACCTTCCTTCCATCATAAGGTCAGAAGTGGGGATGTTTGCTGATGATTGCATAATGTTCAGCACCATTCACGACTCCTCAGATATTGAAGCAGTCCATGTCCAAATTCAGCAAGATCTGGACAATATCCAGGCTTGGGCTGACAAGTGCCAAGTAACATTCGCGCCACACAAGTGTCAGGCAATGACCATCTGCAACAAGAGAGAATCCAACCATTGCCCCTTGATGTTCAGTGCCATTACCATCACTGAATCCCCCACTATCAAAATCCTGGGGGTTACCATTGACCAGAAACTGAACTGGACTAGCCATATAAATACTGTGGCTACAAGAGCAGGTCAAAGGTTAGGAACTGTGCGACGAGTAACCCACCTCCTGACTCCCCAAAGCCTGTCCACCGTCTACTAGGCACAAGTTAGGAGTGTGATGGAATAGTTCCCACTTACCTGGATGAGTGCAGCTCCAACAACACTCAAGAAGCTTGACACCATCCAGGACAAAGCAGCCTGCTTGATTGGCACCACATCTACAAACATTCACTCCCTCCACCACCGATGCACAGTAGCAGCAGTGTGTGCCATCTATAAGATACACTCCAGGAATTTGCCAAGGCTTCTTCAATAGCACCTTCCAAACCCACGGCCACTGCCGTCGAAAAGGACAAGGGCAGCAGATAGATGGGAACACAAACACCTGCAAGTTCCCCTCATCCTGACTTGGAAGTATATCGCCATTCCTTTACTGCCGTCTGGGTCAAAATCCTGGAACTCACTTCCTAACAGCACTGTGGGTATACCTACACCACATGGACAGCAGCGGTTCAAGAAGGCAGCTCACCACCACCTTCTCAAGGGCAACTAGAGATGGGCAATAAATGCTGGCCCAGCCAACAAAGCCCACATCCCATGACTGAATTAAAAAAAAAATTGGCCCACTGTTACTGTACTGGCTCTTTCAAAGAGCTATCCAATTAATCACACTCCCTTGCCTCTTTCCCCACAGCCTTGCAAACTTTCTCCCCATCAAGTATTTATCCAATTCCTTTTTGAAAGTTATTCATGAATCCATTTTCACTACAATTTCAGGTAATGCATTCCAGAGGATGATAATTTGATGAATAAAAAATATTTTCTATTATCCCATCTCTGGCTCTTCTGTAAATTACTTTAAATCAATTCCTTCCAATTTGACCAAAAACTTGTTGTTGTTTATCAGACTTATTGTGTCTAAATTGGCTGAGCTATTTGCTTAGATAAAGCAGCAAATATTCATCAAAAAGTAATTCATTGGATTAGATGGGCTTTGAGCAGGTCAGTGGATGTGATAAAGCAATAAAAATAAATGCAAGATCTTGCTTTCATTTGTGTTATATCTTAATCTAAATGAGGAAATAAAATAAATCAGCATGCTACCCTTATACACCTGACATTACAGCAAGACAACCAGTGGAATTAAAGTATCTACATTCCTCTGGGTGCAAGGTGTCAATGTGAAATGAGTTTGTTATACTTCAAGCTCACTCCCTGATGAGCATAAGCTGCCAGCAGAAAAGCACCTGGAATTTAGTGCTAGGGACCTGAAAAAAATCTGTGGCACAATAACTGCAACAGTACTTTTTAAAATCTCCATCCCATGGTTATTTGATTCTAGGAGGCTTTATACCCAGGCCTGCCCCTGTCCTCACTCAATGTCCACAGCCGCACATTTTCCAGCAGGGTCTTTAGACAGTAATCAACATCTCAAATGGATCAGCTCTCATTCTTCTATATTCAAGGGAAGCCTCATCTATGCAACCAGTCCTCACAATTTGACCTTTCAGGTCGGATTAGGGAAGATGAAAACTTAACCAGGATTCCTCTTTCCAGGGATAAAAGCATCGGCAGGGCTGAGATAGGGGTCTCACGGGATATTGAGTGTGAACTCAACGCAACATTGCCTTGCAAAACACATGGAGACAATGGCGTGTTGTGCCAATTTGCATGCTTAAAGTATTACATATTAGATAGAATGCAAAGCACAGGAATAAGCCATTTGTTCCAACTTGTCTATGCTGGTGATTATAGTCCACAGGAATCTCCTGTCACCCTATTTCATCTCATCAGTTTACCCCTTTATTTTTTTCTCCTTTGCATATTCAGCTAGCTTCCGTTTCAATGCATCAATGCTATTTGCTTCAATTGGTTCACATGGTTGAGAGTTCCATATTTTCACCACCTTCTGGGTAGGAAATTTCTACTCAATTCCTTAGTGGATTTATTTGTGACCATCTTTTATTTATGACCTCTAGTTTAGGCCTCTCCCACAAGTGGAACTATTCTCTACCCAATCAAACCCCTTTGTAATTTTAAAGACTGCTCAGCCTTCTCTTTCCTAGGGAAAAGAGCCCCAGCCTGTTCAGCCTTTCCTGATAGTTAGAACCTCAGTTCTGGTATCCTCCTTGAAAATCTTTTTTTTGCACCTTCTCCAGTGATCCTATACCCTTTTTGTAATATGAACACAAGAAACAGCACACATGATTAGCGTGATGTTTTACTGGGATTAATTTCACAGGGTAATAGAAATATATTTTTTATAACCCACATGACATACACAAAGAAATAACTTCACTGCTGCCAGTATGACAATTACTAAATACTATTAATTTGTTCAGAAGATTTGCCCTATTATTTAAGGCTCTGTTCATCAAATCAAGGTACAAGCAACATCCACGGTTTCTGGCATTGACTATTTGAGGGCCAGAATTTCAAACCCGGGACTAAGGTCATGATTTACCAGATAGCAATGGTCTTCATGGTCGTATATGCTTCGGAGACTTGGAGAACCAACAGTAGGCACCTCAAAGCACTGGGAAAAATACCACCAGTGGTGCCTTCGCAAGATCCTCCAATACTGATGGCAAAAAAGGCATTCCAATAGCAGCATCTTCTCCTAAGTCAATTTGTCCAGCATCAAGGCGCTAATTACTTAAAAACCAGCTCTAACATATTGCTCATATGCCTGACACCAGATGCCCAAAGCAACTGCTCATCAAAACTTGGTCTCAGCAGGAGACTCTCAAGAGGACAACAGAAATGCTTTGGGATAAAAGCAAAGAACTGCGGATGCTGGAAATCAAAAGCAAAAACAGAAACAGAAATACCTGGAGAAACTCAGCAGGTCTGACAGCAACGGCGGAGAAGAGCACAGTTGACGTTTCGAGTCATCATGACCCTTCAACAGAACTGTTGAAGGGTCATGAGGACTCGAAACGTCAACTGTGCTCTTCTCCGCCGTTGCTGTCAGACCTGCTGAGTTTTTCCAGGTATTTCTGTTTCTGTTTTGGAAATGCTTTGGGGAAGTCCCCAAAACTATGCATAAAGCTCCAAACACCTGAGCCTCCAAGCCCTACTTGTCCTGCATGTGGCAGATCGTGCGTTGGACTTATCAGCCATCCCAGAACCCATCGAACGGGAGTGGAAGCAAATCAACCTGAATCCTGAGGGACTGCCTAAGAAGAGGGTGACTACAGTGAGCTTCCACAGCAGCAGAACATATCTCCTGAAAGGAGCTCTTTATAATTTGATTTTTTAAAAATTTGTTCACAGGACGTGGGCATCGCTGGCTAGGCCAGCGTTTATTGCCCATCCCTAATTGCCCTTGAGAAGGTGTTGCTCTCTATAAACCTCTTGCTGATATGGCTCTGAACACAGAACAGCTGTGATCGCTTGCTCACTTTGATTAAAAAGTGCCACATTAATAGTGGAAGAAGTAAAGGTTAATTTTAAATCATTACAGAATAAGTCTAAATGAAATCTCAGCTCCTGTCACTTAACTTAAACTGATACAAAAACACTCACTTCGTGACCTTGTCCCATTGGGGAAACACTCCGTGAACCTTATCCTGCCACGGGACTGCTCACCCTGTGAGCATCCTCCTACTGTGAAACTGGACACTCGATGAGCAAATGTCACATCTTAGAATTCTGTGTTACCAAGCACACCATGAGCCCATATATGCTTTGTCTTGGGTTCAGGGTCTTGATGGCGTTTCTTAGAGTTTGCCTGTTATCCTACAAATGCTACATACACTGTTATTTGTAAAAGCACTCTACATGAGGTTGTATTTCTGCTTCCCACCAGATCTGTCCCTTAGTCTTGTGACACTGCATCATAGTGACATCAGTAGTTACATCAGTATCAGGTGCTCCTGATGTTAACCCTTTACTCTACATCTCCTTCAAGGTCCTTATCCCAATATAGACACCCTCCTAAAGTATATGCCAACCATTCAAGGGATGGAGGAATAGGAAGAGGGAAGTGATATTAAAGAGGCAATGTTACAGTAAAAGAGCACAAAGATTTAAAGAGAGGGCTAATCCAGACAGAATCACATTGGTATGAGATGGATCAGTGGGAGTAGAATGGGAGGGGACAGTGTGAACAAAAGTTATACTTGAAGCAAGTTTTAATTATCCTAAGACAATTGGGATAGAGAAAACATCTGCTGGAAGAATGGCAAACTCTTTTTATCATCTTTTCTTAGTTTCTATTCCAACAAAGAATACAGCACTTTTATTTATTCATTCTTGGGATGTGGGCATCATTGGCTAGGCCAGCATTTATTGCCCATCCCTAATTGCCCTCAAGAAGGTGGTGGTGAGTCATTTTCTTGCACCAAGTGGCGTAGGTACTCCCATAGTGCTGTTAGGAGGGAGTTCCAGAACTCTGACTCATTGACGAGGAGGATAAAGCAATATTGTCCCAAGTCAGGATGGTGAGTGACTTGGAGGGAAACTTGCAGGTGGTGGTGTTCCCATGCACCTGCTGCCCTTGTCCTTCTACGTGGTAGAGGTCATGGGTTTGGAAGGTGCTGTCAAAAGAGCCTTGGTGACTTGCTGAGGTGCATTTTGTTGATGGTACACAGTCCAGCCACTGTGCAATGGTATTGGAGGGAGTGAGTGTTTAAGATGGTGGATGGGGTGCCAATCAAATGAGCTGCTTTGTCCTGGAGTTGAGCTTCTCAAGTGTTGTTGGAACTGCACTCATCCAGGCAAGTGGAGAATATTCCACTGTTCTGCTGACTTGTATCTTGCTGGTGGGCAAGCTTTGGGGAATCAGAAGTGAGTTACTCTCCACAGAATTCCAAGCCTCTGACCTGCTCAAAGTATTTATATGGCTGGTTCAGTTAACCCCCAGGGTGCAGATGGTGGGTGATTCAGCAACGGTAACTCTGCTGAATTTCAAGGGGAGGCTCTCTCATGCTGGCAATGGTCACTGCCTAACACTTGTGTGGCATGAATATTTCTTGCTCCTTATCAGCTCAAGCCTGAATGTTGTCCAGATCTTACTGCATGTGGGCGCTGAATGCTTCAGGATCTGAGAGGTCTCTAATGAAACTGAATATTGTGCAATAGTTAATGAGCATCCTTTCTGACCTTATGAGGAAGCAGCTGAAGATTGCTGAGGTGAGGACACTACACTGAGAAACCCTGCAGCGGTGTCTGGAACTGAGATCCCTTTTAAAAAATTTATTCTTTCATGGGGTGTGTGCATCACTGGCTGGGCCATCATTTATTGCCCATCCCTAATTGCCCTGAGAAGGTGGTGGTGAGCTGCCTTCTTTAATTGCTGCAGTCTATGTGGTGTAGGTACATCCACAGTGCTGTTAGGGAGGAAGTTCCAAGGTTTTGATCCAGAGACAGTGAAGGAACAATAATATAGTTCCAAGCCAGGATGGTGTGTGACTTGGAGGGGAACTTCCAGGTGATGGTGTTCCCATCTATCTGCTGTCCTTGCCCTTCTAGATGTTGCAGGTTTAGAAGATGCTGTTGAAGGAGCCTAGGTGAGTTTTGTAGTGCGTCTTGCAGATGTTATACACTGCTGTACTGAGAGTGAATGTTTATTATGGTGAATGGGGTACGGTGAATCGGGCTACTTTGTCCTGGATGGTGTTGAAATTCTTGTTGTTGGAGTTGCATTCGTCCAGGCAATTGGAGAGTATTCCATCACACTCCTGACTAGTGTCTTGTAGATAGTGGACAGGCTTTGGGGAAGCAGGAGGCAAGTTACTCACAGCAGAGTTCCCAGCCTCTGATCTGCTCTTATAGCCACAGTAATTATATGGCTAGTCTGGTTCAATTTCTGTCCAATCATAATCCCTGATAGAGGGGGATTCAGCAATGGTAATGCCATTGAATGTCAAGGGGAGTCAGTTAGATTCTCTCTTGTTGGAGATGGTCATCGCCTGGTACTTATGTGGCATGAATGTTACTTTCCACTTATCAGCCCAAGCCTGGATATTGTCCAAGTCTTGCTGCATATTGTCATGGACTGTTTCAATATATGAGGAGTTGCAAATGGTGTTGAACATTGTGCAATCATCAGCGAACATCCCCACTTTTGACCTTTTGATAGAGGGAAGGTCATTACTGAAGACAGTTGGGGCCTAGGATACTACCCTGAGGAACTCCTCCAATGACGCCTTGGGATTACAATGACTGACTTATAACAACCATATCTTCCTTTGTGCAAGGTATGACTCCAACCAGTGCATGTTTTCCCTCCAGTTTCCATTGAGTTTAATTTTGCTAGTGTTCTTGGTGCCACACTCAGTCAAATGTTACCTTGATGTCAAGGGCAGTCACCCTCACCTGACTTCATGAACTCAGCTCTTCGGTCTGTTTAGGCCAAGGTTGTAATGAGGTCTGGAGCAGAGTGGCCCTGGCAGAACCCAAACTGAGCATCGGCAAGCAGGTTATTGGTGAGCAAATTCTGCTTGATAGCACTGTTTGGTCAGGCTTTATTTTAAAGCCTTAATTATCCCTGGCCGCTTGTTCAGGATGCCAGAGATGCAAAACAGCAAACTTGACAAGCTAACGTGTACTCACTGAGCCCTCGAAATCTGAAGAAGTGCAGTGCACTAGCTGAAACTCTGACTGTCATTGGAGTCTGGTATCCCAACTAGAGGCCACAGATTTAAGATACTTGGCAAAAGAACCAGAGGCAACACGAAGAAAAAAGTAAATTTACACAGTGAGTTTTATGGTCTGGAAAGCTGTGCCTGAAAGGTTGGTGGAAGCAGATTTAATAACTTTCAAAAGGCATCGGATAAATACTTGAAGGAGGAAAACTTGTTGGGTTATAGGGAAAGAGCAGGAGAGTGAGACTAATTGCATAGTTCTTTCAAAGAGCCAGCATAGGATGGCCTCCTGTGCTCTACGATTCTATGATTCTGGTATGCTAATGATATTTGCTGACGCGCTGCTGAATATATTATCTGCACTGGTTAGTATCAATATGCAGTTACATGGTAACAATTATCAACAATGGCACCAGTACTGGGGAAAGAGGGAGCTATTCTGTTTGGACGGGCCCCACTTGAATCATGCTGGGACAAGTGTCCTGGCGAATCACATAACTAGGGTTGTTGATTGGCAGGGCGGGGGGGGTTCAGTTGCATGAAAATATGAAAAGTCAAAGTTTAAGTTAAGGGTAAGAATGCAGGTTAGTGATGAGGCTGATTGCTACCAAAAAGTGAAAGGAAGGGACAGAGTGTGTGAATGCCATCTTGCACCAAAGAATCATATGAAAGTAGGGAAAATTGACAATAGGGCAAACTTAAAGGCTTTGTACCTGAATGCGCGTAGCACTTGGAATAAAACTAATGAGTTAACAGTGCAAATAGAGATAAATAGGTATGATTTGGTGGTGATTATTGAGACATGGTTACAGGGAGAACAGGTTTGGGGGTTGAATATCCAAGGGTACTCAGTATTTCGGAAGGATAGGCAGGAAGGAAAGGGAGGTGGTGTAGCTTTGTTAGTAAATGAAGAGATCGGTGCTATAGTAAGGAATGGTATAGGCACTGGAGAGCAAGATGTAAAGTTTGTCTGGGTAGAAATAAGAAATAGCAAGGGAAAGAAGTCCCTGGTGGGAGTAATCTATAGGTCCCCAAACAGTAGTTCAGCAGTAGGGCACAGCATAAACCAGGAAATACATGCTGTCAGAAAGGCACGGCAATAGTTATGGGTGATTTTAATATGCATATAGACCGGACTAATCAAATTGGCAAGGGTAGCCTCGAGGGAGAGTTCATAGAGTGTATTAGAGATTGTTTCTTGGAGCAATATGTTGTGGAGCCAACCAGGGAGCAGGCTATTCTGGATTTTGTGTAATGAGATGGGATTAATTAATGATCTCATAGTAAAGGATCTCTAGGGAAGAGTGGTCATAGCATACTAGAATTTCAAGTTCAGTTTGAGAGTGAGAAACTTGAGTCCTACACTAATGTTCTGGAGTTAAACAAAGGTAACTACATAGGCATGAGGGCAGATTTGGCCCTAGTGGACTGTGCAGGAAGACTACAAGGTTGGACAGTTGATGAACAGTGGCAGATATTTAAGGAGATATTCAATTCCTCCCAAGTAAAATATATTCCAAAGAAGAAGAAAGGTGGTAAGAGGGGGAAAAAGCATCCATGGCTAAGTAAGGAAGTTAAGGATAACACAAAGGCAAAAATTAAGGCATACTAAATTGCAAAGGTCAGTGGCAGGCTGGAAGATTGGGGAACTTTTAAAGATCAATAAAGGGTTACTAAAAAAATAATAAAACATGCAAAGATAAATTATGAAAGAAAACTAGTACAAAAAGTAAAAACTGATAGCAAAAGCTTCTACAAGTAGATAAAAGGAAAGGGAGTAGCTAAAGTGAATGTTGGTCCCTTGGAGGATGAGACTGGGGAGTTAACAGCAGAGACGTTTAATCAATATTTTGCCTCAGCTTTCACGGCGGAGGACACTAGTACCACCCCAATAGTAACAGATGATGCACAGGGTATAGAGAAGGAGGAACTTAAAACAATCACCATCACGAGAGAAAAAGTACTGCACAAACTATTGGGATTAAAGGGTGACAAGTCCCCAGGACGTGATGGCCTTCATCCCAGGGTCTTAAAGGAAGTAGCAGTGGAGATAGTGGATGCATTAGCTATAAAATTCCAAAATTCCCTGGATTCTGGAAAGGTTCCAGTGGATTGGAAAAATTCTAATATAACGCCCTTATTCAAAAAGGAGGGAAGAAAGTAGGAAACTATAGACCAGTTAGTTTAACGTCTGTCATTGGGAAATTGTTGGAATCCATTATTAAGGAAGTAGTAATGGGGCATTTGGAAAGTCAAAATGCAATCCATCAGAGTCAGCATTGTTTTATGAAGAGTAAAACTTGTTTGACTAATTTGCTAGAGTTCCTTGAAGATGTGACAAGCAAAGTGGATAATGGGGATCCTGTAGATGTAGTATATCTGGACTTCCAGAAGGCCTTTGATAAGGTGCCACACAAAAGATTAATACACAAGATAAGATCACACGGAGTTAGGGGTAATATATTAGCTTGGATAGAGGGTTGGCTAACCAACAGAAAGCAAAGAGTCAGGATAAGTGGGTCTTTTTCTGGATGGCAAGCTGTAACTAGTGGGGTGCCACAGGGTTTGGTCCTTGGGCTCCAAATATTTCCAATCTATATTAATTACTTGGATTCAGTGGTAGAAGGTACTGTAGCTAAATTTGCAGATGACACCAAAATAGGTGGGAAAGTAAGTTGCAATGAAGAAATAAGAAATTTACAAATGGATATGGACAGATTAGGTGAATGGGCCAAAATTTGGCAGATGGAGTTTAACATGGATAAGTGTGAGGTTATCTATTTTGGTCGGAAGAATAAAAAGGCGACTTATTATTTAAATGGAGAGAAACTTCAGAATGCTTCAGTGCAGAGGGATCTGGGTGTCCTTGTGCATGAATCGCTAAAAGCTAGTATGCAAGTACAGCAGGTAATAAGGAAGACAAATGGAATTTTGGCATTTATTGCTAAAGGAATAGAATATAAACATAGGTCAGTGTTGTTGCAACTGTACAAGGCATTGATGAGACCGCACCTGGAGTACTATGCATAGTTTTGGCCCCCTTACTTGAGGAAGGATGTAGTTGCATTGGAGGTGGTTCAGAGGAGGTTCACTAGATTGATTCCAAAGATGCAGGGCTTGTCTTATGAGGAGAGATTGAGCAATTTAGGCCTATACTCGCTAGAGTTTAGAAGGATGAGAGAAGATCTAATTAAGGTATATAAGATGCTAAAGGGGATAAGACAAAGTAGAAGTGGAGCAGATGTTTCCCCCTGTGGGGTGTACTAGAACAAGAGGCCATAGTTTTAGGCTAAGGGGTGATAGATTTAAATCAGGGATGAGGAGGAATTACTTTTCTCAAAGGGTCATGAATCTGTGGAATTCACTACCTCAGTGCAGTGGATGCCGGGACGCTGAATAAATTTAAGGAGGAAATAGACAGATTTTTAATTAGTAACAGGTTGAAAGGTTATGGGGAGAGGGCGAGAAATTGGAGTTGAGGCTGAAATGAGATCAGCCACAATTGTATTGAATGGCGGGGCAGGCTCGAGGGGCTGAATTGCCTACTCCTGCTCTTAGTTCTTATGCTCTTTTGTAACCATGACAACCATCGTTGATTGTTGTAAAAACCCATCTGGTTCACTAATGTCCTTTAGGGAGGGAAATCTGCCATCCTTACCTGGTCTGGCCTACATGTGACTCCAGACCCACAGAAATGTGGTTGACTCTTAAGTGCCCTCTGAAATGGCCCCAGCAAACCACTCAGTTCGAGGGCAGATGGGGATGGCCTTGTCAGCAATGCCCACATTGCATTAAAAAAATCCTTTACATTGTGCTGTCTTAGTGTCAGGTTCGCTGTGAAACAATATATGTTCCAAGCTAACATATGGAATTCACCATACACTGCCAACTAAGACAGTTTAGCTTTTGTATCCTGGGAACTGCGCTGTACAATGGAATAGTAATTGTTCTCCCCTCACCACAATTTTCCATGTACTTTTCTCAGTGTGTAAAATCTTCCACCTATGATGGTTAATGTTAATGTGTGTCCACTCAATAATGACAACACAAAGGGAATGGCAGCATTGTACCAACTAGTAAACCATACACCTGGACTAATAATCCGGAGACAGGAATTCAAATCCCAAGGCAGCTGTGGAATTTAAAATTCAGTATTTAACTAAATTTGGAATTTAAGGACACTCGTCCTGATTTTCAAATATCTTCTTGGCCTCACCAATCCCCAAGTCTGCAATCCCCTCCAGACCCACAACCCTCCGAGGAAACTATGCTCCTCTAATTCTGTCCTCTTGAGCATCCCTGATTTTAATTGCTTCAGCACTGGTGGTCGTGCCTTCATTTTCCCATCTTTGTTCTCTTGATGTCTTTATCAAACAGAAATCTACGGATATCTGTCCTGAAAGTTTCGAATGACCCACTATTCATATAAATGGCTATCCAGGACCCATATGACTGCTTTGAATCAGTTCTCTTTTGATGTACAAGACCCCCCATCATTCCAACTCACCTTCCACCTTTGGATAAGTTTCACAAGCTGCTGCAGGCAAAGAACATTAGGGATAAAGGGTTCGGGGGGGGGGGGGGCAAAAGAAGAGAACTGACAGGGATAAAAAAAAAGTCTGAAATAACCTGAAACACACTGAATCCCCAACAAAGTGAAATTAACAGTGTGTGAGGAGAGGGCTATGATTATGACTGTAATGAGGAAGCTGGATGAGAAATGAAAATGAATCTGAATTTGGATGAAGGAGTGAAGGGAGGAGGAGAAAGGAAGGAAATACATTTTTCCCAGCTCTACTAATTACCTAAAGGTATTCAGAATTGTGCTTTGGATTGCCTAAACCACATTCACATACAATTAAAATGATGCATTCCATCTACATTCACAAAGATATCCCTCTGTTATTCCTCGTGTGGTTGTAAAGGCTTAGTCTAAATTCATCCAAACTTTACTCTTGGGTTCAGTCATCTGAAGACACGCACACATTAAAAATATTGTGCAGCTCTCATACAACAAAGATTTCCTAAATTACCCAAGAGTGACCTAATATGTTTATAATGAGAACAATTTATGAAAAGTTCTTTATTATTGGCAGTAACTATGGATTCTATATATCATTTTCTGTACCACAGCTGGCACTGATTAAATATTGAGTGCACCACAATGACTGCCTTGTGATATATATATTCCCCAAGCAGTAATTCTAGGTGGAGTCGTTGTATGTACACAACTCTGGCTGCAGCACAAATGTTTAAGCTGTATGATAGGACATTGATTTCAACAGGATGAAAGATATTCCTTCTCTTATTCGATTACAAGGGCGCTGACTGAAAAGGGGCTTGGGCAGTTACAGAGATAGTGAAAAAAGGACAACTTTGATATTCCATGTGGGGCACTTCATCAGACCAGTTATGACTTCTGGCCAGGAGCTCCACCTGGAACGCTAATGCTTTCATTGGCCCACTGGGCCTTTCTGGCAATAGCTGTTTACATTTCATGAATCCAGCAGTTTTTTCTTTCCATCTCATTCCAGCTCCCAGCAGGTGCAGAACAAAATCTGGCACAACATCAGCCATGTCACTGAGCAGCAATAATGGGATAAATGGAAATGGAAATGTCCCCACTCCTACATCAGGCTATAGGTGAGGGGTTGAGGCACTGTTCTGAAACAGAGGAAGGAACCTACTTTGCATCTACTGACCACTATAGCTGATGTAGAAGCATTTAAAAAGCTAGGCCAATGAGACTTAACACTCCTGCCTACTCGTGTTTTACATGAACAAGGAGTGTTTGATGATTACATTATACCTAAATATTAAACTTCACTAGCAATAAAATTCCTTACTTTTTACAGGTTATCAGAACACAAAAATTGGATTACTGCCCTGTAACCATTTCAATGTTAAGAGTTATTTAAATGCTGTTAATTTAAAAAAGAATTTGCTCATTGTTCCGTCCTCCTGTCCCATAATTATAAGTGAGACGTTTAATTGTGGAGCGTATTACATTTGAGCTCAATCCTAACCCTACTTGACAGCTAGGAACTAGGCAATTTCTAGTAAGATCATGATCAGGAGCAGGACAGGGGGCAGCCGTTCAGCTCCTTGAAAGAAAGACAAACTGCATTTCTATAGCACCTTTCATGACCTCAGGACATCCCAAAGTGTTTTATGGGGAGACGGTGGCATAATGGTAATGTCACTGGATTAGTAATTTAGAGACCCAGCTAATGCTCTGGGGATATGGGGTCAAAATCCCACCATGACGGCTGGTGGAATTTAAATTCAATTAATAAATAAGTCTCAGTAATGGTGACCATGAAACCATTGTTGACTGTACTAAAAACCCAGCTGGTTCACTCATGCCTTTAGAGAAGGAAATCTGCCGTCCTTAGCTGGTCTGGCCTGCATGTTACTCCATACCCACAGCAATGTGGTTGGCACTAAACTGGTCTCCAAAATGGCCTAGCAAGCCACTCATCTGTATCAAACTGCTACAAAGTCTTACGAGGCACCAGAAATGACAGCAGCAAACCCTACAAAGTCTTTCTTACTAACATCTGGGGGCTTGTGCTACAATTGGGAGAGCCATCTCATAGACTAGTCAAGCAACAGCCTGACACAGTTATCCTCACAGAATCATACCTTACAGACAATGTCCCAGATGCAACCATTATCATGCCTGGGTATCTGCTGCCCAACTGGCAGAACAGACCCACCAGAGTTGGCAGCACAGTGGTATACAGTTGGGAGGGAATTGCCCTGGGAGTCCTCAAAATTGACCCTGGACCCCATGAAGTCTCAAGGTATTAAGTCAAAAATAAGGATTATTACACCCTACTGTGCCGCAACCCACCCTGGCCCAGCCCTGGCACCACACCTCCAGCCCCTCAGCTGATGAATCAGCTTTCCTGCATGTTGAAGATCAACTGGAAGAAGCACTGATGGTGGCAAGGGCGCAGAATGTACTCTGGGTGGGGGATTTCAATGTCCATCCCCTGATAGAGGCTCGGTAGCACCGCCACAGACTGAGCTGGCTGGCTAGACTGGGTCTGCGGCAGATAGTGAGGAACATAGAAAATAGGAGCAGGAGTAAGTCATTCAGCCCTTCGAACCTGCTCCATCATTCAATGTAATCATGGCTGATCCTCTATCTCAACGCTATTCTCTTGTGCTCTCTCCAAATACCCCTTGATGCCTTTAGAGTCCAGAAACCTATTTATTTCCTTCTTAAATATATTCAATGACTTGGCCTCCACAGCCTCTATGGTAGAGAATACCATAGGTTCACCAACCTCTGAGTGAAAAAAGTTTCTCCTCATCTCAGTCCTAAATGGCCTACCCCATATCCTGAGACTGTGACCCCTTGTTCTAGACTCCCCAGACAGAGGAAATATCGAAAGAACATAAGAAATAGGAACAGGAGTAGACAATTTGGCCCCTCAAGCCTGCTCTGCCATTCAATAAGGCCATGGCTGACCATCTTGTGTTTCGATTTCCACATTCCCATCTAACCCCGATAACTTTTAATTCTCTTGCCTAACAAGAACCTATCTACCTCTGCCTTAAAAATATTCGATGACCCCGCCTCCACCACCTTCTGAAGTAGAGAATTCCAAAGTTGCACAACCCTCAGAAAAAAATTTATCCTCATCTTTGTCCTAAAAGGGCAACCCCTAATTTTAAAACAGTGCCCCCTAGTTCTGGTCTCACCCACAAGAGGAAACATCCTTTCAACGTCCACTTTGTCAAGGCCGTTCAGGATCTTGTGGACTTCAATCAAATCATCCCTCACACATCTAAACTCCAGCCATTCCTCATAAGGTAGCCCACTCATTCTAGGTATCAATCTAGTAAACCTCCTTTTAACCACCTCCAATGTATTTACATCCTTCCTTAAATAAGGAGACCAAACTACACACAGTATTCGAGGTGCGGTCTCACCAATGCCCTGTAGAATTGAAGCATAACATCCTTACTTTGATGTTCAATCCCTCTCGTAATAAACGAGAGCATTCCATTAACCTTACTTGCTGTACCTGCATACTAACTTTTTGTGACTCACGTCACAAAACACTAGAACACCGAGATCCCTCTACACCTTAGAATTATGCAGTTCTCCATTTAAGTAACACTCTGCTTTTTTGTTCTTCCTGCCAAAGTGAACAACTTCACATTTTCCCACATTAAACTCCATTTGCCAGATCTTTGCCCACTCACTCAACCTATATCCATCTGTCCTCTTCACAACATACTTTCCTACCTATCTTTGTGTCTTCTGTAAATTTAGCTACCATGTCTTCACTTCTCTCATCTAAGTCATTGATGTAAATCGTAAAAAGTTGATGCCCCAGTACAGGCCCCTCTGGGACTCCACTCATCACATCCTGCCAATCAGAAGAAGACCTATTTATGCATACTCTCTGCTTTCTGCCAGCCAATCTTCTATCCATGCTAATATGTTACCCACTACACCATGTGCTTTAATTTTCCGTAATAATCTTTGATGTGGCACCTTATCAAATACCTTCTGGAAATCCAAGTATAGTACGTCTACAGGCTCCCCTTTATCCACTGCGCATGTTACTCCTTCAAAAAACTCCAATAAATTGGTTAAACATGATTTTCCTTTCACAAAACCATGCTGACTCTTCCCAATTGACTTGAGCTCTTCTAAGTGTCCAGCTATAATCTCCTTAATGATCGATTCTAATAACTTCCCCATGACAGATGTCAAGCTAACTGGCCTATGGCTTCCTGTTTTCTGCCTCCGTCCCTTCTTGAACAGAGGGATTATATTTGCTACATTCCATTCTGAAGGAACCTTTCCAGAATCTAGTGAATTTTGGAAAATTAACACCAGTGCCTCTACTACCTCATTAGCCACCTCTTTTAAGACCCTAGGATGTAGTCCATCAGGACCCAGAGACTTGCCAGCTGCAGCTCCATCAATTTGCTCAGTACTGTTTCCCTAGTGATTTCAGTTTCACCAAGTTCCTTTGTCCCGATCCTCCTGACTTGCAGCTTTACTGGAATGTTTTTTGTATCCTCTCTCGTAAACGCATAAGCAAGATATTTGTTCATTTCTTCCACCATTTGCTTATTATCTACTATTAACTCCCCACTGTCACTCACTTTTCTTACTCTTTTCCTTTTTAAGTATCTATAGAAACTCTTGCTATCTATTTTTACATTTCTAGCTAGCTTCCTCTCAAATTCTAATTTCTTTCTCCTGATTAACCTTTTAGTCATTCTCTGCCATTCTTTATATACCGTTCAATCATCTGTCCTGCCACTCACCTTTGTGGAGTTGTATGCTTTTTCCTTAAGTTTTATGCTTTCCTTAACATTTCTAGTTAACCATGGATGGTGAGTCCTTCCCTTAGAGTTCTTCTTTATAGTAGGAAAGTACTTATTCTGATACTCTGAAATATCTCCTTAAATGTCTGCCACTACTTCTCTATTGATCTATCCTCTAGCCTTATTTCCTAGTTCACTTCAGCTTGCTCAGCTTTCATCCCCACTTAGTTGCTCTTATTTATGATTCTAGTCTTAGACCCACTCTTCTCTCTTTCAAACTGGATGTAAAACTTAATCATATTGTGGTCACTGATGCCTAGGGGTGCCTTTACTCTGAGGTCACTAATTAATCCTGTCATGTTACATCATACCAAATCTAACATAACCTGCTCTCTGGTTGGTTCCAGAACATGCTGCTCTAAGAAACTATCTTGAAAGCATTCTAAGAACTTCTTACCCAGGCTACTACAGCCAATCTGATTTTTCTAGTTTATGTGTGGATTAAAATCACCCATGATGATTGCCGCCCCTTTATCACAAGCACACAATATTTTCTCTTGAATACTTTGTCCTACACTATGGTTACTGTTCGGGGGCCTGTAGACCACTCCCACTAATGACTTTTTCCCCTACTATTCTTCATCTCCACCCAAAGCGACTCTACATCCTGATCTCCTGAACCAAGGTCATCTCTAACTATTGCACCAATGCCCCCTTTAATTAACAGTGCTACCCCTCCACCTTTAGCTAGCTTCCTATTCTTCTTGAATGTCACGTAACCCTCAATATTAAGGACCCAATCATTGTCATCCTGCAGTGCTGTCAGATCATATTTATTTACTTCAATGTGGGCCATCAATTCATTTACTTTGTTATGAATGCTATGTGCATTCAAATAGAGAGCCTTCAGTTTTGTCTTTTTGTTACCTTTGTAACATCTAGTGTTGATGTATTCTGAAGGTTTTTCTTTCTGTTCCTTCCTGCCATTCTCCGACCCTCATTTCTCATATTACTATTTGGCTCTCCTGTCTTGACTCTTGAATTGTTAACCCAAACTTGATCCCTTACCCCTCTTGTTCAGTTTAAAGCCCTCTCTACTTCCCTAACTATGCGATGTGCACAGTATGGTTCAGGTGTAAACCATCCCAATGGTATAGCTTCCACTTTCCCCAGTACTGATGCCAGTGCCCCAACAAACCGGAACCCACTTCTCCCACTCCAGTCTGAGCCATGCATTTATCTATCTAATCTCATTTGCCCTATGCCAATTTGTACGTGGTTCAGATAATAATCCAGAGATTATTACCTTTGAGGTTCTGCTTCTTAATTTGATACCTAGCTCCTCATACTGACTTTGCAGAACCTCTTTCCTAGTTCTACCTATGTCATTGGTACCTACGTGATCCACGACAACTGAATCCTCCCCCTCTCACTGCAAATTCCTCTCCAGCCCTGAGCAGATGTCCCAAACCCTGGCACCGGGCAGGCAACATAGCTGCCTGGACTCTTGCTCTTTGCAGCAGAGGCATCCCTGCATCGAGTTTGTCCATCCCTGTCAGGATTTTATATGTTTCAATGAGATCTCCCCACATTCTTCTAAACTCTGGTGAATGAGGCCTCTCCTCATGTGCCAATCCTGCCATCTCAGGAATCAATCTGGTGAAACTTCGCTGCACCCCCTTTATGGCAAGTATATCCTTTCTTAGATGGAGGCGGCCAAAACTGCCCACAACACTCCAGGTGTGGTCTCACCAAAGCCCTGTACAGCTGCAGTAAGACATCCTTGCTCCTATTTTCAAGTCCTCTCGCATTGAAGGTCAACGTACAATTTGCCTTAACTGCTTGCTGCACCTGCATGTTTGCTTTCAGGGATTGGTGTACAAGGACACCAAGTGCCCTTTGTACATCAACATTTCCCAATCTATCACCATTTAAATAATACATTGCCATTCTGTTTTTCCTACCAAAGTAGATAACTTCACATTTATCCATGTTATACTGCATCTGTCATGTATTTGCCCATTCACTCAACCCGTCCAAATCACCTTGAAGCCTTTTAACTCCTCATCGCTCACATTCCCACAAAGTTTCATGTCATCAGCAAACTTGAAAATATTACATTTGGTTCCCTCATCCAAATCATTGATATATATCGTGAACAGCTGGGGCCCAAGCACTGATCCCTGCAGTGAGGGAGGCGATGGTGTTGGTGTAGTGGTATTGTCACTGGACTAGTAATCCAGAGACCTAGGGTAATGCTCTGGGGGCCTGTGTTCGAATCCCACCATGGCAGATTGAATTCAATAAAAAAAATCTGTAATTAAAAGTCTAATGATGAAACCATTGTTGTAAAAACCCATCTGGTTCACTAACGCCCTTTAGGGAAGGAAATCTGTCCTCTTTACCTGTGACTCCAGCAATGTGGTTGACTCTTAAGTGCCCTCTGAAATGGCTTAGCAAGCCACTCAGTTACATCAAACTGCTACAAA
The DNA here is from genome assembly GCF_017639515.1 of Carcharodon carcharias. Taxonomy (NCBI): domain Eukaryota; kingdom Metazoa; phylum Chordata; class Chondrichthyes; order Lamniformes; family Lamnidae; genus Carcharodon; species Carcharodon carcharias. The sequence goes on along the minus strand of NC_054469.1, from coordinate 13,973,058 downwards.
GAATCAAAAAAAAAGGAATGAAACCGGACAGACCCTGCAAATTCCTCCTTACTAACATCTGGGGGCTAGTGCCAAAATTGGGAGAGTTGTCTCACAGACAACAGCCTCATGGAATCACACCTTACAGATAATCCCAGATTCCGCCATCACCAGCAGAGGTGGCGGCACATGATATACAGTCGGGAGGGAGTTGCTCTGGGAGCCCTCAATGTCAACTCTGGACCCCATGAAGTCTCATGGCATCAGGTCAAACATCAGGTCCAGCCTCCTGCTGATTACCACATACCGCCCTCCCTCAGCTGGTGAATCAGAGCTCCTCCATGTTGAAGATTACTCGGGGAAGTATTGAAGGTGGCAAAGGCACAGAATGTACTCTGGGTGGGGGACTTCAATGGCTCGGTAGCACCTCTACAGACAGCTGGCCAAGTCCTAAAGGATATAGCTGCTAGACCGAGTCTGCGGCAGGTGGTGAAGGAACCAACAAGAGGGAAAACATACTTGACCTCATCCTCACCAACCTGTCTGCCACAGATGCATCTGCACACAACAGGAATGACCACTGCACAGTCATTGTGGAGTCCCATTGAGGATATTCTCCATCGTGTTGTATGGCACTACCGTTGTGCTAAATGGGATAGATTTTGAACAGATCATGCAACTCAAGACTGGGAAATCATGAGATGCTGTGGGCCATCAGCAGCAGCAGAATTGTATTCAACCACAATCTATAACTTACCAGGGGTATAACCTGCTCACTGCTGCTCAGTTTAGGTTTTGCCAGGGCCACTCAGCCCCTGACCTCATTACAACCTTGGTCCAAAGACGGACAAAAGAGCTTAATTAAGAGGTGAGGTGAGTGACTGCCCTTGATATCAAGGCAACATTTGGCCAAGTATAGCATTAAGAAACCCTAGCAAAACTGGAGTAAACAGGAATCATGGGGAAAACTCTCCACTTGTTGGAGTCATCCCTAGCACAAAGGAAGATGATTGGTGTTGTTGGATGTCAATCATCTCAGTCCCAGGACATCACCACAGGAGTTCATCAGATTGGTGTCCTCGGCCCAACTATCTTCAGCTGCTTCATCAATGGCCTTCCTTCCATCATAATGTCAGAAGTGGCGATGTTCTTTTTTATATTCATTCATGGGATGTGGGCGTTGCTGGCCAGGCCAGCATTAATTGCCCATCCCTAATTGCCATCGAGAAGGTGGTGGTGAGCTGCCTTCTTGAACCACTGCAGCCCCTGTGGTGCACCGACAATGCTGTTAGGGAGGGACTTTCAGGATTTTGACCCAGCAACAGTGACAGAACGGCAGTATATTTCCAAGTCAGGATGGTGAGCGACTTAGAGGGGAACTTCCAGATGGTGGTGTTTCCATGTGTCTGCTGCCCTTGTCCTCCTAGATGCTGGAGGTCGTGGGTTTGGAAGGTGTTGTCTAGAAGGCTTGGTGAGTCCCTGCAGTGCATCTTGTAGATGGTACACACTGCTGTTGCTGTGCATCGGTGGTGGAGGGAGTGAATGTTTGTGATGTAGTGCCAATCAAGCAGGCTGCTTTGTCCTGGACAGTGTCAAGTTCCTTGAGTGTTGTGGGAGCTGCACTCATCTAGGCAAATGCACTAGATGTACTCAATCAAACTCCTGACCTGTGCCTTGAGATGGTGGGCAGGCTATGGGGAGTCAGGAGGTGAGTTACTTGTCACAGGATTCCGAGTCTCTGACCTGCTTTTGCAGTCACAGTATTTATATGGATAGTCCAGTTCAGTTTCTGGTCAATGGTAACCCCCAGGATGTTGATAGTGGGGGATTCAATGATGGTAAAGCCATTGAATGTCAAGGGCAGTGGTTAGACGCTCTCTTGTTGGAGCTGGTCATTGCCTGACACTTGTGCAGCATGAATTTTACTTGCTACTTGTCAGCCCAAGCCTGGATATTGTCCAGGTCTTGCTGCATTTGGACATGGACTGCTTCAATGGTTCGAGAAGGCGGCTCACTGCCACCTCCTCAAGGGCAATTAGGGATAGGCAATAAATGCTGGTCTAGCCAGCGTTGCCCACATCCCATGAACGAATATCAAAAAAACAGCCAATGAAGTACTTTTTGAAATGTTCAACATTGTTGTAAAGTAGGAAATGCAGGCAATTTCCGCACAGCAAGGTCCCACAAACAGCAAGTGATAATGACCAAATAAACTGTTTTTATGATGTTGACTGAGTGGTGTTGACATTTGAAATAGAGCCACAAAGTGTTTTACAGCCACTTGAGGGGGCTGGTAAGGTGTCAGTTTAACATCTCATCTGAAATAGAGGACTTCAAACAAGGGAACATTGCCCCAGTACTGCACTGAAGTGTCAGTCTTGATTTTTGTACTCAAATCCTGGAGTGGGACTTGGACCCCCAACCCCAGAGGTGAGAGTGATACCAAGTGAGCCTCAGCTGATTGTTTATTTGGACCATGCTGACCTGTACCTCAAGTCCGTTTGCTCCAAATTCTTGACACACTTTCCCTAACTAAAATATCGAGATCTTAGCCTTGAAAGCTCCAATTGGCCCAGCGTCCATGGGAGACAGAATTCCAATTTTCCACTAGGCTTTGTGTGAAAAGTGCTTCCTGATTTAGCTCAATTTATAAAATTGCAACCCCATGTTCTTCATTCTTCCACCAGAGGATTTACCCTATCAAATCCATTCAACATTTTAAACAGCTCGATCAGATCATTCCTGAACTTTCGTACCCGAAGGGAACACATGCCAAGCTGATACAACCTATCCTCAGAATTTAACCCTCGAAGCCCGAAGGGACTTGTCTGCTTATTTTCCTCCTCCTTAGCATTGGGGAACTGAGGTTTATTGCAGCAGCCTAACTGCTGCTGAGCTGAGATTGTCACAAGTCATTAATCCCATCCTGAGACTTCCTGTTCTGTACGCCTTATTAGCACATCAGTCAACGGGTGATTTTACCCAAGCTGATAGTGTTGAGACTTCGCTTGGGTTATTGTGCTGAATGCCAGTGTACTTGGTGCTGTTTAGAAGCAATGACATTCGCACTGTAGGATAAATAAGCATCATGCCACTTCTGGAGTTTCACAGGGATGTAATTTGCAGCTGATTACAAGGATATTGTGCGACCACTTAGACAACCTGCTTATTAGGAAACAGTCAGCACATCGGCCTTTGCTAGTGAAATGGTTGCAGTGCAAATAAGATACAGCTGGGATAACAGGAGGCTGCCCTCAATCTCCATTTACATACCGTGACCTATACTGAAATAGTAAACACACAACATCCGCTAAATATTCCATTAGGAATACCACCTTCAGCGGTGTGTAGTGTTTCTCTCTTAATCTACAGAATGTGGCATTTCACCGTCCTCAGCTTGAAGCACACACATCGGGCTGAATTTTACAATGAGCGATGATCCACATCCTCCTAGCTAAAAAGTCGGGGGTGGTGGGGGGGAGGGAGAAAAGAGCCTGCCCACAATCCCGATGGCTACTCTGATGCAGTTTAACCCTGGGAGCCACAAGACTGCGTGAGGCCCGACATGCCACAAACATGCCGCTGACTTAATCTCTGCATCTCAACGCGCTGTTGGGAAATTGAAATTTTGGCTCCTATTTAGTTCAGACACCCCACATGCCACGTTGCCTGCTCTTGCAGGCTCCATAAAATTCCCCCATGTCTCCATTTATAAAGTTAAGGATTCTATATGTTTTCTTTAAACAACTTTCATAACTTGTCCTGCCACTTTCGGTGTCCATTCATAGGCTTCATTCCTCCTGAGAAGTATATCCAGTATATAGTTACATTAATTCCTGTTTGCAGAAGTTAACTGAATGTGTTAAGACGCATGCTGATAATTTGCATGATCTGTATAGAAGGAATAAAGTCCACAATTTTCTGCAGCACTGGACACTCTTATGGAAGACTGAATTGATCTAGTTTGTATACACTGGACTTGTAGGATAAAGGAAGAATTTCACATTGTCAGTTTAAACTTGAATTTCTGGACTGCTGCACCCTTTAACTGGACCACTGGATAGCAAATCCTAAGCCAGTGGATAGAGAAATAATTAGAATGGTCAAAGGAAACAAAAAAAAAAAATCGACTGAAGCCCCAGAATAGATTACACCTTCAAAAAGGAAGACAAAGTCCAAATGAATCTTTCACCTTCTCTTTCTTCTCATTGCCATTACATGAGGTTAGGGATAGGATGTCTAATGATCTGTCACCTCCCTGGACAGTCTTTAGCCAGGTCTCCTCAATCACAGCCTTGGCTATTTCCAGACTCCGCGTCCTTGCTCCATATCACCAATCAGATTTTTTTTAAAAGAATGTGGAACAAATCAATGTCAAACTTCTGACATCGAATTCCAGTTTTGATTTTTCTGCTCAGTATCAACATCTTGCACTTATGAATGCCTTTAATGTAGTCCTTCACAGGATCATTGTCAGGCTAAAATAAAATTACACCGAGGCAAAGGAGGAGATAATGGGACAGAGGAGCAAGAGCTTGGGAAAAGAAACAGGTTTTGAGGAGCATCTTGACGAAAGAGAGAGGCTCAGGAAGGGAATTCCAGGGGCTGCTGAATCCATATAGTAGGAGAAGGAAATTGGGGATGTGCAAGAGGCCTCTCCAAAAGGAAGCTGCCATTAGATGCCCAGTTTAAACAGACCGTGAACTTCAATTCTGTCCTAATGGTTTCATTGATCTTTCTCTATCCTCCAAGCTCACTCAACACCTACTGCCTTGGAAGCTGTTGGCTTCATGCTGCACAGATGTGATCGACTGGTTGACATACAATAAAAGATGGAAACTGCTGGAAATCTGAAATAAGAATACTGGAATTGCTGGAAACACACAAGCCAGTCAATGTCTTTAAAGCAAGAAGACAGGCTCAGTTGTTTTAGGCGTGTCTTCCAGAAGAACTAAAGACTACAAGTTGTGGGTGACAGAGAGAAAAAAATGGAGAGGGAGTAAATTGCAACCAAGCTTTTGCTCCTCTGTCCCATTATCTCCTCTTTTGCCTTGGTGTAATTTTATTTTAGCCTGACAATGATCCTGTGAAGGACTACATTAAAGGCATTCATAAATGCAAGGTGTTGATACAGAGCAGAAAAATCAAAACTGGAATTCGATGTCAGAAGTTTGAAGCTGATTTGTTCCATATTCTTTTAAAAAAAAAATCTGATTGGTGATAAGGAGCAAGGACGCGGAGTCTGGAAATAGCCAAAGCTGTGATTGAGGAGACCTGGCTAAAGACTGTCCAGGGAGGTGACAGATCATTAGACATCCTATCCCTAACCTCATGTAATGGCAATGAGAAGAAAGAGAAGGTGAAAGATTCATTTGGACTTTGTCTTCCTTTTTTAAGGTGTAATCTTTCTGGGGCTTCAGTTAATTTTTTTTTGTTTCGTCTTTTACATCTTTCCCTGTCTTTATTCTCATTGACTTCTGCATTTTCTGGTGTGTCATCTGGATGGGGAAGGTGCCAAGCTACTCATTTTCCACATGCCCTGGCCACCGTTCCTTCCTCAACAATCAGCACGGGCAACAAAATGACTATTCTTCTCGTGGCTTTTTGTGGGATCTTGCTGTGCACAGTAATGGCCACTGTAATTCAGATAACTAAATGTATGTGACCTGCCTTAAGCTATTTGAAGAATGTGATAAGTTCCTATGTAATGTTGGCCGTTAACATTAGCCAACACAAATTCAATAGCTTCACCCACACCTTCAGGTCCTTTCATAAATTCCTCACTATAACTCTGCAACCTTCTCCATGCTAATATCTTCTCCAGCACCCTTTGGCCTTCTCCCACTATCCAATTAGTTGCCTTGTCACTATTTTATGCAGCTTCTTCCAAAACTCTTTGCCTTTTCACTTTATACATATAAAAACCTTCTTAAAACCCATTTCTTCAACAAAGCCCTAGCTCACCATTCATGCGTTCATAACGTGGCCAAACAGGTTGATGATCAACCTGCAAACCCTTCCAATATGCCTCTGACAGATGGTAAGAGTGGGAATGTCTCCTGGTCAGCCAGAACCGTGTGGTAGCTGTAGCAGCCGCTCCACATTAAAAGACTCCACGTGCAAGATCTCTGTGGTAAGCATGCTCTTCGCTTTGAGGAACTGCTAATGATGACGATGAGATTGCCCCTCAATCTCTCTCCATGCTTCAGTTTTCAGTTTATGAAGTCAAACTGTTGCTGTTTTCTCTGAGATTGTCCACGTCTCTCTACTTTTCATGTAACAATAACTGCTCCTAACTTTTCTATTTTTGGAAGGTCTGGACTTCAAGAATTACCACATCCTCGGTTAGGAATACCCAAATCCTAATAGCCCTGCTTTGAACTCAGACAAGTTAAAATATGAATTCTGACTTCAGGTATTGCTAATCTGCCTTTCTAAAACACAACAGATTAAGTCTATTGTTAAAAAGGCTGATGGTTATAAAAGTAAAAGCTTACTGCTGAATAGTGGGCTCCCAAGCCGTACTATTGAATTCCTGGGCAACCTGAAGGGTTAAAAATCAAGCCAAGTCTAGACAGAGAACAGAAAGCTGTTCCCACTGGTGGAAGGATGGAGGATCAGAGGACACTGGCTTAAGGTGAATGGCAAAAAACCAATGGTGACATGAGTAAAAGCTTTATTATGTAGCGAGTGGTTCGGATCTGGAATGCACTGCCTGGATTGTGGTGGAGGCAGGTTCAACCTGCTTTCAAAGGGTTAAGCACCTGAAGAGAAAAAAAATTGAATGGCTACAGGGAAAGGGCAGGGGAGTAGAACTAGCTGAGTTGATCTTGCAGAGAGCTGGCATACACACAATGGACCAAATGGCCTCCTGTGCTGCAACCATGCTATGATTCGAGTACAGGAATTTTGGAAAAAATGCAGGTGCAGAGGCAGCTAATTGAGCCTTGGAACTAGCACAAAACTGTCCAATGCTAAACCTTGGAAGCTGATAGATGGAACAGATTTATCTGTGAACATAATATAAAGGCAAAGAGGAAAACACTTTCAGAGGGCATCAACGCCAGGTTTACGGCCACACGTTTTACTAAATAAGAAGGCGGCTCAGAGATCAAAAACAGATGGACATTGGCTTGTTGAAGCATAAATAGAAAATACTGGAAATACTCAACAGGTCTGGCAGCAACTGTGCAGAGAGAAATAGAGTTAACGTTTCAGCTCAATGACTTTTGATCAGAACTGGAAAATGTCAGAGATATAACAGGCTTTAAGCAAGAATAGGGCAAAGGAAAAGGGGGTGGGGGTGGTGGAAGGGGAAGAAAGAATATAAGGGAAGTTGTGCATGTGGAGGGCATGACAGAGTAAATGAAAAGCAGAATTATTACCAGCACCTGCTGACTGCAAGAATGGCAGTGGTGGTTGTGATCTGAAATTGCTGAACCCCATGTTGAATTTGGAAGGTAATAAAAGCAACTAATCTAAAGATGAGGCACTGTTCTCTGAGTTTTTGTTAAGCTATTAACATCCTTGGGGTTACCATTGACCAGAAACTGAACCGGACTAGCCATATAAATACGATGGCTACAAGAATAGGTCAGAGGCTAGGACTCCTGTGGCAAGTAGCTCACCTCCTGACTCCTCAAAGCCTGTCCACTATCTACAAGGCACAAGTCAGGAGTGTGATGAATGCAGCTCCCACCATGCTCAAGAAGCTTGACACCATCCAGGACAAAGCAGCCCGCTTGATTAGCATCCCATCCATAACATTCACTCCCTCCATCACCAACGTAAAGTGGCCGCAGAGTGCACCATCTACAAGATGCACTACAGGAACTCACTAAGGCTCCTTAGACAGCACCTTCCAAACCCACAACAACTACCATCTAGAAGGAGAAAAGCAGCATACACATGGGAACACCACCAGTTCTCCTCCAAGTGACTCACCATCCTGACTTGGAAATATATTGCCATTCCTTCACTGTCGCTGGGTCAAAATCCTGGAACTCCATCCCTAACAGCACTGTGGGTGTACCTACAACACTTGATTGAATGGTTTCAATAGGCAGCTCACCACCACCTTAAATAAAAGCCAGCGACGCCCACATCCCAAGAATGAATAAAAAAGAGGCTTTATTGGAACAGTGTTGGTGGCCAAGGATAGAGAGGTCAGGATGGAGAATTAAACTGACCAGCGATCTGAAGCTCAGGCTCACGTTTGTAGACTGAATGGAGGTGTTCACCCAATTTGCCTTTGTTCTCCCCACTGTAGGGGAGACTGCATTATGGGCAGTGTGCGATTTCCTTGTATTTCTTCCAATTTAATATACTCAAATGGCACTGAGTGAATTGCTCATTTGGAGAGCCAGTGCAGAGAGGATGAGCTAAATGGCTCCCTTCTACGCTGTAACAGTTGTGATTCTGTATTAATACACTGTATTTGCTGCTCACAAAGCACTCTGGCATATGTCTATCAAAATTGATTGACAGACTGGAAGGGGACGAGCATGCCCCAGTGAGTTCTTAACTTTTGAAAAAAAATACCACATGACTGACGATGGCAAGGTCAGCTTGTTACCTATCCCTATTTGAGATGGTAGTGGTGGGCCTTCTTGGACAGCTTTAATGTTTATGGTAACTGTGCTCCAATGCTATCACTAGATAGATCAGTCCAGGATCTTGACCCAGCGATGATGAAGGAATGGTGATTTTTGTTCAAGTCAGGATGGTGCCCCCATGTACTTGTTGCTCTTGTCCTTGGTAGAGATTCAGTTGATGGAGATGCTGCTTCTTTATGAGCTGCTATGTTGCGTTCTGTTTATATTGCAGCCAGAGTGTGCCAATGATGATGGAGTCAAGCACATTGTTCTGTTCAGAATGGTGTTGAGTTTCTTGAGTATTGACTGTTTCTACACTCACACAGACGAATGGTGATTATCCCATCACACTCATGAATTGAACCTGGAAGACTGCAGAGGGGTTTGAGGAACCAGGAAATGAACCATGTGTTGTAGAATATCCTCTTCTGCTCTGCTCCTATAGTATGGTAATGATATGATTGATCCAGTTCAGCTTCTGGTCAATAATGACACCCCTCACCCGCCCTACCCCACCCCACTCAGGATGCTGATGGTAGTGGTCTTGCAATGTTACTGCTACTTGAACTCAAAAGGAGATGCCTGGACTTTTGCTTGTTTGTGATGCTCATTATTTTGTACTTATTTGATGCAAATGTTACCTGCCTGAATATTAACTCTGTCTTGCTGTAAGATTTCATGGGCTTGTTCATTATCAGAATTGTGAATGGAAGTGGTCACTGTAGAATGGTCAGCAAACAACCTTATGATGGAGGGAAGTAATTAATGAAGCAGTTGAATATGATTGAGCCATGACGCTGCACTGAGGCACTCCTGTAGTGACGTCCTATATTAAGCATGAGCCTCTGTACTTGGTAGCACAACATTAAACAGCAAGTAAAGCTTCTCATTTGTAGCAACATGTTATTTAGTCGTTTGCCTCCGAGAACAGTGTGAGGCCTATATTTAGCACAGCAGTGAAGCTAAACTAGAACCAGCAACAGGATGATGAGGAACAAAGTCAGCCACAGATGTGGACACACTGCTAGCTTTCAGAAGGAACTCAACCCATAAGATCATAAAGTTGATTTAACAAAGAACCAGTTTCCACTCATTTAACATTGTTTACTTGAATACGAACTATAGATATAGCCTTAACAAACCACACAATAACCATGGAACTCTAAATCATTTTGCTATACTTTCAGTATAACCTTGCTATGCTGCAGCTAAGATATAGCGATATGCTTGAATTACATTGGTATACGCAACGCAGAGAGCGATCTGAATATTTAACAAAATGCATGCTATAAAGTCAATATTTACCTTTATTATGACATGTTAGTTGTGTTAATTTAGACCTGTGATTACATTAGTAGTAGCTGTAACATCTGTGTCTCTCATTCTCTTTGATAACTGTCAAAAGGGAGTTTTCACAGGAGCTGTACTCAAATTCTATGTTGATTGTCACGGAGTGTAACTATTAAACGATTTTGGCTACAGGTTCAGCAGCCAACACTAATCATCTTATGATGCTGGGAAGGTCATTGATGAAGTTGGCTTGGGTCTAGGATACTTCCCATAGGTATTCCTACAGTGACAGGAACATGTAAGATGGTTCAGGGGCAAGCTAAACTGGCTATTGTATAAACCATAGACAAAAATGGCAGAAAGTCGGGTATTGTGTGCAGTTTTGGTCCCCTTACTTCAGAAAGGAAATTATTTCCATAGAGGGAGTGCAACGAAGGTTCATCAGACTTATTCCGGGGATGGCGGGACTGTCTTATGACAAGAGATTGGGGAAACTGGGCCTGGATTCTTGAGAATTTCAAAGAATGAGAGGTGATCTCATTGAAACCTTCAAAATACTTAAAGGAATAGACAGGGTAGATGCAGGTAAGATGTTTCCCCTGGTTGGGGAGTCTACAACCAGGGGACACAATTCCAAAATAAGGTGGGAGCCACTTAGGACTGAGATGAGGAGAAATTGCTTCACTCGGAGGGGTGTGAATCTTTGGAATTTTCTACCCCAGAGGGCCGTGGAAGCTCAGTCATTGGTATGTTTAAGGTATAGATTGATAGATTTCTGATTAACAATAACGTAAAGGGTTACGGGGAGAGAATGGGTAAAAGGCATTGAAGTATTCGATCAGCCGTGATCCAACTGAATGGCGGAGCAGGCTCAACGGGCTGAATGGCCTTCTCCTGTTCCTATGTTCCTAAAGTTGTGGGCTCAATCCCACACTAGAAACATGAGCACATAATCTAGGCTGACCATAGTCAGTGCTGAGTGGTATATTGCATTGTAGGAGGTGCATTTTTCAGACGAGGCATTAAACTGACAATCAACTATTACTATTGCTGGGTCAAAATCCTGGAACTCTCTTCCTAACAGCACTGTGGGTGTACCTACACCACAGGAACTGCAGCGATTCAAGCAGGCAGCTCACTACCAACACCTCAAGGGCAACAGGGATGGGCAATGAATGCTGGCTCAGCCAGTGACACCCACAACTTGTAAATTAATATATTAAAATATTGCCTGCTAATTATGATGTAGGTACACTGAATATTGGAGGTTCCAAGAGTATACTTAATTTACACATGACATTTTCTACCGTTTACACAGCTATCTTGCAATTGACATCGGTGATTAAATACTGTATAGTATACCGTGATTCAAATCCTGCTGGTAAAAGTAAAAGTTTAATGGGGGAATGAGACTGGTCAAGTAGAATATTGCAAACTATAACAATTGAGTTAGTCACTAACAGTTGAGTTAGTCACTAACAGTTGAGTTAGTCACTAACAATGCCAGTTATAAATGGACATCCATCGCTAAAACACGACCTTTGAAACAACCCGAGTCCTGGGATGCAACACTAAGGGTGCTGGACTGAAACCAATAACTGTAGAACAGTGGGGACAGTAACTCATGTACAGGTGATAGCCGATCCTTGAGCATAAACATATTTTTAAAAGTACAGTGATAGAGCGTGTTACAGTATCAGTCCAGGGCTACCAACCCTCCAGGATTGTCCTGGAGTCTCCAGGATTAAATGCCGATCTCCCAGACATGTTTGAGAGTAACTCTGGGAGAAAAAAAAAGGTACATTAAAAAGATTGTGTGCATTTCCTCCCATTTTTATTTGTACACTTATGTTTATTAGTTATAAAAATCTTTAGATGTGGAGGAAAAATGTTTGATGTTAGATGTTTGACTGGGTATGATGATAGAGGTCTTAGGATGAAATCTCCAGGAATACATCCAGAGTTGGCAGCCCTATGTCAGTCTGCCAGGGCTACATTTCATTCATCAGAAATGAGTCTGGGGTTAATGGACACAACAGTCTTCATTAGTCTGTACAATAGGAATGAGTTGCTAAAGTCATCCAAGCTAAGGCTCTTCCCCACTTGTTATGCCCAGACTTTGAAGAGCACCTGACAATGCTAAATCCCAAACTACAATTGATAATGAGGCTTCATTCGATTCATATTAAGCAGTGTGTATATCAAGCAGTTCATACAGATGCAGGTGCACACACATCAAAAACTGGACAAGAGAAGAATTCATCTGCCCAGCGTCAGATTATAAGGCAACAGTTTGAACAATTCAATTCATAGAGGCCTCAGGTGAATACTTAGAACGAACTGAAATAAAAACAAAAAATGCTGGAAAAGCTCAGCAGGTCTGGCAGCATCTGTGGAGAGAGAAACTGAGTTAACGTTTTGAGTTTGTGTGACTCTTCTTCAGAGCTCTCAAGGACTCAAAACAGTAACTCTATTTCTCTCTCCACAGATGTTGCCAGACCTGCTGAGTTTTTACAGCATTTTCTGCTTTTATTTCCTATTTCCAGCATCTGCAGTATTTTGCTTTTACTTTCAAACTGAGGCTTAGTTACATTGCAGTGTTGATCAGCCACTCACAGACTAACCTTATCACAGAAGTGATGATGGAATACACTCAACAGGAGTGTGATGGAATACTCTCCACTTGCCTGGATGAGTGCAGTTCCAACACTCAAGAACTCGACACCATCCAGGACAAAGCAGCTCGCTTGATTGGCACCACATCCACAAACATTCACTCCCTCCACCACAGACGCACAGTAGCAATAGTGTGTACCAACTACAAGATGCACTGCAGGAACTCACCAAGCCTCCTTAGAAAGCACCTTCCAAACCCATGGCCACTACCATCTAGAAGGACAAGGGCAGCAGACACATGGGAACATCACCACCTGGAAGTTCCCCTCCAAGCCACTCACCATCCTGACTTGGAAATATATTGCTGTTCCTTCACCGCGGCTGGGTCAAAATTCTGGAACTCTCTCCCGAACAGCACTGTGGGTGTATCTAGACCACATGAATTGCAGCGGTTCAAGGCAGCAGCTCATCACCACCTTCTCAAGGACAATTAGGGATGGGCAATAAATGCTGACCCAGCCAGCGATTTCCACATTCCCTGAACGAACAAAACAAAATTAATTTTCTAATGATATCCAAAAACAGTGGCTGCCTCATGCCATTTCAAACAAGCCTGACGTAGGAACATAAGAAATAGGAACAGGAGTAGACCATCTGGCCCCTCAAGACTGCTTCGCCATTCGATAAGGTCATGGCTGATCTGTTTGTGTTTTGATTTCCACGTTCTCATCTAACCCCGATAACTTTTGATTCCTTTGCCTAACAAGAATCTATCTACCTCTGCCTTTAAAAATATTCAATGATCCCACCACCTTCTGAGACAGAGAATTCCAAAGTCGCATAACGCTCCAAGAGAAAAAATTTCTTCTCATCTCTGTCCTAAAAGGGTGAACCCTAATTTTAAAACAGTGCCCCCTAGTTCTGGACTCACCCACAAGAGGAAACATCCTTTCCACATCCACCTTGACAAGGCTGTTCAGGATCTTGTATACTTCAACCAGGCCATAGCGTTAATCCAGAGATTATTACCTTTGAGGTTCTGCTTCTTAATTTGGTACCTAGCTCCTCAAACTGACTTTGCAGAACCTCTTTCCTAGTTCTACCTATGTCATTGGTATCTATATGGACCATGACAACCGGGTCCTCCCCCTCGCACTGCAAGTTCCTCTCCAGCTCTGAGCAGATGTCCCAAACCGGGCAGGCAACATAGCCATCTGGACTCTCGTTCTTTGCTGCAGAGAACAGTGTCAATCCCCCTCACTACTACCACTACATTCCTTTTTACTCCCCCCACTTGAATGGTTTCATGTGCCACAGTGCCATGACCAGCCAGCTCATCCACCTTGCAGACTTCACTTTCATCCACCCAGATTGTGAGCACCTCAAACCTGTTTGACAATTGCAAAGTGTGGGGCTCCTCCATCACAATCTGCTCGGTCATATTATCTGTCTCACTTACAGTCACAACCTCCCGTCCTTCACTGCTGACCAAAACAGATGACCCTATTTAAGGTGTGTGACTGTCTTCTGGAACAAAGTATCCAGGTATTTCTCCCTCTCCCTTATGTTGCACAGTGTCTGCATTCTGGCTTCCAGGTTAATAATTCTGATCCGGAATTTCTCAAGCTGCTTACACTTCCCGCAGACTTGTTTGTCATGGATCATCTTGGCGTCCAAAAGCTCCCATGTCTTGCAGCTGCAACATAACACCTGTCCCGCCATTCTAACTTGTTATTTAATTTACGTTAATTAATTTCTTCCTATGTATGCTACAGCTTACTGTGTTTACTGAATGCTAGCACCACTGACAACTAAAGTTGTATGCTTCTTAAGTACCAGGTATGTCTTCACACTCTTTTATCCTGTGTCTCTGTTTTCTTCGTGCTCTTTTATCCTGTCTCCGCTCTCCTCACGCTCTTTTATCATGTGTCTCTGCCACTTCCCTCGTACTCTTTTATCCTGTGTCTCTGCTCTCCTCGCACTCTGTTATTCTGTGTCTCCACCACTCTCTTCGCGCTCTTTTATCCTGTGTCTCTGCCACTCTCCTCGCGCTCTTTTATCCTGTGTCTCTGTTCCCCTCGCGCTCTTTTATTCTGTGTCTCCGCCACTCTCCTCACGCTCTTTTATTCTGTGTCTCTGCTCCCTCGCGCTCTTTTATCCTATGTCTCCACTGCTCTTTTATTCTTTGTAAACATCCATGTTTAAACTAGATTTCTTCTGACTTAAAAAAAATCGAGAACCATGTCACGACAGAAAATCTATTTAAAACACATTACTTTCCCCCTAAGCCTTCAAATTTTAAAAACCCAAACTGGATAAGCATCCAAATATTAGTCCCTGATATAATAAAGGTCTTCTTGTAACTCTTCCTAATCGTTGTGTCCTGCTCTGGGTTTAGCCCTTACCTGGGCTTCAGAACTTAAACCAATGCCTCCTTGACAAAAAGTGGCTGACAATCTTCTATGTTTGACATTTTAACATGCATTTTTCAACATCCTTCACAATCACAGGGCATCCTGAAATGCTTTACAGTTAACTCAGTATTGTTTGAAGTACAGCCACTGGAGCAGCCAATGTGCACATAGCAAGCTCCCAGAAACAAATAATGACCTGGCAATCTGTTTATTTAATGCTGTTGATTGAGGGTATTAGGGAGAATTTAAAGATTATATGCACAAGCCTTGACAGGGATGAGAATGTTACCCATTGAACTAAGGCTGACACCATGTGGACAACTGATGAATTGGAACAGTGGTGATATTAATGCTACAATTGGAGGCCTTGTTATAATTATAATTTTCATATATAAAGTGGTACTTAGGCACAGAGACATAGTGACGATTGATGTTAGGACATCTTTATATGGTTATCATTCAGCACAGTGGACCCAAGAGCAAAAAGACAGATTTTATAGTACAGGAGGAGGCCATTCGGCCCATTGTGCTTGTGCCAGCTGTCTGAAAGAACTATTCAATTCGTCCCAGCGCCCTGCCATTTCCTCATGACCTTTTGGAAGTTATTATGTATTCTGTCCACCATGATTTCTGGCACGCCGTATTGCACAATCCTCCGATAAAATTCACCTCCCCTCACCCTTGCTTCTTTTCATGATTACTTTCATGCTCTTTATTTACTGACCAAAATGTTTTTTCCTATTCACCTTCATCCAGACATCTCAGTGTTGAACACTTCATTAGATCTCCTCTCAATCTTCATTGTTATCATGAAAAGATCCCACTATCTTTAGTTTCTCCGCATAACTAAAATCTTCCAACCTGCGATTGACTGACCGTTTATCCTACTGCGCTTCATGAACCCTTACGGTATACAAATTGGCCGCCATGTTTGCCAACATAATAACAATGACTATTCCATGTTAAAACACAAACATAAGAAACAAGAACTAGGAAGTATTTCAGCAATTTAATCAGAGCTGAAAAGCTGCAGTGATCTCTTCTAGAGGACAAAGTGTTGGCAGTAGGAAGAGGGGTTGACCTAGGCATAGATGGATGACAAAGAGTGGCCGCAGATGAGCTACAGTGGATGTGTGAGGATGTGACAAGACAGACGAGTGTGACATACCAAGACAGCTGATCTCCTGGTAGAAGTAGCTACAAGCAGCAGCAGTCTTGAATATACTCAATGACTGAGCATCCCTGCCCTCTCGGGTAGAGAATTCCAAAGATACACAGTGGAGAAATTTCTCCTCATCTCAGTCCTAAATGCTGGTATGACTGCTAGTTCTAGACTCTCCAGTCAAGAGAAACGACTCTCATCATCGACCCTGTCAAATCCTCTCAGAAGGTTCGGTGTTTCAATGAGATTGCCTCTCATTCTTCTAAACTCCAAAGAGTATAGACCAATTCTACTCAAGCCCACTGCAAAAGAAATTCACTGTTAAAGATCTGTGAGATTTACTAAGGATGTGACAGTTGCTGCATAAATGCAACTTGTTTCTTTCCTTCGCCCAACTAATGACATATAATGATATGAGGCTACATTGTGCTTAGGAAGGTCACATGGGAATCTCCTGCTTCTTGAATCTTGATAGCGGCTTAACACATGGAGCTGGTATGGGACTGGAGTCAGATATTGGCCAGACTGGGTAAGGATGGCAGATTTCCTTCCCAAAGGATATTCATGTACCAGATGGGTTTGTACAACAAACGAACACCTGCACAGACACATTTACTGATACAGTTTGTTTTGTTTTATTTCCAGATTATTGAGGCTTTGAATTCAAATGCGTTCTCCGAGTTATATTACTCTCCTAAGTTAACCACTACACTATTTTGCCTCTTTGGTATAGATAACGAAGATAGTGAGCGTGACCAACAGATTGCAACAGGCAAAAGAATGAAAATTAAACAGCAGAAATTAAACAAAATAAACCTAGCAGCTTTCAGCTGGAGCTTCTCTTTTAAGGGGTAAACCAACAAAGACCATTTCTTGATACCTTCATCCTATGATTCCTTTGGGGAAACTAGCTCCAGCTAGAGCTGAAATTGAAGACAAATTTGTGGTAGTGGGAATGGATTAACAATGTCCGAAACTCATTTCACCTTCAGGCTCCAGTCAGCAGAAATAAAGAAGACTTTCACCCTCTCTGTCCAAGCTAATTTCTGAGGTGGGGTCTTTTCAGGACTTCAACCAGTGGATAGGTTAAAAATGGAACAAAGAGTTAAACTGGGAAGGTATACCTGGCAGACATCAAATTGGTAATGAAATGCACGCACACAGATTCTTGATCAAATATTACTTTTCAGCAGAAATGAAAACTGGCCAGAAATATAGTTACAATTACAGGTCCTCACCAAACTGATTTCACAGATTCACAGCAAGTTCTGCAGGAGCCCAGATAACAAAATGGATCAGGTTCTCCACCACCTGCATGCTGCAGTTTCCTCCATCCCCATAAAACTGATAATCTATGGAATTTCATAACCCAAAGGTTAATAATTAAGCTATTACCAATTACTGAGGTATTTCCAAGGAGAATAAGGAAAGCACTGAGAGATTATATCTATCAGGGAAATATTGGTCATTGCTTCAGAAAAGAAAGAGCTGAGAGGCAACCTAACAGATGACTTTAAGATAATGATAGGGTAGACATAGAAGAGATGCATCCACTTGTGGGAAAGTTTAAAACTAGAGGTCTTAAATATAAGATAGTCACTAATAATAATAAAATGCCGGTGAGGCATGCAGGAAGAACTTCTTTATGCAGAGAGTGTCAAGGATGTGGAACACACTGCTACAGAAAGCAGTTGAGGCATAGAAACACTTAAGAGGAAGCTCGATAAGCACACGAGAAGGAAAGGAACATGCTATGCTAGTGGGGTTAGATGAAGAGGGATGGGAAGAGGCTTATGTGGGGCATAATCACCCGAATAGACCAGTTGAGACAAATAGCCTGGTTCCTGCTCTATAATTTATGAAGAGGTGCATGTGATACTGTTGGGATGGCATATCAATTATGTATTAGATTTATAGGCTAAAACAATCAAGATATTTATTTTTGACTAACTAGAAACATAAAGAACAAAGGCTTAGTGAATATTAACAGTACAAATATAAACAAGTAGGGCAAGATTTTTGTTTTGGGTTGGGGCCCCAGCATCGGGATCATTTCCAGGTCCCGACTTCTCAGGGCGTGGGTGGGTCCGATTTTTGATGGATTGGTCAATTAAAGGCCAGGGGGCTTGCTTGCTGACCAATTAAGGATGGCGGGTGGGCTCCCAACTTCAAAGGCCCAACAGAAGACCCTCCAGCAGCGAGAAAGCTGCAGCCTGTCATTGCAGTTAAGAGTGCAAGAGGGCATCTCAAAACTTTTAAAATCTTTTGAGGTTAACAATGGTCAGAGTTACAGGCATTGGCCACCCTGGGGAGGGGTTTCTGGCGATCACAGTGGGGATTGGGGTGGTAAGGGCTTTGTGGGGAGGGGGGTCCAGGGGTGGAAAGAAAGGTCCTTAAAAGTGCCTCAGGAGCACTGCCCCCTCTCATTGGCCCTCACAACAGGAAAATTCCAGTCAGCATGGGAGAGGAACCTTTGACCTCTATTAACTACCTTATGGGTGGACACATCTCTCCTCCCTGAACAGGCCTCCTTAAAAATGGCCTGGAAGTGGGACTGTGCTGAGAAATTCTGAGCCCATCTGACTCCATTCCCACCTCTGGCAGTCTTCCAAAATTCAGCCCATAGAGTCAATTACCCTTACTAAGCATTTCTAGTGAAGGCGTCTAATTGTCCTGTCTGTTCTGAAACACAAAGTTCCGATTCCTGGATATTCAGTGTCTTTCTCTTCTTGTACCACCTTGGGTACCAGTGAATCATAACATAAACCATTAATCTTGCTCATTGGGAGCAGAAAATGAGCCTTCCAGCTGTTCAAACAACAGAAATTGCCAGCATTTTGTTTCAATGTCCTACTGTTAAGCGCTCAATGCTTTTCAAGACAAGGCTCCCAATGACAATACAATTCTTAACCACAAAGCCACAATCAACAATTCCAACATTTAAATAAGCAAAAAGGAGCTTGACTGGATTCACACAGAACAATCAACAGGGAAACATTTGAGCCTGCTAGAATCATTTGATAAATAGGTTTTGAAGCATTTACAATAGATAAACCATTAACTCATTCAAGAATTACATTGATGCACCCATAAGAAAATTGCATCCACAAGACACTCAATTTAGGATTCTTTAAACTATAGTCATTATATTTAAAGATGTAATCTATATATTTAAAATAGGTACACAGACGCCAAATACAAACTGTTCTGCCTAATTTTCCCCCTCATTCGATAACAATACATTACTTTCCACTGATAAAACAGTCTTTACATTCCCAGGAGCCCCCAATGCACTTTGCAGCAGTGACATCTCACTAAGGGTAGTTTGACAGGTGTTGGAACACAGGGGCAGGATGAAGCCAAATAAGAACAGAAACTGCTGGAAAAACTCAGCTCTGGTCTGGTAGCATCTGTGGAGAGAGAAACAGAGTTAACATTTTGAGTCTGTATGATTCTTCTTCAGGCCCAAAGAGAAGTAGAAATGTGATGGAGTTTATACTGTTTAAGAAAGGGGGTGAAACGGGATAGAAGGTCAGGGATAGGTGGGAGCTACGGAGAGATTGACAAAGATGTCATGGACACAAGACAAAGGGAGTTTTAATGGTAGTGGTAAAGACTAAAAAAGGTGCTGATAGTGGCATAAAGGTAAGAGCAGAATGTGCATTAATAGCAGAACAAGGGTCAGTGCTCTGCGAAAGCTCAATATAGAAACAAATGACACATGGCCCTGTGAGGGTGGTTTGGGGGGTGGCTGGTGGCGAGGAAAAAGGATAAAAAATAAATAAATAAAAAATGAAGATAAAAAGTAAAATTTAAACAGAAAAACAATTGAATTAAAAAAAGGGGTAAAGATGGAAGAGAGAGGTCATGGTCTGAAGTTGTTGAACTCATAGTCCAGAAGGCTGTAAAGTACCTAATCAGAAGATGAGGTGCTGTTCCTCCAGCTTGCGTTGGGCTTCACTGGAACAATGCAGCAGGCCAAGTAGGCATGAGAGCAGGGTGGAGAGTTGAAATGGCAAGTGACAAGGAGGTCTGGGTCGTGCTTGCAGACTGAACGAAAGTGTCCTGCAAAGTGGTCACCCAGTCTGTGTTTAGTCTTCTGAACGTAGAGGAGACCACACTGGCAGCAGCGAATACAGTAGACCAAATTGAGAGAGTTGCAAATGAAGCACTGCTTCACCTGAAAGGAGTGTTTGGGGCCTTCGATGGTGAGGAGGGTGGAGGTAAAGGGGCAGGCATTGCACCTTCCGCGATTGCATGGGAAGGTGCTGTGAGAAGGGCACTGAACAATTTACTCTTCTCCGCCGATGCTGCCAGACCTGCTGAGTTTTTCCAGGTATTTTTTATTTTGGATTTCCAGCATCCGCAGTTTTTTGTTTTTAATTTCTCCTTTAACTTGTCTCACTTCATCCAGATAAAAGGTGTGGCTACAGGTACCTCATGGGCCCCAGTTATGCCTGTCTTTTTGTGGGCTATGTGGAACATTCCTTGTTCCAATCCTAATCAGGCCCTCTCCCACAACTCCTTTGGGTACATCAATGATTGCTTCAGTGCTACTTCATGCTTCTCGTCTAGACTTGGGAAGATTTATCGATTTTGCTTCCAATTTCCACCCCTCTCTCACCTTCACATGGTCCATCTCCGGCACTTCCCTTCCCTTCCTTGACCTCTCTGTCTCAATTTCTGGTGGTAGACTGTCTACCAATATTCATTCCAGCCCACCGACTCCCACAACTACCTTGACTGCACTCCTCACACCCTGCTTCCTATAAGAACTCCATCTCATTCGCTTAGTTCCTCTGCCTCTGTCGCATCTGTTCTGTTGATGCCACTTTCCAAAACGGCGCTTCTGACATGTCTTCTTTTTTCCTTAACCGAGGGTTCTCACCCCACTGTGGTTGACAGGACCCTCAGCCATGTCCAACCCATTTCCCGCATCTCTGCCTTCACCCCTTCCCCTCCCTCCCAGAACCATGATAGGGCCCTCCTAGTCCTTGCTTTTCACCCCACCAGCCTTGGCATTCAAAGGATCATCCTTCATCATTTCCGCCAACTCCAGCATGACGCCACCACCAAATACATCTTCCCCTCACCATCCCCCACCACACCCCCATCCCCCCACCCTCAGCATTGCGTAGGGACCGTTCCCTCCGTGACACTCCTCCATCACTCCTCCTTATCCCCTTCCCAAGGCACCCTCCCATGCAATCGTAGAAGGTGCAAAGCCTGTCCCTTTACTTCCTCTTCCTCACTGTCCAAGGCCTAAAACACTCCTTTCAGGTGAAGCAGTGCTTCACTTGCACTCCTTCTATTTGGTTTTGCATTCGCTGCTCCCAGTGTGACCTCCCCTACATTGCGGAGACTAAATACAGACTGGGTGATCGCTTTGTGGAACACCTTCGCTCAGTCTGCAAGCACGACCCAGACCTTCCTGTCGCTTGCCATTTCAACATACCATCCTGCTCTCAAGCCCACATGTCCGTCCTTGGCCTGCTGCAACGTTCCAGTGAAGCCCAACGCAAACTGGTAGAATAGCACCTCATCTTCTGATTAGGCACTTTACAGCTTCTGGACTAAACATTGAGTTCAAAAACTTCAGAGCATGAATTTTCTCCTCTATTTTTACCCCCCTTTTTAATCCATTTTTAAAATTTTACTTTTTATTTTCATTTTTTATTTATTTTTTTAAAATCCATTTTCCCCAACCTCCTCCCCCGAACCCACAAGGCCATCTGTCACTGGTCTCTATGTTTTGCTTTCACAGGGCACTGGCCCTTGTTCAGTTATTAATACATTCTGCTCTTACCGTTATGCTGCTACCAGCACCTTCTTTAGTCTTTATCACTGCCATTAACACTCCCTTTGTCTTCCGTCCATGACATCTTTGTCAATCTCTCCTTAGCTCCCACCTATCCCTGACCTTCTATATTGCTCCACCCCATCTTAAACAGTATAAAATCCATCACATTTCAACTTCTCTTTAGCACTGAAGAAGAGTCATACAGACTTGAAACTTTAACACTGTTTCTCTCTCCACAGATGCTGCCACACCTGAGTTTTACCAGCAATTTTTGTTTATTTTTCAGATTTCCAGCATCCGTGATATTTTGCTTTCAGAGGGAGCTATTAGTCTGTTCTGCCACTCAATGAGATCATGGCTGATCTGTGACCTAATTCCACTTACTCATCTTTGCCCTGTTTTGCTTCATACCTTTGGCTAACAAAAATCTATCAATCAAAATTTTAATATTCACAATTTCTCTAGCATTAATTGCCATTTGCGGAAGAGAGTTTTTAACGTCTACCACCTTTTGTGTGAAGAAGTGTTTCCTAATTACACTTTTGAAAGAGCTGGCTCCATTTTAGTTTCTCTCAATCTACCTCATCTGTTCCCCTTAATATCTTGACGACTTCAATCAAATCACTTTACCATTCTAAATTCCAGATAATACAACCCTTGTTCATTTAATCTCTCCTTGTATTTTGAACGTTGGAGTCCAGGCATTATTCTAGTTTACACTGGACTCCTTCCAAGACCAACACAACCTTTCTATTGGTTCCCATAATTGCTTACAGAACTCAAGGTGTTGTATGCAGGGACAGCAAATAATTAAGAAAGCTAATAGAATGTTATCATTTATTGTGAGGGGAATTGAATACAAAAGAATGGAGAGGTTATGCTTCAGTTGTACAGGACATTGGTGAGAGCACATCTGGAGTACTGTGTAAAGTACTTATAAGGAAGGATGTAAATACAGTGGAAGCAGTTCAGAGAATGTTTGCTAGGCTAATACCTGGAATGGGAGGGTTGGCTTATGAGGAAAGGTTGGACAGGCTAGGCTTGTATCCGCCGGAGTTCACAAGACTAAGAGGTAACTTGTTTGAAACATTACAAGATCCTGAAGGTTTTTAACAAGGTGGATGTAGAAAGGATGTTTCCTCTTGTGGAAGAATCTAGAACGAGAAGCCACTATTTAAAAATAAGGGGTGGCCCATTTATGACAGAGAAGAGGGGAAATTTTTTTTGCCAAAGGGGATATGGGTTCAAATCCCACCACAGCAGCTGGTGGAATTTAAATTCAATTAATTAAAAAATAAATAAATCTAGTCTCAGTAATGGTGGCTATGAAGCTATCATCGATAGTTGTAAAAACCCATCTGGTTCACTAATGCCCTTTTTAGGGAAGGACATCTGCCATCCTTACCTGGTTTGACCTACATGTGACTCGAGACCCACAGCAATGTGTTTGAATCTGAAATGCCCTCCGAAATGGCCGAGCAAGCCACTCAGTTCTAGGACAGATGGGGATGGGCAACATCCCAGGAATTAATACAAAAAACCCCAAAGAATATGGAGAATGTGGAACTCGCTGCCACAGGATGTGGTCAAAGCAAATCATATGGATGCATTTAAGGGAAAACTAGACAAGTATATGAGGGTGAAGGGAGTAGATGATTACGATGGTTGATTTAGATGAGAACAGATGGGAGAAAGCTCAAGTGGAGCATAAACATCGGCATAGACTGGTTGGGCTGAATGGCCTGTTTCTGGACTGTAATCCTATGAATTTCTGACAAAACACCATTCTGTGAGTACCTTCAGCACACAGAATGAACCAGTTCATGGAGAGGCCCCACCACCAGCTTCTTTGGGCAATTAGTGATTGGGTCATATATATAGCCTCAACAGGGCAAATCGCTTAAGAAATGGTTTGATTAGTAAAGGCAGACTGCAGTTGAGCTAACAAGACCCAGAGGTATTATAATTAAGTGTTGCAACTGTACAGCTACAACACTGGCATCTACTTGGCAATGTGGAAAATTGCCCAGGTATGCCCTGTACCCAGAAAAACAGGATAAATCCAACTCGGCCAATTACCGCCCCATGAGTCTACTCTTGATCATCAGTAAAGTGATGGAAGTGTTCATCAACAGAGCTACCAAGCGGCACTACTCACTGATGCACATTTTGGGTTCTGCCAATGTCACTCAGCTCCTGACCATGTTACAGCCTTGGTTCAAACATGGGCAAAAGAGTTGAACTCCAGAGGTGCCCTTAACATCAAGGTAGCATTTGACCTAGTGTGGCATCTGAGAGGCCTAGCAAAACTGGAGTCAATGGGAATCAGGGGGAAAACTCTCCGTTGGTTGGAGTCATACCTAGCACAAAGGAAGATGGTTGTGGTTGTTGGAGGTCAATCATCACAGTTCCAGGATATCACTGCAGGAGTCCCTCAGGATATTGTCCTAGGCCCAACCATCTTCAGCTGCTTCATCAATGACCTTCATTTCATCATAAGGTGAAAAGTGGGGATGATGCTGATGATTTCACAATGTTCAATACCAATCGTGACTCCTCAGATACTGAACCAGTCCGTGTCCAAATGCAGAAAGGCCTAGACAATATCCAGGCTTGAGCTGACAAATGAAACCATAAGACCATAAAATGTAGGAGCAGAAGTAGGCCATTCGGCCCATTGATTCTGCTCTGCCCCAATGAGATCACGGCTGATCTGATAATCCTCACCTCCACTTTCCTGCCATGCCCCTATAACCCTTGATTCCCTTACCGATTAAAAATCTTTCTATCTCAATCATGAATACATTTAATGACCCAGCCTCGACAGCCCTCTGTGATGAAGAATTCCATAGATTGACTGCCCTCTGAGAAAATAAATTCCTCCACATCTCTTTCTTAAATGGGTGCCCCCTTACTCTGAGATTATGCCCTCTAGTCCTAGACTCTCCCACAAGGGGAAACAGCCTCTTAGCATCTAACCTATCAAGGCCCCTAAGAATCTTATATGTTTCAATAAGGTCGACTCTCATTCTTCTAAACTCCAAGAAGTACAGGCCCAGCCTACCCAACCTCTCCTCATAAGAAAATCCCTCCATACGCAGGATCAATCTAGTGAACTTTCACTGAGACTGCCTCCAATGCCAGTATATCTTTCCTTAGATAAGGGGAGCAAAATTGTTCACAGTATTTTAGGTGTGGTTAGCAAGATTTCCCTATTTTCATACTCCATTCCCTTTGAAATAAAGGCCAACATTCCATTTGCCTTCCCTATGACCTGTTGAATTTGTATGTTAGCTTTTTGGGACTCATGCACAAGGACTCCCAAATCGCTCTGTGCTGCAGCCTTCTGCAGTCTTACTCCATTTAAATAATATTCAGCTCCTCTATTCTTCATGCCAAAGTGCATAACTTCACATTTTCCCACATTATATTCCATCTGTCAAGTTTTTGCCACTCACTTAATCTGTCTGTATCCATCTATAGATTCCTTGTGTCATCCTCACTTCTTGCCTTCCCACCTATTTTTGTGTCATCCGCAAACTCGGTGATAGTACATTCACTTCCCTCATCCAAGTCATTAACATACATTGTAAATAATTGAGGCCCCAGCACTGATCCCTGTGGCACTCCACTAGTTACAAGCTGTCATCCCGAAAATGCCCCCCTCATCCCAACTGTCTGTCTTCTATTAGTTAGCTAATCTGCTATCTACACTAATATACTATCCCTAACACCATGGGCTTTTATCTGATTAAGTAGCCTTATGTGGAGTACCTTATCAAACACCTTTTGGAAATTCAAATATATTACATCTATTGGTTCCCCTTTATCTATCCTGCTTGTTACCTCCTCAAAGAATTCTAATAAATTTGTTGGGCATGATTTCCCCTTCATGAAGCCATGTTGACTCTGCTTGATTAGATTATGTATTTTTAAATGCTCTGCTGTTACATCCTTTATAATGTACTCCAACATTTTCCCAATCACAGATATTAAACTAACTAGCCTATAGTTACCTCCTTTTTGTCTCCCTCTCTTTTTGAATAAGGGTGTTACATTGGCCTTTCTCCAATCCTCTGGGACTTTTCTAGAGTCTAAGGGTTCTTGGAAGATTACTACCAGTGCATCCACCATCTCTGTAGCTACTTCCTTTAATATCCTAGGATGCAACCAACAGGTCCAAGGGACTTGTCAGCATTTAGCCCCATTAGTTTCCCTAGTACATTTTCTCTAGTGATAGTTATTGTATCTATTTCCTCCCCATCTTTTGCCCTTTGATTATTTAGCACTTTTGGAATGCTATTAGTATCTTCTACTGTGAAGGCTGAAGCCAAGTATTTATTCAACTCCTCTGCCAATTCCTGGTCCTCCATTATTATTTCCCCAGCCTCATTCTCTGAGGGGCCTATGCTCACTTAGGCCTCTCTCTTCCTTTTTATATATTTAAAGAAGCTCTTACTGTCCGTTCTTATATTACTTTCTAGTTTACCCTTAAAGTTTATTTTCTCCCTCTTTATAATTTTTTTGGTCATTTTTTGTTGGTTTTTAAAACTTTCCCAATCCTCTGGCTTACCACTAAGCTTTGCCACATTGTATGTTTTTTCTTTTAATTTGATTCTGTCCTTAACTTTCTTGGTTCACCATGGTTGGTTTATCCCCTTCCTTGAATCCTTCTTCCTCATTGGGATATATATTTGTTGAGAGTCATGAACTATTTTCTGAAACGTCAGCCATTGTTCATCAACTGCCTTTTCTGCTAAACTCCTTTCCCAGTCCACTCCAGCCAACTCGGCCCTCATTCCATTGTAATCACCCTTATTTAAGTTTAGCACAATTGTTTCCAACCCAAATTTCTTACTCTCAAGCTGAATGCTAAATTCTACCATATTATGGTCACTGTTTCCTAGGAGATCCTTTACTCTGAGATCATGTATAAACCTGCCTCATTACACATTACCAGATCCAAAATAGCCTTATCCCTGGTTGAATTCACAACATATTGTTCTAAGAAACTGTTCAGGATACACTCTATAAATTCTCGCTCTTGTCTATCTCTGCCAATTTGAGTTTCTCAATCTACGTGAAGATTAAAGTCACCATGATTAATGTACTGCTTTTTTCACATGCCCTCATTATCTCCTGATGTATTCTCTGTCCTACAGTATAGCTACTGTCAGGGGAACTATAGACTACTCCCACCAGCATCTTCTTCCCCATGTTATTTCTTACCTCTACCCATATGGATTCTACATCTTCCGATCCAAGATCAATTTTTGCTATCATACTTATTCCATCTCATACTAACAAAGCTACCCCACTACCCATTCCTTCTTGTCCTTTCGAAAAGTCACATAACCCTGAATATTTAGGTCCCAGTTTTGATCTCCTTGTAACTATGTCTCTGTAATGGCTATAAGATTGTGCCCATTAACCTCTATTTGTGCCATTAATTCATTTATATTGTTCCAAATACTTTGTGCATTTAAGTAAAGGGCCATTCATTTTGCCTTTTAACCATTTTTTCCCCCTTTGACCCTGTTTGCTGCTGTTCTTTTATGTTTGTACATTCTGTTCCTTCCTATCACATTTAGGGTATCAATACCTAAATAGCTGCCCTGCAAGGCTGCCACATCCTTTTGCTTTGTAAGCCTATGTATCCCCTTTCCAGAACCCTCCTCCCCTCTTCGTGCCACACAGTGCTAGGCAATTACCATTTCCAACAAGAGGGAATCTAACCATCACCCCTTGACATTCAGTGGCATTACCATTGCTGAACCGCCCCACTATCAACATCCTGGGGGTTACCATTGTTCAGAAATGGAACTAGACGGACCGTATAAACACTGTGACTACAAAAGCAGGTTAGAGGCTAGGAATCCTGCAACGAGTAACTCATCTCCTGACTCCCCAAAAGCCTCTACAAGGCACAAGTCAGGAGTGAGATGGAATACTCTCCACATGTCTCCATGAGTGCAGATCCCACAACACTCACTTGACACCGTCCAGGACAAAGCAGCCCGCTTGATTGGCACCACATTCACAAACGTTCACTCCCTCCACCATTGACACACAGTGGCAGCAGTGTGTACCACCTACAACAGCAGGAACTCACTAAGGCTCCTTCGGTAGCACCTTACAAATCCAGGACTGCCACCATCTAGAAGGACAAGGGCAGCAGACACATGGGAGCATCACCACCAGGAATCTCCCCTCCAAGCCACTCACCAGCCTGACTTGGAAATATGTCACTGCCCCTTCACTGTTACTGGGTCAAAATCCTGGAACTCCCTCCCTAACAGCACTGTGGGTGTAGCTACATGACACGGACTGCAGTGGTTCAAGAAGGCAGCTCACCACCACCTTCTCAAGGGCAATTAGGGATGCACAATAAATGCTAGCCCAGCCAGCAATGCCCACACCCCATGAATGAGTAAAACGAGGAAGGCAATTATGTTGTTTTATTTAATGTTTTAAGGTCCTTTAGAAAGTAAGAAGTTAGTCTCCTGTGAAGCTGTTTATCTATTCACTCTTAAATCTGGCTGAGACTGATTATGCAAAGTTGCGTCTAATTCAATTTCTCATTCTGCTTTGATAAGGCAATTACACACCAGAGGTGCAGAGCGCACTCTCATGCTCAATAAAACATTACTGTTGAAAGGGACATTTGTTCTTCATTAAAGCGAACCTTAACGGACACAGATTAAAAGCAGGGAAGAAAAGGGTTTACAATCATTTTCTCTTGTATGATGTGAGACAAATTAGCAGTCAAAAGGTGGAATGAAGGATGGCAGGATTAACGTCTGCTGTAGGAGATGGTAACCTTACATTGATTTCAATAGCCAGCTAGAATCCTCTGGAGCTGCATGCTCACATTTGTTTCTAATTTGCAGTCAGTTCAGATTCAGTGCTTTTGCTTAAACATTAAAAAAATGTCTCCCCCATAAAAATAACAAATAGGAGCAGGAGTAAATCATCTGCCCTCTTGAGCATGCACCACAGCTGCCTTTAAAGCAGTTTAGTTTAACTGAGTCATTTGCACCAGCAGGCCTTGGGATTCGATCCCCTACTGTGCAATGAACTAGCAGCTCATAGCTGAGGTGGTGGTCGCCATGCTACAATTCGTCTGAATCCTGATGCCGATTAATGACCCCTCTCACCCATTGGATATTTTAACTGGAGCCACTGAGAGGGAAACAGACTTCCACGGAGTAAAATCTCGTGACATAGGAACAAGAGAAAGGCCATTCACTCGCCTCAAATCTGTTGCACAATTCAATTAGATAATGGTTCATCTGAATATTAACTGCATCTATCTGCCTTGATTCCATATCTCTTAATACCCTTTCTGAATAAAAATATTAATCTCAATTGTGAAATTTGAGAGTTCCAGATTTCCACTATCCTTTGTCTGAAGAATCAGTTTTGGACATCACACCTGAGCAGCTTGACTTTAATTTAAGATTAAACCCCCTTGTTCTGGTCTCTCCCCAGCAGGGGAAATAGTTTGTCTCTATCTACACAATGAAATCCTTCTTATTCATCTTAAACACCCCAATTAAATCTGTTTCTCTCCACGGATGCTGCCATATCCTGCTGAATATTTCCAGCATTTTCTGTTTTTATTTCAGATTTCCAGCATCCGCAGTATTCTGCTTTTCAATTAAGTCACCCCTTAATCTCTGCAGTCGAGGGAATACAAGCCTAGTCTATGTAACCTGTCTTCATAATTTTACCCTTATAGCTCTAATAGGTTGTAGAATGAGCATCTAACCTGTTTCCATTGGGTGAGTTAGATTAAAATCAGGGATAATATGTGGCTGGACACCAGTGAAGAAAGAGGAAGGCTTGCCTGTGACGTCCTCCACAGTCACATTGTCTAGCTTTATGTGTGCGGAAAGGCCACTTCAGTAAGATTCTGGAGTGTGCCCAGTGCTCCTGGAATGGCACCACAGCAGAACCAATTCAAGAAAAGACAATATATTTAAAGTTCATGAAGCTCTAGGTACATATTCATCATTTCCTCAACTAAACCACTCTGCTGAAATTTCTAATTTTACTTGAACTGTCAGTCAGAGTAATTAGGCAAGCCAAGGCACTTTCTCATCGTCGTCATCTAAGTGCCATGCCGAGTGACGTAGGTAACCATGGTCTTCCAGCCTTTCTCGTAGGGCCTGAATTAACATACAAAGATCATGGCAATGCCGAAGCACAGCACTTTAGTAAAGGTATCCCAATCGATATTAATATAGGCTCCTCAAAAGTCCCTAGCCAGTTCCCTCGTGTTATAACTTCCACTGATGTTAAACCAATTCTCCTGCATTGTTAGGCTCTGTAAGTTTGTACGTATGTCATGTTTGTAGCTCATCCCCAGCCAGATCTCTTGTGTTATGATCTCCAGCAGTGGTAGCTCAGCTCTTACACCCAGCTGGATTGAATAATTGGATCCTTTGATCCAACTGTCATCGAACCAATCACTTTCTTATCCTGGTTATCAATCCTCGCTCAACAACCAATACGTTTCAACACAAGTGTTCTTGTCTCCCATCCCCTCTCCCTCACAATGTCATTCCTCCCAAAACATTGGGAGCTTTCCCTTTAGCATTTTGGGCTAGTTAAGGCCAGTACAAATGAACAAGCACAGTTAGATACTCATATTAACACATCAGCACAATTTATACTGGGAAAAAAAGTGAGAAACTCAGTTACCTTCTTCGCTCCAGTCAGAGCCGATTTCTGCAGTTTACGGTAGCAGTACTTAGCATACGTGCTAATAGCAACACCTATCAAAGAGGAACAGAAAACCATTAGACACGGGATGTATATCAGGTTTAACTGGTGTGGGGATAAGGTGCATATGGGTGTGTGTAAGGCCTGACTGCTGATGAAGCATTAGGTGCTCAAGGGTGTTGGAGTTTCTCATGGTTGGCCTGGGCAGGGCTCATCAGACACTAAGTGATGTTGATTAGAGAGAAACATTTGGTTAGTGGGATGCTCCACGGGAATCCTGACTCCCTGTGTTTATTGATCTGAGGAATCTGGTTTTGAGTCATGTTAGCTATCAGGAAGGATACCTTGTGTATTCCCAAGTCCAGAAATTTTGTAATTTGATAGGCAATCTCTCTCTCCATTACAAACGGAGTGCAGCCACTAACTGAGTGAGAGGGGTGTTTTAAGTGTTAATTTTGTTCTTAATAATCTACTCTAGTCTATAATTAGCAGTAACTGGAAAGTACTGTGTAAGCAGGCCAAGTTCTTTCTTGCAGTTTAGGGACTCATTCTCAGCTTTAGGAGCTGAGTAGTTGATGAGCTAACTGGATGTACCTGGTTACTGTAGCCCCAGTTCAGCTTACTATAAATTCAGGGTTCTTTAGTACACCCTGGTAAATGGAGTGCAGCTGACTAACTGAGTGAAGACTTGGAGTTTAGTGAGATGGAAGTTGGGAGAAAGAGTTGTTCATTTCCTCTTTCTATCCGCATAGAAATTGGTTCTTGTTCTACTACAGGGAAAGGATTTAGCTGTTTGGTGAGTATCTGGTAAGCGGGTAACTTCTATTCTATCCCTAAGGTTTAAAATAGTACATTATTTGGTGGTAAAGTTAATAAAATATATAAGAAAGCAACATAAATAAGTGCATAATATAATTAAGTAATTATTTTAAACACATTATGGTGATGTGTCGAGGCTGCAGCATGTGGGAACTCCTGGACAACACTGTGATCCAGGGCAAACACGTCTGCAGTAAGTGTTTGTGGCTTGAGGAACTTTAGCTCAGAGTCATTGAACTGGACGCTGAGCTGCAGACACTGCGGCACATCAGGAAGGGGGAAAGTTACCTGGATGCTTTATGCCAGGGTCAGTCACACCACTTAGGATAGGGTCTTCTGATTTGGTCAGTGGCCAGGGACAGGAGGGTGTGACTGCGAGTGAGGCAGGTAAGGGGACCCAGAGGGCAGGAGTGTGAGCCTCTGTAATTGTCCAATAGATTTTCTCAGCTTGTTTGGATGAGAGTGGGGGCTACAGGGTGGATGAATAAACTGACCATGGCACCATGGTACAGGAAGTCATCCAAGTGGGGGGAGCAAAAAAGAATGTAGTGGTAGTAGGGGACAGTATAGTAAGGGGGATTGACACTGTTCTCTGTAGCAAAGAGCAAGAGTCCAGATGGCTTTGTTGCCTGCCCGGTGCCAGGGGTCGAAACATCTGCTCGGGTGGAGAGGAACTTGCAGAGGGAGGGGGAGGATTCAGTGGTCGTGGTCCATTTAGGTACCAACAACATGGGCAGGATGAAGAAGGAGGCTCTACTTAATCAGTATGACAAGCAAGGCACCAAATTAAGCAGAATCTCAAAGATAGTAATTTCTGGATTATTATCTAAGCCACGTGCAAATTGGCATACGACAAATATGATTTGAGAAATTAATGTGCGGCTGAAAGACTGGTGTGGGAAAAATGGGTTCTGGTTTGTAGGGTATTGGCACCAGTATTGGGGAAAGTGGGATATGTACCGTTGGGATGGTCTACACCTGAACTGTGCTGCGGCTGGTTTCCTCACGAGCCACCTAACTAAGGATGTAGAGAGGGTTTTAAACTGAATAGTGGGGTCAAGGGATCAAATTTGGGAAGATGTGGTAAACCAAGGAATAGAGATAAGGCAAGAGAGACAGGTATTAATATGGGAAATGATAAACAGCCTGTGACAGGAAGGGACAGAGAGTACAAATCTAAGGGTAAATCATCAGATAAGGCCAGACGCTACAAAAATAATAAAAGGACAAAACTAAAGGCTCTGTATCTAAGCACACATAGCATTCGAAACAAAACAGATGAACTGATAGTGCAAATACAAATAAATACGTACGATCTGATAGCAATTACAGAGACCAGACTACATGATGATGTAGATTGGGACCTGAATATTGAAGGATATGTGACATTTAGAAAGGACAGGAAGTTAGGAAAAGGTGGAGGGATAGCTCTGTTAATTAATAATGGTATAAGCACATTAGAGGGGAATGACCTAAATTCAGGAAACTAGGATGTAGAAGTGGTTTTGGGTTGAGATGAGGAATGATAAAGGCAAGAAGTCACTTGTGGGAGTGGTGTACAGGTCCCCTAATTGTAACTACATGGTAGGACAGAGTATTAAAAAAGAGATAATGGGAGCTTGCCAGAAAGGTACAGCAATAATCCTGGGGGATTTTAATCTACATATGGACTGGAAAAATCAGATGGGCAAAGGTAGCATAGATAAGGAGTTCATATAATGTTTTCAGGATAGTTTCTTAGAACAGCATGTTCTGCAGGCTATACTAGACCTGGTATTGAATGAAATAGGATTAATCGATAACCTCATTGTGAAGCACTCTTAGGTAGCAGCGATCATAACATGATTGAATTTTACATTCATTTTGAAGGAGATTTGAGCACATCCAAGGCTAGCATTTTAAATTTAAATAAGGGCAATTATGAGGGCATGAAAGCAGAGTTAGCTAGAGTGAACTGGCAAATGCGGTTAAGGGATATGTCAATAGAAGTTCAGTGGCAGACATTTAAAGGGATATTTCAGGGTACTCAGAATATATACATTCCAATGAGGAAGAAAAATCCCAAGGGGAGGGCCCACCATCTGTGTACAAAAAAAGTTAAAGACAGTATCAAACTTAAAGAAAAAGCATATAATTGCGCAAAGGCAGGTGGCAGGTCAGAAGATTGGACAGAATATAAAGAACAGCAAAGAATGACAAAAAGATTAATAAGGAGGGAAAAATTAGAGAGAAAGCTAGTTAGTAATATACAGAGTGATAGTGAGTATTGGGGAATTGATAATGGAAAGAAGGGAGATAGCTGATGAAATAAACAGGTACTTTGCTTCGTTCCTCACTATAGAGGACACAAGTAACATCCCGGAAATAGATGTAAATCAGGAAATGGAAGGGAGGGAGGAACTCAGGAAAATTACAATCACCAGGGAAGTGGTATTGAGCAAATTGTTGGGGCTGTGGGCTGACAAACCTCCAGGTCTGGATGGACTTCACCCTAAGCTTTTGAAAGAAGTGGCTAGTGAGATGCTTGACGCACTGGTTTTAATTTTCCAAAATTCCCTAAATTTGGGGAAGGTTCGATTAGATTGGAAAATAGCAAATATAACTCCTTTATTC
The DNA here is from genome assembly GCF_017639515.1 of Carcharodon carcharias. Taxonomy (NCBI): domain Eukaryota; kingdom Metazoa; phylum Chordata; class Chondrichthyes; order Lamniformes; family Lamnidae; genus Carcharodon; species Carcharodon carcharias. The sequence goes on along the minus strand of NC_054469.1, from coordinate 13,939,044 downwards.
AAAAAGTGAGGGAGATAGAAAGCAGAAAATTATAGGCCAATTAGCCTAACATCTGTCATAGGGAAAATGTTAGAAGTTATTATTAAAGATGTAATAGCAGGGCACTTAGAAAAATTCAAGGCAATCAAGCAAAGTCAACATGGTTTTATGAAAGGGAAATCATGTTTAACCAATTTATTGGAGTTCTTTGAAGGAGTCACAGGTGCTGTCAATACAGGGGAACTGGTAGATGTACTATACTTAGATTTCCAGAAGGCATTTGATAAAGTGCCGCATCAAAGGTTATTGCAGAAAATAAAAGCTCATGGTGTAGGGGGCAACATATTGGCATGGACAGAAGATTGGCTAGCTAACAGGAACCAGAGAGTTAGCACAAATGGGTCTTTTTCTGGGTAGCAGGATGTGATGAGTGACAGGGATCAGTGCTGAGGCCTCAACTTTTACAATTTATATAAGTGACTTGGATGAAGGGACTGAAGGAACAGTTGCTAAATTTGCTGACGACACAAAGATAGGTAGGGAAGTAAACCGTGAAGAGGACGTAAGGAGGCTACAAAGTGACATAGGTAGGTTAAGTGAGTGGACAAAAACCTGGCAAATGGAGTATAATGTGGGCAAATCTGAAATTGTCATTTTGGCAGGAAGAATAAAAACCTTATTATCTAAATGATGAAAGATTGAGGAGCTCTTAGATTCAGAGGGATCTGGGTGTCCTAGTGCATGAATCACAAAAGGATAGTATGCAGGTACAACAGGTAATCAGGAAAGCTAATAGAATGTTATCATTTATTGATTACAAGAGTAGGGAGGTTATGCTTCAGTTGTACAGGGCATTGGTGAGACCGCATCTGGAGTATTGTGTACAGTACTGGTCTCTTTATTTAAAGAAAGATGTAAGTGTGTTAGCAGTTCAGAGAAGGTTTACTAGACTAATACCAGGAATGGGCGGGTAGCCTTATGAGGAAAAGGTGGACAGTTTAGGCTTGTATCCACTGGAATTTAGACAAGTAAGAGGCGACTTGATTGAAACCTTTCAGATCCTGAGGGGGCTTTGACAGGGTGGATGTGAGAGGATGTTTCCTCTTGTGGGAGAATCTAGAACTAGTGGACATTTTAAAAATAAGGGGTTACTCATTTCAGACAGAGATGAGGAGCAATTTTTTTTTCTCTGAGGGTTGTGAATCTTTGCTTCCACCGCCTTTTGAGGAAGAGAGTTGCAGAGTCTGAATATTTTTAAGGCAGAGCTAGATAGATCCTTGACTAACAAGGTGAAAGGTTATCGTGGGTAGGCAAGAATGTGGGGTTGAGGTTACGTTCAGATCAGCCATAATCTTATTGAATGGCGGAGCAGGCTCAAGGCGCCAAGTGGTGTACTCCTGCTCTAAATTCGCATGTTCATATTGATATTACAGCCCACATTCTTCTGAACTTTCATCTCCTAGCCTATCTCAGATCCAAACTCCTACTGCCTACACTTCCTCCTCCAAGTTGTCAGCTTAGCTTTATTATTATCTTGCCTCAGAGTTAAAACATTATAGTTTCCAGCCTCCCCGACTAGGACTTGATCTGCATAATCCAGTCTGACACTTCAGCTTGGTAGTGAGGGAGTGCTGGATTATTGGGTCTTTTGGGAGAGCTGTTAAATTCAGGCCTCTGGTGCAGAGTTCGATGATTGCATGGTCTTATTCCAAGAGAAGAATAACATTTTTCCCCTCGTGTCTAATCCAACGTTCCTTCCTCAAGCAAACACGAAAATAAAAACAGATCATTTATCTAATTCGCAAGATCTTACTTTGAGGAAATGGCTGCCACATTCGTCTACAGAACAAAATACTAAGTTGGCTGTGAAGCACATTGGGATGTCCTGAGGATATAAAAGGGGCTATTATCATTGCAAGTTATATCTTTTCCTACAGCCCCACTGTGCTGAAATAAAGATTGGACACATTATCTCCTGGAATTCCCAAAACCTTGTCCAAGATGAGGCATTGCTCCTTTCTCATCTTCCTACCTTTATCCCTTATGAAAATGTCTAAACTAGGAAAGCTGAAATAGCCTGCTCCTAAACCTCAACTCATACTGCTCTTCAGGGCATGACAGTTTCCCCATGAGTCTCAATTTGATGTCTTCTCGCATCCTGTTGAGAAACCTCATGTCCTTCACTTGACTTGTCTTCACAACGATATAGAACGATAGCTCGGCCATCAGTCATGACTACAAGTACAATTTTCTCAGCCTTAATTGGCTGCTCTACTATTGCGCTGCCTTTCAACAAGTAATTTAAGCAAACACAGAACAGTTGTCATCTAGTACAGTGGCAGTACCTGCAATTCCATTTCAAATAGAGATCATAGCTCCTATAACTGCAACACATGATTTATACTTGATGGTGCCAGTTACAAAGGTGCAAATATGGTATAGATCCTGTGTCTTGTTCAGACTAAATCATTGGCACTATTTGAAGTAGGGCAGGGATTTTTCCAATGTCCAACTGAATAATCCTCCCTCAGCTAACATGCCCAGAAATAAGATTAACTGCTCAATCTATCACTGATACTTGTAGTTATCTTGTTTGTTGCAATCAGCCTTCAATTACGTACATAAAAACAGTAACTAATACAAGGTTTACTTATTGTTTAATTTTTAGAGGAGAATTGCCATTAAGCTAATCTCTATCTCGTGACACTCTTAATCAGTTCCAGTGATAGAACTGTGACCATCAGTACTTCACCTTAACGTAGCATTACATAGAATTTACAGCAGAGAAACAGGACATTTAGCCCAACTGGTCTATGCCAGGTTTATGTTCCACACTAATCTCCTCCTATCCCTCTTCATTCAATTCTATCAGCATAACCATCTATTCTTAGAAACATAGAAAGATTTACCTCACAGGAGGTGGCTATTTGGCCCATCTATCTATTTGAATGGTGGAGCAGGCTTGAGGGGCTGAATGGCCTACTCCTCCTATTTCATCCAAGGTTGGTGATTCATCTCTCAAGGGTGTTAAATTCATTAATATTTTCTCCCTCATTATGTTTCTCTCATCCAATATTTCACACTCTTTGGCTACAAGAGCAGTTAGAAACTGAATTCTGTGGCTAGTAACTCCCCAGAGCCTTTCTACCATCTACAAGGCACAAATCGGGAGTGTGATGGAATACTCTTCATTTGTCTGGATAAGTGCAGCTATAACAACACTCAAGAAACCTGACATCATCCAGCACAAAGCAGCCTAGTTGATCCGTATTCCGTCCACCACCTTAAACATTTACTCCCTCCACCACCAACGTAATGTGATTGCAAAGTGTACCAGTTACAAAATGTACTGCAGGAGTTCATCAACATTTCTTCAACCCAAATCCATCACCTAGAAGTAGAAGGAAACACCATTACCTCCAATTCCTCTCCGAGTCACACACAGTTTCCTAACCTGGAAGTATATAAATATTCCTTTACTGTCACTGGGTCAAACTCCCGGAGCTCCCTGCCAAATAGTACACCAGTGTGTACCTTCATCACATGGACTGCAGTGTTTCTAGAAAGTGGCTCACCACCACCTTCAAGGATTTTCGGTGAATCTAATGGGCAATTATGTGCAAATGCAGCAAATTCTTATAAGTAATGGTGAGATTAAGAGCGAGACACATTTGTGTGAAGCAAATAGTGGAATAATGCAAACCTACAAGCAAGTTCTGGAGATTTGCAACTCACAACATGTCTCTTAATCCTCTGAACTTGCTGGTTGATTTGCAGAGCAAACAGCTATTTTCCATCCCAATTTTTCATTTCTTGTGGGATGACATGAAATGTGAAAGTATTTCAACAGCATGCAGTGTTAACCTGTAAAGAGTATACGCGCATGCAGCATATACAAAATGTTCATGGCAAGAACTGACACAATCTGATATGCGGGCTGTGATTTCAACATCGCCCACCTTCGATCTCTTCAGGGATTGTCTATTATTGCTTTAGACGTTCGCAAGTTCTCTGTTTAACGTTGTTAATGCTTAGTGACACGTTGCGATGATCTTTACATTCAACAATCTCCTGTTTTGCTTTTCAGCAGGTTACTGGTATTTCCACTGATACTTCCACTCCATTCATGTTATCTTTACCTTTCTTTTGACTCTAAAATGCTTCTTCATCATATTTTGATTCCCAGTTCTGAAGAAAGGCCAAGCCCAAAAGGTTAACCGTTTGTCCGTTTTCTCTGCAGATTTTAACTGGCCAGTTATGTGGTTCTGTTGTTGTAACAGTTTTACAGTATCTGGCATTCTAATTTATATTAGTGAAGGTCACAGCGTTCTCAAAAGATGTTTCACTATTATGCATAAATGTCAAATTGGAAATAGTTCCGACAATTACGATCCTAAAATCCACTAGGACCAATATTTGCAAGTTTGCATTGTTGGTCATAGCCCACTGGCAGTAGATGGGGCCTGGCAATGCTCACTTCAGTGATTCTCTATTTCCTGGCATGCTGGCCTCAAGGTTGGTGGGTTCAAATCTCACTTCAGAGACTTAAGCACTTAATCTAGACTGACACTTCCAGTGCAGCATTGAGAGAGTTGAACAGTTGGGGATGCCATGTTACAGATGAGGCATTAAGCCCGAGGCCCCGGGAGGATGTAAAAGATTCCGTGGCATTATTTCAAAGAAGGGAAGGGAAGGTCTTCCCGGTATCCAGGCTGAAAGTTAACACTCGAGCAACATCAATAAAATCAGATTGCTGGTTGTGGGACCTTGCTGTGTGCAAACTGGCTGCCATGTTTCCTATATTACAACAATGATTACAGTTTAAAAAGTGCTTAATTGACCATAAAGCACTTTGGGACATCTGGAGGTCACAAAAAGGACTATAAAAATATACAGCCTTCTCTTTATGCTACTTACCCTGGTACGAGACTTGGTCTCTGTTTTAACTAGGGACAGAACAAGATGCCTCAACATAGTTCAAAGAATCTATCATGTGGACATCAAGACAGGCAAGGGAGACTTATTTTCCTCTCTTGAAAGCACTTCCTGGCTGTAGTTTGGTTCCATGGATGTTGTTTACCAACCAATTCCTCAACTGTAACCATTCTTTATCTCAGCATTTTATGCTGAATGTCAGCAAATCTGTATCCATGGTGCAGAAATCACACTGTCCCATTCCCTTCATCTGGGGTCCAAATGCTGCCAAGAGATAGTGCTGCATATTTATTAGCAGTAGAAACACTGGCTGATTCTTCCCCTTTTTAAACCGGGGAGCTATGGGAGATGAAGAGAAATGTTTTTAATGCAGTGAGTTGTTATCATTTAGAATGCATGGCAGGAAAGGGTGGTGGAAGCAGATTCAATAGTAATTTTCAAAAGGGAATGGAATAAATACTTGTTAAGGAAATAATTTGCAGGTGCTCTGGGGAAGAGCAGGGTAGTGGGACTAACTGGATAGCTTTTTAAAAGAGCCAGCATCGGGCCTGTTATAGAGTTGATTTTCCAGGCAACTTTTCTTGGTGGAAACATTGAACTTTATTTACAAGACATCAGCAGCAACTACATGTGTGCATCAAACTCTCTCCTTAGAGGTTCCCCATGCTTCTAACTCATTGGTTTACAAAGATCATATGATCTTACAACACAGGATTATTCTTAAAGCTACAGTCCTACGTTTATCAAAACTACAATTACTACATTCCTTTCCCTTTAACTTTTCTGTACATTTTGTATTTACAAGGATATTTATCTCATGATATTACAATATTTACCCTGGTCATGAAATCACAAGTTCAGTCCTTCAGGTGGTTTCCTGATCCGTGTGGAACGTCGTAGCTCCGCGGTTTCTGATTCTTTGACAGGAACCACATTCTCTGGACCGAGATAGATAGGTTCTTGATTGGTAAGGGGATCAAAAGTTACGGGAGAAGGTGGGAGAATGGGGTCGAAAAACATCAGCCATGATTGAATGGCGGAGCAGACTCGATGGACCAAATGGCCTAATTTCTGCTCCTATGTCTTATGGTCTAACCACATTAACATCAGGTATCTCATTAGGCACAGGCAGTTCAGTGTCATCCACTCCAACAGGGACATCAAGCATGCCTGTCCTTGGTTGAACAAACAACAAGAACCAGTGGTTCAGCAATGGTTACAGTGGAACATCATTTTGTTGGAGTATCTCCCTTCTTCCTAAACGATCTACATGCTTTCAGGTAATCCGGCCCTCCACTTCCATGTATTACAACAATGGTCCTGTCACAGAGCTTACTTTACTAGATAACCACTTCGGTCCTCCAATGAAATTCCTCACATATATTGCTTGTCCAACAGTAAAGTGTTGCTCATGACTATGCAAATCATGAGTCACTTCTTGGTTCCCTTGACTTTTCTCCACCTTCCCTCCAAATTGGGAGGTATCAGGCTTAGTCTTGTTTGAAGACGGCTTCTCATCAGTAATTCTGCATCCTCATCCTACATGTCATCTTCTTTCTACCACAGAATTTAGTTTCGGCCTTTTTTTTTTACTTCACTGTTCACTGTCGGCCAGACTTCTCTCAGGTGAAATCTCAACCTGTCTTAGTTCAGTAGGTAAGCTACCCATGACTTCATTATCTACTCACATCTTGGAAAGTTCTACGACTTTTGCTTTCAAGATCTCTTTAGCTTCATTCAGCTGATTCTTCAGCTCTTCTATCTCCTTCTTGTATCCGTTGGCTTCCTCCTGGAGCCTTGAACATTGTTGTGTCTTCTCTACCAATTGGTTCTTCAGTTTGTTCAGAGTGACGTTAAATCCTTCCCGTTTCTCTTCATAATTTTCCAGAGGTACAAACTTTGACCTGAGGGTTCCTTGTAGTGCGTGAAGGTCTTTCAACAAGTTTTCCTCTTCTTTGCGAAGCTCAATTGCTTCATCTTGAATTCTGTAATTTAGCAGAGTCTCCTTGAGTTTCTTCTGCTGTTCTCCTGTGTTGTTGCTTAAGGCAGTCTTCATTTATTCAGGTTGCTGAATGGCTACACACTCCTTTTTCATCCTGTTGCAGTCCATGGACTCTCCGGGCTCTTTCTGAAGTACCTTGCCTTGTTCCTTTTCCAACTCAGGAACTCTTCCAGCTTCCTATTGAAATCCCACTGGCCAATCAAGGTTAATTTCCCTCAACCAATTTTGACCTAGAAGGCTTGGTCCTCTACCTCCTAATACCATCATTGGTAGTTGCACTGTTTGGTGTCTATAATAAACATGTATCTTTTACCTGGATTTGCTTCACCTGTGTACGTTTTCAACTTGCAGAGGTTTGTTCCAAATTTAATTGTTGATCACCTTTTATTTAAATATCTGAAAGTGTGTTTTCCTGCTATAGTGGTAGAAGCACTAGTGTTTACTTCCATTTTTAAGGGTTTACCATTGCCTTACAATATGACAGTAGTTGGCTCTGTCTTCTCAACTGTCGCTTGCTCGTCCTGCTTTCTATGCTTAATGTCCCCATTAGCACATTTCTTAGCTAATATCACCACTGTCAACATCTCTTTCTCCTTTTGTCTATGACATCTTTTGGCAATCTCCAACTATCACTGGTCCTCTAACCACCCCTACTTAAACCAGCTTATATTTCACCTCTTTTCTATTTGTCCTTAGTTCTGATGAAGAGTCATTCGGACTCAAAACGTGAACTGTATTCCTCTCTGCAGATGCTGTCAGACCTGCTGAGTTTTTCCAGGTATTTTTGTTTTTGTTCTAGATTTCCAGCATCCACAGTATTTTGCTTTTTCCCCAACTTTCACGTTGAATAAGGAATAAATGTCAGAATTGGTTGTTTCTGGTTCTTCCACACTATATCCTTCATTGGACTTTGTTTGTTGTCTGGGAGCCTGTTTTAATCTCACTTTGCAATGTTTCAATATGTGCCCACTCTTGTGACAAAAATAGCACTCTACCTTTTTAAATTGCCAATCATTAGGAGTATGATTGTTTCCACGGTGATAAAAATTAGTTTTTGAATTTTCTGCTAAGCTGTTTCCTCTAAATTTTTGGTTAGCGGGGGCTGTTTCCCGCTTCGCGGCGGAGTCCTGGCTTTTTGTGCCACTTTCGGCTGACCGTTTCTGCCCAACTAGGAAAATGGTACCATTTTGCACACTTTGAATTGCTTGTGCACCCCTTACAGCGCTTTCCATCGCACGCGCTATTTCTAACGCTTTCATAAAATCAAGATCCACTTCAGTCAGCAATCTTCGCTGAATAGCATCCTCTTGCATGCCACAGACCAAACGGTCCCTGAGCATATCATTCAAGGTTTCACTGAAATCACAATATTCCTTTAGTTGTTTTCATTTTGACACGTAGGTAGCAATGGTCTCCCCTGGGGCTCTATTCCGTGAATTGAACCTGAACCTCTGCATTGTGACTGAGGGCTTGGGTTGAAAATGTCACTTAACAAGGTCTACTAATTCACTGAAAGTCTTTGAATCTGGGGCACTGGGGGCTGCCAAGCTTTGAATTATACTGTAGGTTTTGCTCCCACAAATACTCAGGAGAATTGCTCTCCTTTTTTCCTCCCCTGTGATTTTGTTGGCTTGAAAGTAGAATGCAAGATGTTCTATATATTGAGACCAGTCATCTGTGGCTGGCTCAATGGGATCAATTCTGCCAAACTATGACATATGGGATGAGTGTATCTTCCTTTCTTTTTAATTATCTTAGATACTCTCAATCGTTGGGCGAAGGACAGCATTGGAACTGATTTATCCTCGTTGCCAATTTTTTAAAGAGTTGATTTTCCAGGCAACTTTTCTTGGTGGAAACATTAAACTTTATTTACAAAACAGTGGCAGCAACTACATGTGTACATCAAACTCTAAAACTAAAGAAAAACTCTCTCCCTATAGGTTCCCTGTGCTGCTAACTCATTGGTTTACACAGATCATGTGATCTTACAACACAGGATTATTCTTAACATACAGTCTTACGTTTAGCAAAATTATAATTACTACAGGGCCAAATGATCTCCTTCTGCAGTGTATGATTTCATAAGGCCTATTTTCAGGCCACTCTCGCTGAAATCAGTTAACTCAGTAAAGACAGGACTGAGTGTAGAATCTTCTGCTCTATGTGGTTGCCTTTGTCATCTGAGCCATGTGGTAATTACAGTAAGGGCAGAACAATTGGCCTCAATGTTCTGGGTTAAAGAGGGTTATCAAAAAAAAAATCACCGAGCGATATTTAGTGGCCTCTTCTGGAATGTGCAGGTGAGAAATAGATCAAGTTTGTCCTGTGATCCCTACTTACCTGTCAAGCATCGTTCTAGGTCCACATGGATGCTCACTTGGTGAGGTCAGGAAATTCTATTGCCTTTGGAGGTTTACTGTTGCATGAATTAGTACCTTCAGAATAGAAACCTGGTGATGGAAGGTATGAAGAAATCTTTCTTTTGCATCCTGCACTGTGCTATGTCCTACATTAGCTGCACTAGGTTGCTTAAATTCCAGTCCCCAGTGAAGAAAATACCCTTACTTAAAAAGGGTCTGTGAATGTGTGTGTGTGTGTGCGTGTGTGTGTACAACAAAACACAAACGGCTATTTTTCCCAAAAATGTTGAGGGATGCCCTCATCATCCCAGCCAAGATAACCATGGCACTAAGTGAATCGCTCATTCGGAGAGCTGGTGCAGACAGGATGGGCCAAACAGCCTCCTCCTGCACTGTAACAATTCTATGATTCTGATCCTGAGTAAGAATAACATTAAACACACTCTGCTCAACTATTACATCACATGACAGATGATAGTTTAGTCATGTACAATGTAGCCAGTGTAATCCTAATCAGAGATTATGAACACATTGTGCAAATAAGAATGTAATGTTTACAAGTCACTTGTCAGAACCGACCTCCAATACACTACTGCAGTGATTAAATAAAAAAACACTGAGCAGCCCAATCTCCATTATCTTTTTCCATCAGACTGGTATTAGCATGACAAGATCTCATTCATATCCCAGGGATAAAAGACTGCCAGCTTTTGGATGCTTGGTTTAAATGTTGACACACACGGTGCAACGTGAATAAATCTTGATAATTTACTCAGTGTTAATGGCTGGAGGTTCAGATCTTGATTCTCAACTTTCCTAAAACACAGTTTTCCTCCAAACTAAAGGTCATGCCTTGTATAGCTTTGAAAGTAGCAGTATATTAGGCCAGAATCTTCTGGTCGGCATGTGGGGGTGGGCCCCGCACGCCGACACGTAAAATAACAGGCGGTGATGTCGGGCATGCGTCCCAATGTCACTGCGCGTTATTCGGATCTTTTATTCGGCAGGCAGGCGCCAGAGGTGGCTGCGTGCCCAGCAAACTGTCAAGGGCCTGTACAGGCCATTAGGAGGCTAATTGAGATTACCGACGGGGCTGCCCGTCCAACCTTAAGGTTGGCCGGCAGGCAAAGAGCCCAAGCGGCCTTCGTGGTTTTCAGGAAACCACATCCACAGGCGCATATATATATATTTTTTACACATTTCATAAATATGTCCCAGCTCATGTGACACAGTCACATGAGAGGACATGTCTAAATAATTTTAATCTTTCTTTATTTTAAACTTTCGATTTGAACTTAATCTCCCTGACGCAGCTCCGTGCCTCAGGGAGATTTCTGCCCTCTTTCGTGTGCATGCGTGAAAGAGCGCAGGCCCCGACTCTCACTCCTCCTCCTGCTCACACAAGGTAGCGCTGAGTGCTACTGGGCTCGTGTCACGCTGGGTGGGCCTTAATTGGTCCACCCACGTAAAATGGCGGCGATCGACTCCGCGCCCGCTCCTGACCGGCCCGCCTGTCAAGCAGAAGGTTCTGCCCCTAGTGTCTGAATGCAACAACTATATACCTTGCCTGTATATGATCCCAGGCTCACAGTAATATGTTTGGCTCTTAAGTGCCCTCCGAAATATCTTAACAAGCCACTCAGTTCAGGATAATCAGGGATGGGAGTCATAGCCAGCAACATCCACATCCCTCTAATATATTTTTTGAAAATCTGTGGGGTCGAGGGAAGAAACAGGCTTTGGACAAACTCTCAAAATGTAAAAATCCAATCCTCCTCCTTTACTTCATTTCCTACTGAATATACCTTTTCATTTTCTCTTGTCTCCCTCTGATGTCAAGCTAAGGGGTTGGGCACAAAGTAAAATGTCCCAAGGTGATTTAAAAGAGTTAATCAGATAAATATTGACACCAAACCAAAGGGAGAGGTATTAGTACAGGTGGCCAGAAGCATAGTCAAAAGTAGATTTTAAGGTGTGTCTTTGAGGAGAGGACTGGGCTGTGTTTACCTCTGCTCTTTTGGTGACGGTTACTACTAATCACCAATTCACCGCCCAGTGAAGATAGCTTGTCCTGATTCACTTTATCAAGAACAAGAACAAAGAACAAAGAAAACTACAGCACAGGAACAGGCCCTTCGGCCCTCCAAGCCTGCGCCGATCATATTGCCTGTCAAACTAAAACATTTTGCACTTCCAGGGTCCGTATCCCTCTATTCCCATCCTATTCGTGTATTTGTCAAGCTTCCTCTTAAACACCACTATCGTACCTGCTTCCACCACCCACTCTGGCAGCAAATTCCAGACACTCACTACCCTCTGCGTAAAAAAACTTGCACATCTCTAAAGTTTTCTCCTCTCACCTTAAATCTCTATCCCCTAGTAATTGACTCTTCCACCCTGGGAAAAAGCTTCTGACAATCTACTCTGTCCATGCCACTCATAATTTTGTAAACTTCTATCAAGTTGCCCCTCAATCTCCGTCGCTCTAGTGAGAACAATCCGAGTTTCTCCAACCTCTCCTCATAGCTAATAACCTCCAGACCAGGCAGCATCCTGGTAAACCTCCTCAGCACCCTCTCCAATGCCTCCACATCCTTCTGGTAATGTGGCGACCAGATTTGCATGCAATATTCCAAGTGTGGCCTAACCAAGGTTCTATACAGCTGCAGCATGACTCCCCAGCTTTTATATTCAATACCCCTGCTGTATGCATTCCTGACTACCTTATCCACCTGCACTGCCACTTTCAGTGACCTGTGGACCTGTACACCTAGATCCCTCTGCCCATCGATGCACTTAAGAGTTCTGCCATTTACTGTATAATTCCTACCTGTATTAGACCTTCCAAAATGCATTACCTCGCATTTGTCCGGATTAAACTCCATCTGCCATTTCTCCGCCCAAGTCTCCAACCGATCTATATCCCGTTGTATCCTTTGACAATCCCCTTCACTATCTGCAACTCCTCCAACCTTAGTGTCGTCTGCAAACTTACTAATTAGCCCAGTTACATTTTTCTCCAAATCATTTACGTATACCACAAACAGCAATGGTCCCAGCACTGATCCCTGCGGAACTCCACTACTCACAGCTCTCCATTCAGAAAAGCACCCTTCCACTCGTACCCTCTGTCTTCTATGACCAAGCCAATTCTGTATCCATCTTGCCAGCTCACCTCTGATCCTGTGCGACTTTACCTTCTGTACCAGTCTGCTATGAGGGACCTTGTCAAAGGCCTTACTGAAATCCATGTAGGTAACATCCACTGCCCTTCCATCGTCGATCATCTTTGTCACTTACCCAAAACTCGATCAAGTTAGTGAGACACGACCTCCTCTTCACAAAACCATACTGCCTCTCACTAATACGCCCATTTGCTTCCAAATGGTAGTAAATCCTGTCACGAAGAATCTTTCCAATAATTTCCCTACCACTGATGTAAGGCTCAGCGGCCTGTAATTTCCTGGATTATCCCTGCTACCCTTCTTAAACAATGGAACAACATTGGCCATTCTCCAGTCCTCTGGGACCTCACCCGTAGCCAGTGAGGATACAAAGATTTCTGTCAAGGCCCCAGCAAACTCCTCCCTTGCCTCCCTCAGTACTCTGGGGTAGATCCCATCTGGCTCTGGGGACTTATCCATCTTAAAATTCTTCAAGACACCCAACATCAAGGGTACATTGCAACAGGTAAGTCACTTCCTAAGATCTCAAAGCCTCTCTACCTGCTGCATGCACCTGCCACCCTTGTACTTCCGATGGTGGAAGTTACGGGTTCGGGAGGACATACTGCAATATCTCAACAAGGTTACTTTGAGAGCCACAACCTATGGTTCCAAGTCAGTCCCGTTTTCAACAATAGCAGAAAGTTGGATATGGTCTCCTTGCTTCATCACTCTTCTCCTCCTTTTCAAACCAGATTGAGGGTCTCCAATCTTTTCCATCATTAAGGCCAATCTGTCCTATTACTCTTACCCACCGACAGGGAAGCCAAATGTTAAGATGGTCAGTATCCGCTCCAAGCACACAAAGTGTTAGCCTCAGCTTAGTAGTAGCGCTCATGCCTAGCAGACAATAGATTGTGGGTTCAAGTCCCACTTCAGAGACTTGAGTACATAAACAAATACAAGTTGTTGTTATTGTTATGTACTGACTTTAATGTAATAAAATATGTTGCATTTCACAGGAGCATTATAAAGCAAAATATGACACCAAGCCACAGAAAGAGATATTAGGTCTGGTCAAAAACTTGATCAATGAGGTAGGTTTTAAGGAATATCTTAAAGGAGGGATGCGAGGTAGAGAGGTGCAAGGTCATAGGGGGATTTGAAAACAGATTAGAATTTTAAAATTGAGGTGTTGCTTAGCTGGGAGGCAGTGTATGTCAGAGAGCCCAGGGGTGATACCTGAATGGGACTTGGTGTGGGTTAGGAAATGGCAGCAGTATTTCGGATGGCCTTAAGTTGATTGAGGGTAGAATGTGGGAGGCTGGGCTGACACTCCACTGCAGCACTGAAGGAGTCCCACACTACCAGGGGTGCTGCCTTTCAGGTGAGACATTAAACTGAGGCCCCTTTTTCCCTTTCAAGTGCATGTAAGAGATCTTACGGCACCGGTGATTCAAAGAGAAACATGTGAGTTCTCCCAGTGTCGTGGTCAACATTTTGAACATCTCAATTAAATCTTCCCTTGGATTTCTTTGCATTGAGGGGAAAAATGCCAGATTGTCTCGTCTCTGCACATAATTGAAGTATTTCATCCATGGTATCAATCTGGTAAAACTCCTCTGCACCCTCTTCAAGGTCCTTCTTAAAGTGCTCAGAATTGGACTTCATAATCCAGTTGAAGCCCAACCAGTAATTTATAAAGGTATGGCATAACTCCCATACTTGTTCACACTAATGAGTAATGCTTCTTGATCAAGATACTGGAGAGGTATGGCTGCCCATAGAATTGGTGAGGAGTCAACGCCTTCTGGAAGCGGTAGGAGAAAAACAAAAATAGTCAGGGAACCTAGATCTGGTATGACCCACCTCCCTACCAACAAGTCGGCCAAGGAGTCTGATGCAATGCTACTCCTTCTGTGTTCAAAACAAAACCTCTCAACACTTGCTGGACAAGTATATCTGACTGCAGGTGGGCAGTGAAACACAAAATCTGCATAGCCCACCCACCTGAAAATGGCGTTGGAATATTAGGAAAGGAAGCAGCTACTCAATCCATCGAGACAGCTGCATACAAACATATGAATTAGGAGGAGTAGGCCATTTGGCCCCTTGAGCCTGTTCTGCCATTCAATAAGATCATGGCTGATCTGACTGTGGCTTCAACACCACATTCCACTTGCCCCAGTAACCTTTGACTCCTTTGTTAGTCACAAATCTATCTACCTCTGTCTTAAAAAATATTCAATGACCCTGCTTCCACCACTCTCTGGGGAAAGGAGTTCCAAAGATTCTGAGAGAAAAATATTCTTCTCATCTCTGTCTTAAATGGGAGATTTCTTATTTTTAAACTGTGTTCCTTAGTTCTAGTCTCTCCCACAAGGGGAAACATCCTTTCAGCATCAACCCTGTCAAGTTCCCTCAGAATCTTATATGTTTCAATAAGATCACTGCTGATTCTTCTAAACTCCAACGGATACAGGCCCAACCTGTGCAACCTTCCCTCGTAAGATAACCCCCTCATCTCAGGTACCAGTCGAGCGAACCTTCTCTGAACTACTCCGAATGCATTTATATCCTATCTTAAATAAGGGGACCAAATATGTACATAGTACCCTAGATGTGGTCTCACCAACACCCAACTGAGGCAAAACATCCCGACTTTTATATTCCACTCCCCTTGTAATAAACAACAATATTCCATTCACTCAGAGCATGGCTGATCTGTGCCTCAGTTCAATTTTCCTGCCTATGTCCCTTTAACCCTTCATAGTTACCTAACAAAAATCTATCTACCTTGGTCTTGAAAGTTCCAATTCACCCAAAATCCACAGGCTTTTGGGGGAGTGAATTAAAGATCTTCTCTATCCTCTGTGTAAAAAGTGCTTCCTGATTTTACTCCTAAATGATTCGGTCAATTTTATGATGCCCCCTTGTTCTGGATTATGCCAACGAAACTAGTAGCTGCAGTCTACATGGCCTGGCTGTGTGCACAATGGCAGCTCCAGTGGGGCTGAAAACCTGCTACCATCATAGCACTTATGGTCCTAACCCCAGAATTCTGAACAAAAGAAAAAAACAAGGCTTCCGCTCTGCAAGATACAGCCAAAAGAAAGTGTTCCTACAACATGAAGGTTCACCTCATATGGAAAGCCAGCAGCCATCCAACAAGAAAGAATCCTGATGCTGTCAGCAAGAGGCATTGTTCAATTTAAGCAGCAGCAAATTGGCTGGTTTCTGTTAAAAGTGGAGAATAGCTGCCAGCTTAACATTAAAGTGATTGTACTAGTTGCAAGATGAGCAATGACTTCCATTAATAGCGACTGCAGCACTATCTACCAGCCAGGTTCACTGGGCACGTCACATCAGTTTAAAATTGAACCGTGTATACTTCCTGCCCCTTTGCCAAGCTCAACAATAGCGTTATGCTGTTTACAATACAATGCTGACGATGTTGGGAGTGAACCGTGAGATCAGGAAAACCCCACGGCTTTCAGAATGGTATTTCTTCAGACCAGGAAACTCTGAAAATTGCCTAACCTCCATTCTCAGCTACTTCTTTTGTGCGACAGTTTTCTATTGATCCAGCAAGAGTAATGACCCCTTTGTAGATCTGAGTAATTTTCTGAACATCTTCCAAGAACCCAGACTGTCAGGACTGGGGGTGGAAGAACAACGTAAAGGGATCTTCACAGTTTTCAAGTGGAAGGCAAATTAAGGGCTTTTCTTCCAAAGACACGTGGATTGGACTCTCGGGTAGAGTAGTGGAACAGGAAACGTTGGAATCATTTGAGACGTATTCCACTCCACAATGAGGGATGGATGAATGAATAAGATGGGCCAAATGGCTTTCATCACCCTTAATTCTTTGCTATCTTGTGATAGTGTAAATGGTAAAACTAGTAACAATGACATTAAGGGATACGGGGATAGAGCAAGAAGATGGCGTTGAGGTAGATGGTCAGCCATGATCTAGTTAAATGGCAGACCAGGCTCGAGGGGCCGAATGGCCTACTCCTGCTTTAGGTTCCTAAATACTGATATTTTATT
Source organism: Carcharodon carcharias (assembly GCF_017639515.1). Lineage (NCBI taxonomy): Eukaryota > Metazoa > Chordata > Chondrichthyes > Lamniformes > Lamnidae > Carcharodon > Carcharodon carcharias. The sequence continues at coordinate 13,922,551 of NC_054469.1, read as the reverse complement.
TTATGTGCACATTCAAAACAGAAACTCAAGAACCAGTCAACATTTAAGTGAAAAAAAACCTTTCAACTGTTATTCGTTTGCCATCATGAGAAGAAACGCAAGAACATGTATATTTTTAAAATTCATTCACAGGATGTGGGCGTCACCGGCAAGGCCAGCATTTAATGCCCGTCCCTAGTTTCCCTTAACTTTGTGACTTACTAGACTCTTTCATGGGGAAGCTATGAAAGAATCAGCCACAGTGCTGTGGATCTGAAGTCACATGTAGGCCAGACCAGGTAAGGACAGCAGGTTTCCTTCCCTTACAGACAGCAGAGAACCAGATGGTTTTTTATGACAATCCGTTAGTTTCATGGTCACCCTTAACCAATACTGAGTTTTTATTCCAGATTTATTTATTAACTGAATTTAAATGCTGCAGCCACCCTGGTGGGATTTGAGGTGTCTCTGGATTCTTTGTCCAGGCCTCTGGATTATGAGTACAGTACCTTAATCTCTGCATGGTAATCCCCTAAACTGAAAAGTATAATGACCCTGGCATCAGCGTGATTGTAATGAATAGTTCATAGGAAAACACTAGCAGCAGAGAGGTCAAAGCTGTTTATTTTGGTCCAGATTTGGAGAAATGACATATATATAGATTTTAAAATCTGTTCCAACTTAAATCATAAATTTCCAGAAATGCAAGCATGGATTCCTGAAGTCAAACGGAACAAAACATCAGCGCAGAAATAATGCTCTGCCCAGACATCTTTGTTCCTTCCTTTTTCTCCTCCTTTTGCTCTCGCAAAGGGGATGGGATACAGTTCCATATTGACTGGTAGACTCTGGGTAAGTGACAAGACCAGCCTACCCCTGTCCTGTAAAAGTATATCTTCTCTGTATCGACTGGGGCCAGACAGAGGAAGCTGGGTAAGCAGCTATTCTTTATGAGGCAAAAGGAACAATGTTAAGATGGGGTAGCGGGGTTAGTGCAAGTAGCGCTGATGGGGAAAAATTATGAACAAAAATGTAGTTGTTCGTAGTATGGAACATGAGAACTTAAGTATTGCATAAAAGCAAGACATGCTGTCAAAGCTTTTCGTCTTGCATTCATCAGGACAGACGCAAGAATGCTAAATTTCAAAGGGGACAACAATTTAGATTGCATGAGGAAAGGGGGAGTGGTGGCGATACTGATTGGTTGTGATGCTGCCATGGCAAATGCAGCAGGGAGCTTTGCCCCCACGCTTTTGTTTATTCAAAAAAGGTGCAATGTCTGGACATATTTCTTTTGCCTGCAGTGGACTGGTCCCTGCATGTGAATATACATGCGTAAATGAGCTACATTGCTCAGAACATAATGTCTAACATTAGGTGTCATTCCGCAATTGGATAGCATTTGCTGAACAATCCCAAATGTGTTAAGGATTACACTAACATCAATTTAAAAGTATCAGTCAGGCTTGTAATGTAACTACATATATTCCTTTTGGCTGCAGAGCCAATATGTCCAAACATTGCAACCTTTTTGAATAAATAAACACATGGAGGACTGAAGCTCTTTGGTACACTGGCCATGGCAATGTCTCAACCAAACAGAGCCGACTTGCCAACCATCAGCACCCCCTTTTTCTCATGCAGTATATATTGCTGTTCCCTTTGAAACTTGGCATTCTTGCATCTGTCCTGATGAGTGCAAGGTGAAAAGCTTTAACAGCATGTCTTTTTTTCACCAGTACTCAAAAATAAATTTGGACTGACTCCAATTCATGTATTTGCTTCATTGTGAAGTACACCCACCCTTAACTAAGGGATTCTGCCAGCATGGACAGAAACTTATAAAATATATGGCAAAGCATTCGAGATCTGCACTGCAGGAATTCACCAAGGCTCCTTAGACAGCACCTTCCAAATCCATGACCATTTAGAAGGACAAGGGCAGCAGACACATGGGAACACCTGGTAGTTGCCCTCCAAGTCACTCACCATCCTGACTTGGAAATATATCACCGTTCCTTCACTGTCGCTGGGTCAAAGCCCTGGAACTCCCTTCCTAACATCACTGTGGGTGGACCTATACCACACGGACTGCAGCGGTTCAAGATGGCAGCCACCATCACCTTCTCAAGGACAATTAGAGATGGGCAATAAATGCTGGCCCAGCCAGCGAAGCCCACATCCCACAAATGAATTAAAAAAAAATCATCAGACCAATGTGTGGGAGAGAATTTCTGTCAATGAATTGCCTCTTTTTATGTCCTAAAGCTGTCCCAGTCAAAACTCTGCCAACCTCACAGACTAAAATGAAAACTGAAAAGGCTGCTCTCTACGATTTGCAATATGGTTCACTTCATTCAAATCAGACAAAGAACCTGCCTCATCAACACAAAGGAGGGAGGAAAATCTTGCATTTATATAGTGCCTTTCATGACTTCAGAACATCTCCAAACACTTTACAGCCAACGAAGCAGCTTTTTTTTTAAAAAAAGTGCAGTCACTAATGTAATGTAGGAAACATGGCAGCCAAATTGCACACAGCAAGCTCCCACATCACTGCATTGGAGTGTCAGCTCAGATTTTGTGTTCAAGTCTCTGGAGTGGGACATGAACCCACGACTTTCTGATTCAAAGGCGAGAATGCTACCAATTAAACCACAGCTAACACTGTGGAATTTGATGAAACCAGGATGGCAATCCATCATGTGATAGCTAGCAAATGTATTTTGTCTCGAAGCAAGCAAGGAATGTTCCTGAACAGATGAAATCCTCATCTTCTGGGCTCTAAGGCAGCGTGTTGTTCAATCAATATCTTAGTATTTAAATGAGATGGGACTTGTAAGGGGGAAACCTCATTCTATGGAGAGCCTTTCTCCCATTTTACTCCCCTTATGTGTGGTTAACATTAAAAGGTAACTCAAGCTCAGAAAATTCCCATCCATCAGCAAGTACTGACATTTACATTAGGGCCAACCTGTTGTTCTCACGCACTCAGAATATAAGCAGGTTGGAAATTGCGGCAACATAAACAGGGAAGATAAAATTACGGCGATTATGCAGGAAAAACTGACAATCCAAGCAGCTTGTAGATAAATCATTATTATGCAGTGTGCGCGCGTTGTCCTTTCAACAGATCAATAAATTCAACCTAGAACCTGTGCCTAATAATGACTCGCAACTGAAAATCAAGGGTTAAAAGATTAAAAACAAAAGATCTGATCCGCTAAACTACCCGAACATTGTATTTTCCCTCCTGTTTAATCAACGTGGCAAAATGTTTGCCAAAAAATGAATCAGCAAAGTGCTACTCACCATTAACATGTTAAACTGAGACAAACAAAGAGTGAACGGGAGCAATGGGAAACAGAATCAGTGCATTTATTAATCCATTATTTCACCACAGCTAAACCACCACAGATCTGAAAGAAACAGCAGACTTTATAAAATGCAGCAACGGATGGATACAGACAGGTCAGCACAAAGGATTCGGATTTCCCACACAAATAGTTTCTCACAGGAGTGTTTTTTTTCCCAAAAATTCAAAGAGAAGGCAAAACTCCTTCCTTAATATTCTTTGCCTTACATTCTCGCTGAGTACAGGCTGATGGGCTCAGAAAGCAGCGCTGGCCCAGCTGGAAAGCGGAGGGGGGAGGGGAGGGAAGAAGAGGCAAAACGATAAGTAACTTTGCAGCTGTGGTGTGTTCGTGGGGAAATTTTCCAGCTGGTAAGTAACATGCTCTGCGGGTCTCCGCATCCAATGACAGCCCCACAGCAAAACCTGCTGGATTCACTAAACCAGCAGCTGGGAAGTCAAAGTTAGTTTTTTAAAAACGTGGCCTTCCTGATGACAGGCCTCATCGAATTTGGCAAGCTATTAAAGCAACTTTCCTGACCAATACCTTTCTTCATTGTAAACCCTGAGAATTTAACATCCCTGCCAATTTCCACTGATCTTCAACTAACTCATTCTAACATTTAGTATTTTAGTGATATATCTGAAAAATACCTTATTAGTATTTAAAAAAAAATTCTTTCTCATAGCTCCTCTTTGTTTTCTGTATCCCTCACTCAATAAGGACTCGATGGCTTCACGTCAGAAGGGTCAAGTAAGCACAGCAAAGATTAAAAAAGAGGAATCTGAGATTGTGTGTCAGCGAGTGAACACCACATGGGAAGATGGTTTCGACTTGAAATGTGAATTGTATTTTCTCATCAGTACTCCTCACAAATGACCTATAAACTTCAATATCCTTATTATCTGTTGTCCATTTCCAGGATTTAAAAAGCAAAAGAAAACATTTGTTTCTATTTTTGCTTAAACGTAGACATGACTGATCTTGAATATGCAAAAATATCAAACCTGGGATAACTTCAGTGCCTCACACATGGCCTGCAGCGGTTCAAGAAGGCAGCTCACCACCACCTTCTCAAGGGCAATTAGGGATGGGCAATAAATCCTGGCCCAGCCGGTGACACCCACATCCCACAAATGAATAAAAAAAAAGACACTGCTGATTGAAACTAAAGGACTGAAGGTAGAAAAAAGCTGTTGATTAAAATTACATCTAGGCTTTTGGGAAAAGAGAGAGGTAGTGGTAATTTTTTCTACTTAAAATAAGTTATATATAAACATGGCAAACACTCAATCAAAGAGGAGATAAAACCTCAGCACCTGTCTCGGGAAATCCAAAACCTTTTATCAATACCTTAAATTAGCGGGCCAGCTAATCAAGGTTTGCTTTGCACCCTGGCTGTGGCTCCATGGAGCAAACTGTTCTTCCATCTTATTGCCTTGTGGCCATTGCACTGCATCTTAGAACGGTGCCAAGCTGAAGGAGGAGCAGCGCAAGCACATGCAACTGGACACTAGGCCAAGACACGCTGGCTCTCAGCATCAAACCCTACCATCAGCATCCGCAATACAAGGCTTTGCTTTCTTTCGCAATTTCAATTTCTTCTCATTTTTCCTTTCCTGGAGTTCTTTAATGTGCCGTGTCACTGGTAAAATAAATAAAAGTTTGAACAAAACCAAAACAAAAAAAAATAAAATAAAACAGGCTCTGCTGTTTAAACACACCATCATAGAATGATACAATACAGAAGGAGGCCATTTGGTCCATAAGGGCTATCAGAGTAGTCCCATTTCCCTGCTCTTTCTCCACGGAACTGCAAATTCCCACCACCAGGATTTATTCAATTCCATTTTGAAAGTTACTATTGAACCTGCTTCCACCACCCTTTCAGCCAGTGCATTCCAGATCACAACAACTCGGTGTGTAAAAAGCTTTCACCATGTATAATTGTAGGTCTGGCTTTTAAACTTGATTAATTAAAAAAAACCCTAATTTTCTTTGGGCCTTTGTGTACACCACTTCCTGGCCAAGAGGGTGGCTGCTCTCTTGCACCCAGCTCTTCATAAATACATCTGCACACTCTGTGGGCTGCTATAACTCGCTCTCTGATTTTCTTTCCCTCCGAATACCACTAGACTAGTGATCTAAAGGCCGGACTAATGCTCCAGAGACATGAGTCCAAATCCCACCACATCAGTTCGGGGGATTTAAGTTCAATTAATTAATAAATCCAGAATTAAATGCTAATCTCATTAAATAGTGAGATGACATGGAATTACCAGATTGTCATAAAAACCCATCTGGTTCATTATGTCTTTCAGGGGGAGGAAATCTGCCATCTTTACTCAGTTGGGCCTACATGTGACTTCAGATCCACAGCAATAGCTGCCCCCTGAAGTGGCCCAGCAAGCCACTCAGTTGTATCAAATCACTATAGAAACAAGCACTGTGGGTATATCTACACCACATAGACTGACAGTGACTCAAGTAAACAGCCCACCACCATATTCTCATGAACAATTAGGGATGGGCAATAAATGCTTGACTTGCTAGCGACGCTCACATCTCAAGAACAAATAAAATAAATCCTGGAGGCCTTCATTAGGTGCCTTTCCCCGGTGGTGCGAGAACCATTGATTCTCAGTCTCCCACACCATGTTGCAGCACTTTATTGAATCAAAAGATGGGAGCATGTCACTACCATCGCTTTCATTCACCCACTTGCAGCAGTGTGGACACAAGGGCGTCAACTCTCAATTACCACCCAAGGCTGAAAGTCAACCAGGGTTGGGTGCTGCAACATTGTCTATGCCAGGGCGGCTGGTTCACACTTCCAGTTTAGGTGGGTCAAGATGGGCGCATGATGGTAAGTCACTCCGACTGTGGTAATAAAATGTTCTGCATTGAACTGAACAAAGTATTCAATTAATCCCAATAGGCTACAGGCTCGGGGGACCATATAGTCTACTCCCACTCCTATTTCTTATGTTGATACCTTAGTTGGAGCAATATGTGTCCAAGAAAGCAATGCTGTTTTATCAGGCAAAATTTAACACTGAATCACAAAAGCAGATGTTAGGACAGGTGAGCAAAAGCTTTTTCAAAAGAGGTAGGTTTTAGGTAGCATCTTAAAGGATAGAGAGAGGTAGGGAGGTTTAGGTAGGAAATTCCATAGCTCAGGTTATAGGCAGCGGAAGGAACAGGCACCAATGGTGAGTGAGGGATACTGGGGATGCGCCAGAAGCTAGGTTTGGAAGAGAGCAGAAATATTGGAACACTGTAGGGTTAGAGGAGATTACAAAGATAGGGAAGGGTGTTGCTGGACCGGGAGCCGGTGTAGGCCAGTGAGCACAGGGGTGATTAGTAAGTGGTGCTCAGTGCAGGGTTGCAGAGTTTTGGATGAGCTCAAGTTTACACAAGATGGAAGGTGGGAAACTTGAGCAGCAGGTGGCATTTTAACCTTCCTATGGCATTATCTTGGGCCTTTCCAGTACATGTAGACTGACACTAAGCTGCCCCCTGCTTCCAAAATGCCTTGTTCCCTCTGGATTCTGCAAACAACTCCTATAATTGATCTGTTAACGTGATTAAATCTCCAGTATCAGCAGCATGGTTTAGAACTTAAAAAAAATGTACCTTCTAGGTTGGTGTCTGTATTATTTACGATGTTAAACAGCGATTGGGACTGTGAATTAATCCCATTCATAGATTCAGGACATTAAAGCAAATGCAATTGCAGCTTTGAAATGTCGTTCTTAAAAAGCTGCATTTGGGACTGCAGACCTCTTCCAAGGGGAAAGACCCATATAAGACAGCAATGTAAAACATCCCAACGAATTTTAGTAGGATTTTAGCATGTATGGATTGAAAGCTCAGCCTGCCTACAGCCAGAACTAAAAGGTGATCTGCCATTTTAAGGCAGTGCAGGCCATTTACTATGCACAGAGTTCTTAGAAACCCAGCTCATTAGCCTCGGTGCCTCTCCAGATACTGCATAGTGCGAATAATTCAATTTTTTTTTCTCACACAATTTGGTAATTTGGTGCTAGGGCTGCAACTTTTCACTGTATGTATAAATATCCTAGATTTGGCAATATGGAGGTGCATTGTGCAAGTGACCAGATGCTGCTAAATTGGAAGATGTGGTGAACTGTGACGGTATCCTGAAAAATTCCAGAAAGATGCGAGATTAAGCCAATGTGGAGAGTAAAGGCAAATGACAGATCCGTGTAACCAAAGCAAGAGCAAGTACATTTTGAACGCAAGGATTGTCAGATGGGAGTACAATTAAACAGGGAGGCACTAGCAGGGTGTGAATCGATGAATAAAGGGATTTACAGGTTTGGGTATGTAAATTATTAAAAGCTAGCTTGCATGTATATAAAAAAAATCAGGTGGGATAATCAAAGGCTGTGCTTCATCACCAAAGGTAGAAACTGTTAAACAAAAAGGAATGGATACTGCAATTATAAAAAAAGTGCTGGTCACTTGTAGTATTTTGTTCAGCTTTTGAACATCCTAAATTAGGATACTGACTTTTGAGAAAGTCTGAAGGTGTGACTTTGTTCAAAACGGGAGACAGGGATAAACCAGTTTACTATTGACTTGTTGACCGAATATCAGTAGTGGGTAAGAGGCCAGAATGTGGAATAAAATTAATAATCACCTGGAGAGCCATGCATTAATCAAGGGCAGCCAGCATGGATTTGTGAAAGGTAAGCCATATCTGAAAAGGCTTTTAATAAGGTGCGTACATGAGGTTCATCAATAAAATGAAGAAACATGGTATTAAGAAAATTTGTGAATGTAGAGCTAACTGAGAATAATGGTTAATATATTTTTTTTCCTGATTGGAGGTGTGCAAATATTTATATACTTAGATATAGGGAGCACAATATCAAAATAGGGAGTGTGCTAACTCTGAAGAGGACTGTTAGTCATTTTAGGAGGGCAGTTGACAGGTTAGTAAGTTAGACAGATAAAAAATAAAATTTAATGTAATATGGAAAAATGCAACATTTTGATAAAATGAATAAGGAGAAAAATATACATTAGGGGTTCAGATCGACAAATATTTCATACAGCAGAACAAGCGGATGAAGCTGTTGCTTTGATAAACAGAGGTACAGGGAACAGAACAGAAATAAGCCTAAACCTGTACAAACCATGCTTTAGGCTGCAGTTGGAGTATTGTTTTGACTGTCCTACACGAGGAAGGATTTCAAAGTCATGGAAAAGGTGCAGAAGAGATTCATAAAGAATAAGAAACTTTAGTTAGGAGGACAGATTGGGAAACCGAGACTCTCTTTGTCACAATAAAGAACGTCAAGAGGAAACTTGATAGGAGAAAATTTAAGAAAACATAGGATTTGAGAGAGTAAGTCAGGACGAAAGTGTATCCACTGGTTGGTAAGTCAGTAATCGGGGGCACTGCCAGCAAAAAAAAAAAGTTTTTTGTACAAAGAAGGGTGTTAGAACATGGAATACACTACCAGGAGCAGTAATGGAAGTTGAATGCATAGTAGGTTTTAAAAAGGAAATTAATATGGTTGAAAAGGAGAGAAAAAGAGTTTGGGATAGGGAAAAGAAATGAGACTAAATGGGACCCTCTTTCAAAGAGCCAGCACTGGTATAATTGGCTGCCTAGCCTCCTATTCAATAAAACTCTAAGGCTTATACAAGGATGATTCCTGGGATAAAGGGACTGAACCTGTATTAGGTGAGTCAGGCTGAGAAGGGATACTCTCCATTTGCCTGGATGTGTGCATTTAAGCTCGACAACATTCGAGACAAAGGAAATCACTTGATTACCCCCCTTCCCCCCCATCCACGACCTTAAACATTCACCCTCTCCACCACCGGCACACGGTGGCAGCAGTGTGTACCATCTTACAAGATGTATAGCAGGAGCTTGCCAAGGCTCTTTCGACCGCACCTTTCAAACCTGTGATCTCTATCACCCAGGAGGACGAGCAGCAGGAGCATGGGAACACGACCACCTGCAAATTCCCCTCCATGCCACACCATCCTGAGGTGGAAATATATCGCTGTTCCTTCATCATTGCTGGATCAAAACTCTGGAACTCCCTCCTTAGCAGCACTTAGGCAGCACCTACACTATGTGGCCTGCAGTAGTTCAAGAAGGCAGCTTATCACCACTTTCTCAAGGGCAATTAGGGAAGGGCAGCAAATGCTGGTTTTGCCAGCAATGCCCATATCCTGTGAATGAATACAAAAAAAAGTTGGAATACAATCCCTAGATGAGGATGTTAAGAGATAATCGGCGGAGCTCAAAATAATGAAAGGAATTGACAAGGTAGACCAGAAATGACTCTTCCTTCTAGTGGAGGATTCAGAGAGAGGGAATATGCTTTTAAAATTAGAAATAAGTTGATCAAAAACAAATCCTAGAAAAATACCTTTGCCCATGTACTCATGAGAATGTGAAATGCATTGTTCCAGGCAGCCAGAGTTGCAGAATCAAGTGAGGTGCTTAAAAGGGAGGTTGAGGCTTAAGTGAATAGTAAGCTCACTGAGGGATAAAAGAGAAAGAGCAGGGAACTGCATTTAAAATGGTAGAGCTGCTCTGACTACAGCAGTGGTTATGCCACTGGACTAGAAGTACTCCTGAGCACTGGACTAATGATCCAGGGGCACTAGTTCAAATCTCACCATGGCAGCTGGGGAATTTAAATTCACCTAATCAATTAAATAAATCTGGAATTAAAAAACCAGTAGCAGTTGCGGCGACTAGATTGTTGTAAAAACCCAGCTGATTCACTGGTTAGGGAAGGAAATTTGTTGACCGTACCACTTACAGACCAATCACAGCGTGGTTGGATCTTGACTGCCCTCTGAAAGGGCCTAGCTAGCAGCAGACAGTAAACGCGAATCTCGTCAGCAACACCCACATTCTGCAAACGAATTAAATATCGTGGTGCAATTTGAAAAGGAAAAAAAATGGCCTACTCCTGTTCATATACATAGATAGCTTGGTAGTCACCATAATTCTACTGTTATGAAGGAACATATTTGTAATGGCACGTTTTGACAGATTTTTGAGTGGAGTTCCCTGGCTGGGGAAGTGAAAACTGGAGCTGGAGGCTCATAGTCTTATTAGTTTAACTGAAAAAAAACTCCTGCTTTTGTTGGTCAGCAAGTGTTCAAAGCTAACCCCTTGAGGAGTATATCTACCATAATAGCTGACAACTGAGAGGAGCATAGCCTGGATGATCTTAAGTGGTAGTAGCGCTGGGCGTATAGAAACCTGCAGCAAGGATGCTGGCTAGAGATGGGTAGCAACTGCCATACTAAAGGGCAGCATCCCACAAGCCTGAGGGAGCAGAGTGTTACAGATGGTAGCTGTCATTTTCATTCAGGCATACTGATGTCCACTGATCAGGACACGAGTAAGTACTATAGTAACCATTTTTCATGTTACTGGGCCTAACCTACAGTTTTAAAAAATGTACGGTGCCCTTTACAATCCCAAAGCGCTTTACATACAATGAAGTATATGTGAAATGTAGTGACTGTTGTAATGTAAGAAACATGACAGCCAAATCATGCACAGCAAGCTCCCACAAACAGCAATCTGATACCGAGCAGATAATCTGTTATTTTTTTAAAGAGGGCAAGCTGGAATTTGGTTTAATGTCTCATTGCAAAGATGGCACTTCCAACACTGCAGCACTTGCTCAGAGCTACACAGGCAGTGCTAGCGCAGAATTGGTGCCACAAGCAGTGCCAGAGCAGACCTGACTGCACAGGCAGTGCCAGTGCAGAACTGAATTCTCAAAATGTGACACAGTCCATTAAAATTTCTCCATCACATTTTTTTTAGGGCAGTTTACACATGATTTGCCCTTCCACATGAATGCCAACCGCCAGGTGCAACATGGAATAGGAGCCCTCCTGTATTATGAAGTTGGTTCCACGGCATCGTGTGTACAAAGGAACAGGAAGAGGCCATTCAATCCCTCAAGCCTATTCCAACATTCAATTAGATCATGGCTGTTCTGCATCTTAACTCAACTCTCAACGTTTAAGGTTCCTTAAACCTTAATATGCTGGCCTAATAAAAATGTATTCATCTCACTTTTGAGATTTCCAACTGACCCCTAAACTCAGATGCTTTTTTAGTTGTGTGTGTGTGTGTGTGTGTGTGTGTGTGTGTGTGTGTTGGTGGTGGTGGTGGTGGGGGGGGCGAGTGGGCAGAGGAATGAGTTCCTGATATTTATTACCTTTTGTGAGAAGAAGTGCTTCTTGATATCATCCCTGAATGGCCTAGCTCAAATTTTAATGTTGAGCAGGTGCTAATAACACAAAGTTTGACTAGCAACCAATCGGAAAATCTACTTCCACATTTTTGCGGCTTGTGACTTTTAAAGATGTCACTGTGTTAATTCTCAGCATTACTTCATTGTCAGGGGGCCTCTCCCACAAAGAACATCAGGTAACTCGGCCATCACCCCACAACCAACCGCACCCCAAAACTGGCTCTGAGGCCAGTAACTAGGTGTCAGCCATGGGTCAGTGGGCAGCAGTACTCTTGTCACTGAGTTAGATAGTTTTAAGTTCAAGTCCCACCCCAGCGACTGAGCATGAAAGCTAGGGCTGAAACTCCCAGTGCTGTACTGAGGCAGTGCTGTATTGGCAGATGAGGTGTTAAACCGTGGCTGCATCTTAGGTGGACTTAAAACAAGCCCACGGCGCAATTTCAAAGATGCGCATGGGGTGCTCACCCCAGTATCCTGGCTAACACTGACGTCTAAACCAACACCTAAAACACTTGATCTGGTCATTTATTTCAGTATTATTTGTGGGACAATGCCGTGTGACATTGGCTGTCATGTTCCTTACATTGTAAGAGTCAATAACACTTCAAAAGTACTCCAGTGTCAAGCACTGTGGTATATCCTGAAGTTGTGAAAGTTCCTTTATAATTGGAAGTCTATTTATTGAATAAACTGCATTCATGTTACTCCTCAATCTTTGACACGGTGGGGCACAGATTCAGCAGAACCGATATAAAATGGAAAGCGATATACCACTATGACTTGGTAGGTCAAGTCATACCAATTTCATAGAGAGAACCCGCAAGGACTGACCATGCTGTAAAGAAATCAAAGTGGCATTTTACAATATGACATTTTAATCTAGAAATGACTGTTGGCAATATTAAGCACAGACTGTAAGCAGCAAGGAACACAGAGCGTAGAATAAGTACAATAACATACTCTATGCAAAACCCTGTCTTTATAATCTGTGGGCAACACATCATTTCCTTAGCTCATAGCTAAAATTAAAATTTGGCAACTTTGAATAACTTTTGTAAATAACATAAATAAGCTGCAATATAAAAAGATTGAAATGGTCAAGAGGGCAACAACAAAAAGCTCATTTTGTGCCTGTTTACAGCCTACTTGGCACAAAACAGAACAAAAGTCGTCTTGTATTTCTTGGAAAAAGCGCTGATTTCTCAACACTATGTATGTATCTGGAACAACGTAGTCCTCATGTGGACAGCGACTCTGACAGAACAGATGTTGTGGAGGTGGTAAGCGAGGGCATTGGGGAAAGGGATTCTGATGCACTGCAAGAATCTATGCTCACAAGGGAGCAGCATAAAACACAGGCATGTCAGCTCACTGCCAGGATCATTAAACACTTCTGAAACACCTCCACTAATGACGGGGTGGGTTAGTAGACAGTGTTCTACAAAGCTGAACCACACGGAGATTCCACCTCTTGATCACAGGTCTGGCCTGACCAGAAACAGAAATTGCATTTGGGCTCTGAACCCCTGGGAAAGGGAACAGGGGACTAATGTCTGTTCAGTTACCCTTGTTGGAAAGTGTGCATCTCTGGGCATTAACTGAGCACAGGGTCATCTCTGACGTCCTCATCAATCATAATCTAGTGACTTTAACCACTAACTGGGGATCATTGGTCCAGGCTCGCACATATAGAGCAGACATGTGGTGAAATAGAGGAGGGTGGTATATTTTCAGAGAACTGTATCCCAGCAGTAGGTAGCACAGGTGCAAATTGTGGATCAAACTGGGTCTTAAGGAAAATGTACTTAATTGCTTCAAGATCAGTAGATCCCCGACTAAATGAACAGGAGACGCAAACCATGCAACTCCAGTGAATACTATGAAGCTGCTACAAATGGCAGGATCTACATATTGGAATAATTTTTACGAATATGTAAAGGCCAGTGAGCAGTAAATCCAGTCCATTTTTCAGCCACATCTACCACCTCCTCATGATGTTGCTTAGTCTCTTCTAAGTCAAAGACACATCTAACTGTCTCCTGAAATCATGAACTATTAACATCCTCTGCTGGTTACGTCATATCTTTGGGTGAAAAAGCTCTACTCGACCTCCACTCTGGTTCTTAAAGTTCTCATTTTAAACTTGTATCCCCAAGTATTTGGGGCCCCCACCGCTGTGTTCAATCACCTGGATAAATGTCACCAGTTCATTTTGTGGAAACTGCAACTGAGCCAACTCGAAATTTTTTTCCAAAGAAAACAAACTGCCTTTCCTCAATTTTTCTTATCCTTTGGCACATCTGGAATCCTTTTCTTAGTCTGCTCTATTGTCAAGTACACTGATCAAAGCACCTGGGCTGGTACCACTATAGTCACATTCAGAAAATACTTCTTTCCTTTCTTTGTTGACTCTATACGCCTACTCCTTGAGCATCTCTTTCTGTTCAGACATTCAACCTCTTTCAATCTATGTTGTACAGATTCTTTCCGTTCCAGAATATTCCTGAATTCAACTATCTTCTTCCAGACCACTGTTAATATCACTCTGAAGTAGGCTGCAGAAAGGAGCTGTGCTGTTTTGGAATCTGCCTCTTTACAGGTGAAGTGCTGGTGTCTCTGTGCAGTGAACTCAAGACAATTTGTAGATGTAAACTCTTTATCCCTACATCGCTCTGGCATAATGCAGTGATTATCCAATGCTGTGTCCTACTGTATTGCCCCTTTGTATTTTTGGTTTCTTGTGCATGATCTGAGAAGGAAACCTTGCTCTAAGCCAAAATGTTGCTGTCTGTACTTCCATAACTCAAGCTGCAATGGTGGATGGTCTTTGCTATTAGTTTGGGGGGAGAGGGGGAATCACTACTTCCTTGAGCATGATAGTTTCCACATCTTCAAGCTAAAAGGCACATTTGACCATTGCAAATTCATTTCATATTTTAATCAGATCAGTAACAGATCTAAAGCTACACATTATTACGATCAAACTTTTACCTCAGGACATTCCAAATCATCTTACAACCAATTAAGTTCTTCTGAAGTGCAGTAACTGTTGTAATATAGGAAACCTGGCAGCCAATTTGCACACAGCAAGATCCCACAAATAGCAATATTACATTGACAAAATAATCTTTAGTGATGTTGGCCGAGAATAAATATTGGCCAAGACACCTGGGGAGAACTCCCCCGCTCTTCTTCAAAACTGTCCCATGGGCTTGTTTACATCTACCTGGGCCTTGATTTAATGTTTCATCTGAAAGACAGCATCTCCGACAGTACTTCCTTAGTGCTACTGCACTGGAAATGTCAGGCTTACATGCTCCTATCTCTAATGTGGGTACTAGGCCCACAATCTTCTGACGCAGAGCAGAGAATGCTATTGCTGAGCCACAGCTAACACACACACACAAAAAAAAACAAGTGTCAAGGACATTGAGTAAATTACTCAGGCAAGGAAGAGTCTTGGGAGAAATCAAACCCCTTTTTGGCAGCAGAATGGTTAAATTGTTAATTGTGGCCTTGTTCTGTGTGACTGTGGTAAATGTTAGCAGAGATGTCGAACAAGGACTGTCTGAAAGGCTTCTCCTTCTTCAAGGGCAAGCAATGGAATTGATTTTTAATGTTCATTCAAGGGGTCCCAGATTGCTGAAACCTATTGATTTTCCATTGTTTTACAGATTAGGATTTCAATGAGAAAGATGGAACAGCAAGTATGAAAATTAGACCTCAGAACAAAGGAGAGGCAGAAAGCAGAAACGTACAGTCTCAGGCACATTGAATTCAGCCTTTAAATTCACGTTTGAAACTGAATTAGATTCTCCAGTTACAAAATTTACACTTTAAAAATGCAATTTAGGTATTTTACTCTTGAGTGCCATTTCCCACTTTAGAAAAACATACCATACCTTTCAGCCTCCACCTCAAATCTCAACATCTGAGTCATGTAGTTTAAATTATAAAAATGGCAAAGCATTCCAATGCGATGAAATGCAATTTCAAAGAGTCTTGTGATCCCTCTCTCCCCCAAAGGTATATTTTAAACAAATAATTTATAGAACTAAGTTGAAAGGTTGTCTGATCAGGATCTATCAGTAAAAACGAGAGAACAGTTGGGTAAAAATATAACAATCACCAAAATAACAGCACTGCCTCTCCATTACTCGAGATTATTTGCAACAGAAACATGTCATTGATTTTAACATCCATGTCTGGTTGGGCAGACTCGAAAGCAGGTTTGCAAGTGATGTCTTATAGCTGAGAGCAGTTTGGATATTTATTTCTTTTAAGTGATATGTACTGCGTAAAATAATAGTTGGAAGAGATTTCAAAGTTGGAATTTAATTGAGTTCAGGTGATTTATTGTTACAAACTTCAGGCCTGCACTAGATATTCTTCTGGGTTCAGATACATAGGTCTGATCAAGGGTTTACCCTTACTGCCATAGTCATATAATTGCATAACCTACAGGGTCAGAGCAATGAAACCCTTTGTTGTACTGAATGCTGTAATATCACAGATGCTGTCACATGTACTTCACCTATCTTCTGATCAACACATTAGTGAGGCAAGGCCTGTGTTAATCAATGAGTAAGTTTAATTTACAATCAGGAAATGAATGAGAAGAACAAAGTAAACATCACTGTACCAATTTAATTCAGGAATACTCATAGTAACACAGAAGATAACAATACGTTCCTTGTTGTTACTGTTTGTGGGTTAAATATAACTTACATAATCAGTATTGTTCTTGACACTGGTTAGCTGTAGCTAAGGGGTAACAGCTCACTCTGATGGTTCCCTCTGGGATACCCTGGTCCACTCCTCCATCACCCCCTACACCTCAACCCCCTCTCACGGCACCTTCCCATGCAACCGCAGAAGGTGCAACATCTGCCCCTTTACTTCCCCCCTCCTCACCATCCAAGGGCCCAAACGCTCCTTTCAAGTGCACTCCTTCACTTGCACTTCCCTCAATTTAGTCCACTGCATTCGTTGCTCCCAATACGGTCTCCTCTACATTGGAGAGATCAAACGTAGGCTGGGTGACCGCTTTGTGGAACGCTTGCTATTTCAACACACCACCCTGCTCTCTTGCCCACATGTCCGTCCTTGGCTTGCTGCATTGTTCCAGTGAAGCTCAACACAAACTGGAGGAACAGCACCTCATTTTCCAATTAGGCAATTTGCAGCCTTCCGGACTAAACATTGAGTTCAACAACTTCAGATCATGAACTCTCTCCTCCATCCCTCCATCCCCTCTTTTTGATCCCCTTTTTTCTACTAATTATTATATACTTTTTATATTTATTTTTTTCTTTTCCCACCTGTTTTTATTATTATTTAAAAAATTTATTTCCATCCATTGTTTCATCCCACCTTTTAGACTATTTTGATCCATTACCCCCACCCCACCTCCACTAGGGCTATCTGTCACTTGCTCATCCTGCATTCCACCCTCAATGTCACCATTAGCTCATCCTTTGGCTAATATCATCACCGTCAACAACCCTTTGACCTTTTGTCTATGACATCTTTGTCAATCTCTCCTTTGCCTCCACCTATCACTGGCTCTCTATCCAGCTCTACCTGTTCCACCCCCCCTTAAACAGCTTATATTTCACCACATTTCCATTTCTCTTTAGTTCTGAAGAAGAGTCATACGGACACGAAATGTTAACTCTGTCTTCCTCTCCACAGATGCTGTCAGACTTGCTGAGTTTTTCCAGCAATTTTTGTTTTTGTTTCAGATTTCCAGCATCTGCAGTATTTTGCTTTTGCTTCACTCAGACTCTCTGCCTGTTTCCCGCTACAAATCTCCTGAACTGAGATCATATTTTTATTTATTCTTCCCTTCTTTCTTCCTTAGCTGGATAGGAAACCAGTAGCTTGGCTGCTAAACTTTTCCCAACAATCCCTGTCTGAGGATTGACTAATTAATTCTATCTGTGGCTGCCCTGCATGAGGATTCCTTAAATCTTGCTCTTACAGAGCTCAAACAATAGACTTTCCTCATACAAAAACAAAAAACTGCGGATGCTGGAAATCCAAAACAAAAACAGAAACAGAAATACCTGGAAAAACTCAGCAGGTCTGGCAGCATCGGCGGAGAAGAGCACAGTTGACGTTTCGAGTCCTCATGACCCCTCAACAGAACATCACCTTGTTGAGGGGTCATGAGGACTCGAAACGTCAACTGTGCTCTTCTCCGCCGATGCTGCCAGACCTGCTGAGCTTTTCCAGGTATTTCTGTTTCTGTTTTTGTTTTGACTTTCCTAATATAGTGAGTTTGGATGATTCACAGGAAGGTTTAAATTAATTCCATTGTCTCAAGTTGAAGTGAGATAGCACCATTTCACCAACTGATTCATCTGGTTAAATACACACCCCCTAGCGCTTGATTATTTAATTAATTTAACCTTGAGAGCTAAATAAAAGTTAAGAGTAACATTTTAATATAGATTATGCTAAGATCCTTCTAAGGCAATACAGTCAAAAACATGGTACATATAGAATAATGGATACCCAAGAGTGAGTTACAGAATAGAATATAATCGAAGGGTTCAGATGGTTTATATGTAGAATAATGGTTACCTTCGAATGAGTTACAGGCTAGAATCTAATCAAGAAGGCTCAGATGGTTTATATATAGACCACTAGATTAACATCCAAACTGTAACTCAAATGATTTAGCTTGTCTATAAGTATAGCAAAGCATAGCTGAAAACGAGTTACAGATTGAGGATCTAATCAAGATATTAATTTAGTTCAAATATAGAAAAATGGGTGACACAACAGTTAGAGCAGTAGGATATGAGTTTATTGAATCTCAGTCATGTCACTATGGGAAGGCATAGAGCTACACAATGTGTAATGAACTGAAATTCCACAGTTGTTTCACTGCAGTAGTTCCTTCTGACACAATTGGAATTGTGTGGGTGGCAGGAATTATTGGGAACATTTCACACAGATGACTTCAATTTGACAGAGTGGATGCCCTCCTTAAGGGAGAGGTTAGAACTAGGGTTCATAGTTTAAAAATAAGGGGTCCACGATGGAGATGAGGAGAATTTTTTTCTCTCAGAGGGTCATTAGTCTGTGGAATTCTCTTCCCCAGAGAGTGGCTGAGGCTGGATCATTGAATCTTTTTAAGGTTGAGTTAGATTGACTCCCTTGTCAGTCAAGAATCTAAGGGTATAGGGTGTAGGCAGGAAAATAGAGTTGAGGCCATATCAGATCAACCATGATCTTATCAAATGGTGGAGCAGGCTTGAGGGGCCAGGGCCTACTCCTGTTCCTAATTTGCATGTTCATATATATGACAGATTTAGAAGCCACTTATTCATTTAAAAATTAAGTAAGTAGTGCTAATTTTCATAGCCTTACAGTGAGTTAGGTTACAGGCTCCATTATTTTTGAAATTCTTACACAAAGTCTTATTCACCGAACATCACTGACCTGTATGGGTTCCTGGCCCAGCAATGCCTCAATTTTAAATTGTCATCCTTGGTTTCTCTATGGCCTCACCACTCCCCAGCTCTGCAATACCCTCCAGCCCTACAACCCTCTGAGATCTCTGCATTCTTCCAGTTCTGGCCTCCTGTGCAACACCAATTTTAATCACTCCACCTTTGGCTGCACTTTCAGCTCTTTGGGCCCTAGGATCAGGAATTTCCTCCCTTTCTTTACTCTCTACCTTTCTCTCCTCTTTTAAGACACTCCTTTAAATCTAACTTAGGTCAAGCTTTTGGTCACCTGTCCTAATTTCGCTTTAGGGGACTGGGCGTCAAATTATGTTTGATAATCTCTCCTGTTAAATGACTTGGGATGTTTTGCTGTGTAAATGCAAGTTGTTGCTGTATTTGTGTGACAATCAGAATGAATTCCTCATGATTCTAACAGGCAGGAATGCAATGGTTATCCCCAAATATAAAGGAGACTCTGTGATAAACAACACATATGAGGAATTTATACTTTGACAAGTGATTGAGTTACATGGTTCTTGAATTAAATTCTGCATTCAGCAGTTGGATTAAAAGTAAACTGTTTACTCCACATGTCAGTTGCCTGCTAAAAGATTGTTTTAAATTTACTATCTGTTTTAATTGCAAATTGTTTTATTTTAGCTGCTTTTATCCACCTCACCTGAAGATGACCCTTTGCTGAGGTACATTTCCATGGGCAGTGGTTACTCTCGCAGAGCTTGTTTGTGAGCCTTCATGGCAAGAATCGACAGACTCTCTGATTCACAGTGAGCATCACAATTAAGCTCAGTCTCGTCCTCAGCTGAAGCCCACAAACGTACGCAGTTCCAGCTGGATAGTAATGAGGAACATGGGACCAGGAGCGGGTCATTCAGCTCCTCAAGCCTTTTCCACCATTCAATTAACTCACAAATGATTATGAACCTGTCATTCAATTAGATCAGGATCCAAACAGCTCTGTGGGTGTACCTACACTTCACGGACTGTAGTGCTTCAAAAAGATGGCTCACCGAGCACCTTCCCAAGGGCAATTAGGGGTGGGCAACAAATGCTGACCTTGTTAGTGATGATCACATCCCAAAAACAAATATAAAGAGGCTGTGATTCTCCTCTCCTAACCCAGCAATGCAAAGGCCAGGTGTGCTATTACCCCTACCAGCCCAGCTGAAACCAGCTCTGCCCACACTGAGGAATCAATCCAGGTCCTTCCTGTTCTGCTCACGCAAAAACACACACCATCTCTTCATTCAATGCAGGTGGATGATCTGGTCTTTACCTTCTTGCCTGTGCTATTTTTGGATGGGATGGGAGGAATTAGTGCACGCCATCAACTGGTGATTCCTCTTAGTTTGGACTAAAGGATGTTTGTTTGTGCAGGAGGCTGACTATTCAACCCCTCTTCTGCTGGGCTATGTCAGATGCATGATTAAAGGATGGCATTGCAAGCCCTTTAATATTCTGTTTTTAATACCTGTGAAAGAATGTTGGCCTGCTCCTTTTTTGTGCCTCCCAACAGCAACACAGCTAGTATCAGCAACTCAGAAGACAAGTGCATTGCATATTGCATGACTCTGTGCCAGCACATAGCCCATTCTGAGCAGAGGTGTTTGAACTTTAGCATCCACGTGCTGTATAGATGTGCAGCATGAGCCTTGGGGAACTCGCAAAACATTTGAATCCACGTAACGATTAATCTGCATATCTCAAGCTGCAGGTTTTAGAGTTCTGAGTGAAGATTTACCTTGAGTGCTCAAACTGCACTTTCCAAATCTCCAGGCTCTTGAAATTCAGCAAGGAGGAAGTGCAAATAGAACTGAGATTTTGGGGATGTGAGGATTGGATTTTCAAGGATTGGGGGTCAGATGTGGACGTTTGGGCCACCATGAAATAGGTTGCTTTAAACACATGCCCCCTCGACCATGACTTTACTGGAAGCTACCTTCAATACTCTTATGAAGACTTTATCCACCATCTTGAAATCAGGGATTTAGGGTTAAAATAAGAAGTAGGATCAACTCCAAACAATTTTCTAAGACCTGGTTACAGAGCTCATTTATGGGCCAGGTTTGCTGGAGCGAGTGATCTCAAAGTGCGTTGTGAGATGGACTTGTTCCTCTATGTTTTAAGCTTTAAGATTTTTTTGCCTGCAAAGTTTCTGGAAGTGTGTGCTTAACAGCGCAGTGAGGACAATTTAAACCACTTCACTACTTTCCAGTTAGCAGCCAAACAGGACTTGGTTATTGGACTGCTCTGCCATTTATTTGTACTCTGTGTTTCCTTTCCCTTCATTTTCCCTTGTTGCTTCTTTACCCATTCACCCTTCAGACTTGTGAAAGGCAGTCAATGGGAATGAGATGTCATTCGAGTTGCTCCAAAGTCTTTAAGAATTGATCTCTCCACATTCTGCCACTTAATTTTTTATATTCCCACTCCTAGGGTAATCTTGGTTGGTGCCCAAATCTGCACCTGAAACTATGAATATCTGTGCAATTGGAGAGTTGAGTGCTTTGAGCATATTGCCATTCCACTTAATTCTTTAGAACTGGTGTAAATCAGTGAACACAAAGTAGCCCCATGTACCTCTTCTCAGTTCCTTTCCAAACTATTAATCTTTATTTACTTGTACCAGTTATGGGGGGTTTGGCCAGATCAGTCTAACTCCTTCTGTATTTAAGGTGCAACAGCACAAAACGTTCTGGATTTTGGCATTAATTGCCAGTATCATTCAGAGAGGGTGCTTGATGAGGGAAATATAAAGCGTGCTCTGGGTAGGATAGAATTGAGGCCAGATTGCTTTATAACCAAAGGCTTGTTTATATTGGTGTCAGAGGTATGTTTGCACTGTCAGTTCCAAAAACCATGTCTCACACAACTGACATCAACCATAGAAACACAGAAACAGGAGCAAGCCATTCAGCGCCTTGAATCTATTTTACCATTTAATCCGGTCATGACTGATCTGTACCTCTCAAGTTACCCACCTTTAATCCATATCACTTGATATCCTTACTGAATAAATCTGTTGATCTTAGTCTTGAATGTAAACATGGCAAATTTTGTGAGACCCATCTTTACAGGATACTCTCAGACTGAATGTGACCCGTCCTTTGGGAGACAGTGGCACAAAAGCCCCATGGACACCAAGATACAAGCACTTTAGTCGTGCTCTGTTTGGTATGGGAGTGATAACTAGGAGTGCTGTGGGTCAAAAATGGAAAGTAGTGCATTCCACAGCATCAGGATTTTGCAATTTGGCGGACATAAAATGCCAAAGAGACAGATATATAGACCAGTACCGAGATCAATTATTGAAACAGTTTTCTGCAGCATTAATAGAGGCAAATTCTTAGGACTCAGTAGAAAATTAGTCCTGCTTCATACACTTGAATAAATTATTTAAATTGTGCCTGAACAAAAAACTATTTTGATATCTGCAGCCCTCCATGAGTGGTACCAACAGAATGTATATGAGAAGCAATGGGATATGATTTATAGACCAATAGTGGGCTGCAATGTTAATTCATCACCAATGAGTTATGGCCAATAATATGTGTAGGATTTGAACTCTAATAAATACAGTCCTCTTTCTCCTTATGCTATATACTAGGTAAGCAATTAAAATGAAAAATGCTAATAGCTTGAAGCCAGAATTAGTTTTAAACAAGGACTAAGCAGATGTTTTAACTGCAGACCTGTTCTGGTGAGGCTGTTGCAGAACTGTTTAATTCTATAGTGCTGTCTATCTTCAATTGTAACACAACATCGTCTTCAGGTTTTACAGAGGCGACTCCTTTTCGTTAAGGGAAATCTAAGGTTGATTAGGAGGTTCAATAAGTGAAAGTTATGGGCGGTACTTAGTGATGTTATCGACCAAATTGCATTCAAGATATTTTACTCACCAGTAATAGAGGCTTTGCATTTGATCAAAATTAAGTCTTTAAAAAACAGGAAACTCATTTGTTCTCTTATTGTCCAGATATTAATTTATAGTTTGGAGGATCCATTATACATCCCAGTGGGCCGGTTGTCTCAGCTAGTTGGACAGCTATTGTGGATCACCTTCATGCCAACTGCACAGGGTTTGATCCTCGTTCCGGCTGGGATGAATTCAGGACCTGCCTCCTTGCCCTACCTGGAGCTGTGGGTGAGACCTACCTTCAGGCAGAGAAATCAAGAGGCAAAGAATGCATCCCAGCATATCAAAGCCAAAACGTATGAGAGTCTCAAAACATTGCAGGGGTGATCTATTTGAGATACTTAAGACCATGAAAGCTTTGATAAGGTAGATAGATAGAAGCTATTGTCTCTAGTGGGGGTTGGGTGGGGGGGGGGGGTGGGGAGGGCAAAACAGAGGGGCGTGACCTTAGAATTAGGTATTTCAGGGGTGATGTCAGGAAGCACTTCACACAAAAGCTGGTGGAAATCTCGAAATCTCCACATCCACCCCCCCAAAAAAATGCTGTGGATGCTGGGGGTCAACTGAAAATTTCAAAACAGAGATTGATAGATCTTTGTTAGGTAAGGGTATCAAGGGTTACAGAACGAAGACAGGGAGATGGAGTTGAGGTACAGGTCAATCTTGAATTAACTGAATTGCAGGACAGGCCTATAAACTTGAATGGCCTCCTCCTGTCCTATCTCCCCACACATTACACTCAGTATAAAATGAAAATATAAAATGTCCCAATCAGTGATTCAACAGTGTCTGATCTAACCCCTGCCTGGATCCCCTACACTTAATCCTTCCCCTTCCATTTCTAGGCATTACATGGGACACCTGGACTGACAGCAGCTATGATTTTAACGCAGTAACTGTCTGCAACGATTAGATATCACAGAGAAAGAAAAAGCCATGACCAGCATCCACAGCCACCAGTACATAAAGAGTATAATGAGTAATAGTCAGGCAGAGGACCTAACGGTATGTGCATATTTTGAAGCTCTACTTGGTATATACACATCTACAAGAAGCAATGAAACATTTTCAATGCACTATCTATTTCAAAGAGGGAAGGGGCAAAAAATGGGTTCTCTTTGTCCTCTTGTGAAATATGGAAGATATAGATAGCCCCCTTAGGTGTTTTTCAATCATTAGAGGCTTACCTTTTGCATCATTCACGGGATCCATATGCCGGTAGATATAGCCTTCTAGGTAGGAGTGAAATTTGGGAGTAGGAGGGAAGAAGGCCAGGCAGATGGCCATTAATTCCCAGCCTCTGGCAAGACTCTCATATCTAAAATTTTCAGTAGTCTGCCTGCACAGTTGGATGTACAGTTCATCCCTCAGGCCCTGCATGCTCCAGCCCTTTGTGGCGATCTCCAGCGCCACGTTAAGCTGGTCCACCTTGGCCCGCCGGTCACCCATGTACATCTGGATCAATTTGAACACTTCACATGCTTCCTTTTTCACATTACGGTCGGCCGTCATTATCATGGGCTTCTTGATCGACTCACTGCTCCAGGCCAGCATATTGGCGATGGAGACTTTGCGGCGGAAGATTCCCTGCGTGTGCTTGTTGAAGTGTTTGGACGCCCAGTTCTCGATGTCTGTCTCGGAGGAGGGCTTTCGCAGCATGAATCCAGGGAAGACGCAGCTGGCGCTGGGCATCATACTCCGGCTCTGCCTTCCAATATCGTACTGACTGCAAGTGCCCAAGTCTTCAGACTGCAGAAAGAGAAATGGGTAGTTAGTGTTTGGATAATGTGATAGATTCCATTTGTATGAACCAAATTCCCACTGAGAAACTGTTCGAGCATGAAGGAAAAAGGGAATAGAAAATAAAAATATGCTCAAAATGCACAGTTAGCATCTGTAGAGAGAAATGATTGTTAACTACCTGTTCTGAAGACATGTTATGCCTAAAACATTAACATGTCTCTCTCTTTACAGATGGTGCAAGACCTGCTGAATATTCCTACCATTTTCTGAATTTGTTTCAGATTCCTAGCATTTGCAAGCATTTTTATTTCTAAAGATTTGTGCTCCCATGTTTGTTTGGAATGCAAAATGACATGAGTTGATCTCCTCCCACCTAAATATAAAAGAAAAACCAAAAACTGCGTTAACACACAAAATAAAATGACTCACAAATTACCCACCTAATGAAACCATCCAATATCTCCTGCTGCTTTGGGTTCATCTCTATCCAGCACTTAGTGGGCAGTACTAAATTGCATGGTTTAGTCAGAAAGGCCATAAAGCTTACTATCTCTCCCTATGGGGAAAGGAATGGAGCAAAGAGATTTTTTTTATCACCAATCCACAGTTATAATGCACCTCTTAAACAGGGTTTAAATACAAGTTAATTTTAAATCTTATTGTGGTTGACTGAAGATGATAATGACAGCTCCAATCTGGATTTCGGGAAGTCAACAATTTGCCATAACTTCAGCAGATGAGCATTCCTCACCACAGGAGTTCAATATTTGCATTTCCCACACCATTAATTATTGTGGCCTCTCTAAAGCTGCTTTTAAATTGAGCCAAGAGATGTGCGACTGGCGCCAACGCCTCTAATGGGTTTTCCAAATTACTGGCCTCAGCGAATCCCAGAAACTTTACTTCTGGTTTGCAAGTGCCCACCTTGCAAATGTCTGCCTGAGATCCATGCTCTGGGAGCTAGGACCCCTGACATACAACACGCACAGCAGCTCAAGAGAAATCGTCAACTTTTCCCCAAGTCACAACCTTGTGTAATGGATGTGCAGCAACTGGGAACGTGGTTGAAAGCAATACAAGTTTAGCTTGTGTGACTTTTTATGGCTGAGGGCAGAATTTCTTCCTGTTGGCCTGAGTTTCCGAGAGGCGAAAGGTGCAGATTCTGACCTCTTCAGTCTTGCTCACTTCCCTGTGCACATTTCATTTTTAATTAGAGACATTACCGTTTAGCTAACAACAAATTTTCAACAAGTGACGTTTGTCATTTGTCGTCACAGGCTTGCAGTGTGGTGATGAGTTTGTCAATAGGCAGGTTAAAAAAAAATGCGTAAAAAGAATACCTCGTAGGCTTTCCAAACATCTTCTCATGTCCAAGATGGTAAAAGACACACAATTGCCGCTGAGAGCATGGGAAACCCAGCCCTGGGCCTCTGCAGCTTCCCACTTGCTTGGCTGAGTGAGTTTTTCTTTCAAATATGTTGTCAGGATATGTGTGTTGCTGGCAAGACCCAGCATTCATTACCCATCCCCGAGTTGCCCTGAGGTAGTGGTGGATCTGTGCCTTGAAACACTGATCCATGGGGTGAAGGTACTCAACAACTTTTTAAAATTCTTTCACGGGATGTGGGCTTCGCTGGCTGGGCCAGCATTTATTGCCCATCCCTAATTGTCCCTGAGAAGGTGGTGGTGAGCTGCCTAGTTGAACCTCTACAGTCCATGTGGAGTAGGTACACCCACAGTGCTGTTAGGAAGGGAGTTCCAGGATTTTGACCCAGTGACAGTGAAGGAACTGCAATATATTTCCAAGTCAGGATGGTGAGTGGCCTGGAGGGGAACTTCCAGGTGGTGGTGTTCCCATGTGTCTGCTGCCCTTGTCCTTCTAGATGGTAGTGGTTGTGGGTTGGAAGATGCTGTCAAAGGAGCCTTGATGAGTTGCAGCAGTGCATCTTGTAGATGGTACACACTGCTGTCCGTGTACATCGGTAATGGAAGGAGTGGATGTTGAAAGTGGTGGATGGGGTGCCAATCCAGTTGGCTGTTTTGTCCTGATTGGTGTTAAGCTTCTTGAGTGTTGCAGGAGCTGCAATCCTCCAGGCAAGTGGAGAGTATTCCATCACTCTCCTGACTTGTGCCTTGTAGATTTTAGGGAATCAAGAGGGAGTTACTCTGTGCAGAATTCTCAGCCTCTGACTGGTCTTGTAGCCACAGTATTTATATGGCTAGTCCAGTTCAGTTTCTAGTCAATGGCAACCCCCAGGACATTGATAGTGGGGGATTCAGCGATGGTAATGCCATTGAATGTCGAGGGGAGATGGTTAGATTTTCTCTTGTTGGAGATGGTCATTTCCTGGCATTTATGTAGTGTGAATGTTACTTGCCACTTGTCAGCCCAAGCCTGGATACTGTCCAGGTCTTGCTGCTTATGGGCACGGACTGCTTCAGTATCTGAGGAGTCGGAATGGTGCTAAACATTGTGCAATCATCAGTGAACATCCCACTTCTGACCTTATGATGGAAGGAAGATCATTGATGAAGCAGCTGAAGATGGTTGGGCTGAGGACACCACCCTGCGGAACTCCTGCAGTGATGTCCTGGAGCTGAGATGACTGACCTCCAACAACTACAACCATCTTCCTTTGTGCAAGATATGACTCTAACCAGTGGAGAGTTTTCCCCCAGATTCCCATTGACTCCAGTTTTGCTAGGGCTCCTTGATGCCACACTTGGTCAAATGCTAACTTGATGTCAAAGACAGTCACTCTCACCTCTGGAGTTCAGTTCTTTTGTCCATGTTTGGAACAAGGCTGTAATTGTTGAAGCAAGATATCGCAGTCCAGTGTTTACTCCACCTGCAGCTCCTTACCTTTTCACTCAGCTCAGAAATCCCCAACTGTGTGGGGCAAAGCTTACTGCTCAAATGATTAGCATCACCTCAAATGGCCACCTTCCAAGTTCCCAACTGCTCCATGAGAAATAGGTCTGCACTCGCTTAAAACTTTATACACACATTTTGTTTGCGATTCTGTGAGGCAGCTGCTTGTTGAGTGTTTCAAGAGTTCACGGAATGGGGTTCCTTTCCTTCAGTTGTAGATTCATGAAAAATTGGGATCTGTGAGCATTTCAAAGGGATAAGGGAGCCTGATTAAGCTGTGTAAAGGCTGGGAGACAGCTCATGGTCTCCAGAAAGTTGAAGATAAACAGAATGAAATCAAATGGGTTTACATCTGCCTCCAAAATCATACATGCAACTTCAATGGTTCTTCTCCCCATCTCACTTGAACAATGGGGCGCAGTTCCATGTGTTCTGGCAGACTACAGTTTCTTGTGCAAACTCATACACTAAGTGTCAGTCGCCCATTTGCTTCTAGCAATGCAGCACTATTGGCGGTCATTTCACTTTCCCCTTCTATTAGTGAAATTTAATTTAAGCATAGCATAAGAAATATCATAAATACTGTACATCACTCCTGTATGATAGACTATATGGTCACAGTCAAGATGCAGCAGTGTACATATCAGTTGCAAGATAAAAAGACCAAGGTTTATCCAATTCGCCTTCTGTCATCCTAGGGTCATGTGATACATCAATAATGCAGTTGTTAACCAATCAATCTCTGGTATTAGTCCACAACAGACCCAGACATGAGGCAATGAAAACCTAGACATGGAAGGATTTGGTCCATGGAAGCATCCTTATCCAAATGCAGTAAGCAGGCTTGGGCTGACAAGTGGCAACTAACATTCGCACCACACAAGTGTCAGGTAATGACCATCTTCACCAAGAGAGAATCCAATCATCACCCCTTGATGTTCAATGGCATTACCATCAGTGATTCCACCACTATCAACAGCCTGGGGGTTACCATTGACCAGAAACTGAACTGGACTAGCCATATAAATACTGTGGCTACAAGAGTGGGTCAGAGGCTAGGATTCATGCGACGAGTAACTCGCCTCCTGACTCCCCAAAGCCTGTCCACAAGGCACGAGTCAGGAGTGTGATGGAATACTCCTCACTTGCCAGGATGAGTGCAGCTCCCACAGCACTCAAGAAGCTTGACACTGCCCAGGACAAAGCCTTTTGATCGGCATCACATCCACAAACATTCACTCCCTCCATCACTGATGTACAGTGGCAGCAGTGTGTACCATCTACAAGATGCACTGCAGGAATTCACCAAGGCTCCTTAGACAGTACCTTCCAAACCTATGACCACTACCAACTAGAAGGACAAGGGCAGCAGATAGATGGGAACACCACCACCTGGAAGTTCCCCTCCAAACCACTCACCATCCTGACTTGGAAATATATCGCTGTTCCTTCACTGTTGCTGGGTCAAAATCCTGGAACTCCGTTCCTAACAGAACTGTGGGTGTACCTACACCACATGGACTGCAGCGGTTCAAGAAGGCAGCTCAGTACCACCTTCTCAAGGGCAGCTAGGGATGGGCAATAAATGCTGGCCCAGCCAGCAACGCCCACATCCTGTGAATGAATAAAAAAAAATTTGGGAATCACAGGCCTAAAGTTACCTGCTCCTTCCAGACAGGGTACAAATTAGAATTTTCTTCAAATCTTAAAACTTAATATAATGTAATAAATTACATAACATTTGCAGATCACTTGTATAGAAGAACTACGCACTTTTAAAATGACTAATGATCAGTAGGAGCTAAGAACTCATCGCTGGGGAAGAAATAGGTAAGTCCTCCCTCAAGTCACCAGGTTATTAAGTTGTTACATGAAGATCAATTGAACTTAACCCACTGTTTGCCCTTGGGCTGCAGTTCCATGACTGGCTGAAAACCCTGGGGTGTAAAGCAGAGATCAGGGGTTGAGAGTACACTAACCACACATTATCTGTAATCCTTCTCAACTGCAAAATTTTAAGAAGCAAAAGGCATCATGGATTTAACCTCTCTTCCTTTTCCCCTCCCAGCAACAGAATTCTTTACTGCTTACCTCAATGTTCAGTATGTGCATCTATGGGTATGGCAGACTGGTTTTCATGTACACAGTAGATAGTATGGAAGGTACAGCCAGAAGCCGCCTGGAAAAGGGCTAATTGGTTAGGCCTCAGCTGGAGTGTTGAATCCAATTCTGTACACCACATATCAGGAAAGATGTCAAGGATGTTAGATATGGTGCAGAGGAGATTTACTAGAATGGTACCAGGGATGAGGGACATTAGTTATGTGGAGAGATTAAAGAAGCCGGGATTGTTCTATTCAGCGCAGATAAGGTTAAGGGAAGATTTAATAGAAATGATAGGGTAAATAAGGAGAAATATTTTTATGCAGCAATCTGGAATGAACTGACTAAAAGGATGGAAAATAAACTGAATAAAATTCAACAACTTTCAAAAGGGAATTGGATAAACATTTGAAATGAAAAGATTTACATGACTATGTGGAAAGAACACAAGAGTGGGACTAACTGGGTAGCTCTTTGAAATAGTCAGCAAAGGCATTAAGGACTGAATGGCCTCTTTCTGTGTTATAACATTCTATCATAATAATGTGTGAATCTGACCAATGCTCAGAGGTGCCAGGATTGCTTGGTACAACTCATCAGCTGTTTATTTGACAGAGTTCTTAAGCTTCTCTCTCAGCCAGATCGAGGCTCCAAGCTCTGGAATTCCCTCCCTATAGCTCGCCATTGATTTCCCTTCATTTAAGACACTGCTTACAACCTACCCGTCCCATCCCATGGCTCAGTGCCAATTTTTATCTGATAACGGTCCTGCGAGGCACTTTGGGACATTTTACTACATTAAAGGTGCTTTATAAATGAAGCTGTTGTTAAACCCTAGCTTTAGGGAACCATCTTCTACAGATATTTCCATTCCCCACACCAAAAATTCTTATGGTCTGATTGAGACTGAGGACTTATTATTGATTTATGAACGTTCCCTTACTGTGGACTCAGGCCAAAGAATTATTTTACCCAAGAAGACTTTACCCAAACTCATTTTATGTTAAAACCTTACAACCATTTGAAAAAGGAGTCTTTCCTCCGGACAGCATAATCTGCATACAAACCCAAGTCCACAGGTGTGAAACCAAGGTGAGTGTTTCACTTGAGTATGCCCATC
Organism: Carcharodon carcharias; assembly: GCF_017639515.1. Lineage (NCBI taxonomy): Eukaryota > Metazoa > Chordata > Chondrichthyes > Lamniformes > Lamnidae > Carcharodon > Carcharodon carcharias. Next base: position 13,891,708 of record NC_054469.1, on the reverse strand, counting down.
AGTCAGTCACAAATTAATTTACCGCAAGAGGCAGCTCTCATCTTTTTAAACGATTGTGCAGCACTGTGCTAAAGCGCCGATTGTCACATTACAGAAAAGAAATGCTCCTGATGAGAAAACATCACTTTTGCTTCAAAAAAATTAAGTTCAGCTCTTATAGTGTGGCAGGATAGAAGCTGTGTTCTTGATTGCTCACACAATGAGGGCAGGATTTTGAGGTCGCCAGGCGGGCGGGCCCGGGAGCAGCCGGGAAAAGGTCCAGTGCCCATGATTGGCGCTGAGCCGCGATTTCACGCTGGCGGGCCAATTAAGGCCCGCCCAGCATGAAATGCAGCTCCGCACCGGTTGGGGAATGCCAAGCGGGGGTTGGGGGCCTCTTGGTCGCCGGGCCCAATGGCGATCCAGCGGCCTGTTTAAAAACGGCCCAGGCAGCTCCTGGAAGGCTGCCACAGAAGAACGTCTCCTGTGTATTCTCAATATCGAAGTTAAGGAGCCATTCTAGTAAATGTTGTCTGCACCCTCAGAGCCCTGAAGGGTGATGACCAGAACTGGATGCAATACTCTAGTTGTGTGACCTAATTAGAGCTATATAAAGGTTCAGCATAACTTCCCAGCTTTTTTCACTCAGTGCCTCTATTAATGAAGCCTAAGATCCTTCTATGCTCTGCTAATTGTGCTCTCAATATATCTCACCACCATCAAAGATCTGTGCACAAGCACCCCCAAGTCCTTGTATTCCTGTACATTCTGAACTGTGCCATTGAGTTTATATTGCATCTCCCTATTCCTTCTGCTAAAATGCTTCACCTTGTACTTCTCTGGATGAAGTTCCATCTGCCATTTCCTCTACTCATCCTGCTAGTCTATTCCCTGTTAGAGTTGATTGGTATCATCCTCTGTTTGCCATGTCTGCAAGATTGGTATTATTGGCAAATCTTGAAATTTTACTGAGTGTTCCAATATCCAAGTTCAGCTTCAAATCCCACCACAGCAGATGGTGAAATCTGAATTCAATAAAAATCTGGAATTGAAAGTCTGATGATGGCCATGAAACCATTGCCAATTGTCATAAAAACCCATCTGCCCCACTAATGTCCTTTAGGGAAGGAAATCTGCTGTTTTTACCTGGTCTGGCCTACATGTGAATCCAGATCCACAGCAATGTGGTTGGCTCTTAAAATGCCCTCTGAAAAGGGTAATTAGAGATGGGCAATAAATGCTGGCCTAGCCAGCGATGCCCACATCCCATGAACGAATTAAAAAAAAAGTGCGGCTGGACACAGCAGGCAGGAGGGCAGGTCAGGTGGGCAGTCACCCCCTCACTTTTTGGACGAGTGCCCCACTTTCCTCCTGGAGGTGGCTGCCTTGTCCCCAGAGATGAGAGGAGGCGGCCACTGCACCTCACCAAGAGGGCAGGGGAGCAGGTGGCAGCACTGGTGAGCAGCATGAGTGCAGTGCTGGAAGCAATTCAATGACCTGCTGAGCTCAGAAAGGGCGAGTACTATGTTGGCATGGTTTAGTGTTAAGGTGTGGCTGTTTCCCCTTGGACCTCAGGGGTGCTGCAGTCTGAATGCTAACTGTCAATGAGCCGGAGCTGGCCAAGGGGGTGAGCCCTGTCTGCTGGGACTGAGTGCCTTGCGGCTCGACGGCCACGACTAGGATGTGCCCTGCAAGGTGTTCCTCAGCTGGGGTGGGCCAGACCGCAACGGCGCTGCAGGTAGAGAGGGTACTAATCAATGCTCCTCCGTCCTTTCAGGAGAAGACGAGCCAAAACCAAGCAGAGTGCACATACAGGCGGAGGCCACCCAATCTCCTGCTGCTCAGCAGGTTTGAGCGAGATGCCCTCGAGCTCGAGAGCTGGCACGCTCCCCATGTAACTGGGTGTGGAGAGGCGGGTGTGCCAGATGAAGGTGAGAGTGCAGTGCTCAGAGGTGAGACTTTTGGCTTGTGCAACCATTCTAGTGTTGATTGATGGGAGCCTTGAACCTGGAGTCCCCATTGATCATTGAAAGATGATGGCACCGTGATGCAGATCTCCATCGTCTCTCCAGGTGCCAGGCATGCGCAGTGACAGTGTGATGACTTTAACTAATGACACATGCTTGTTCTCCCTTTTAGGTTCGTAAGCAGGTGCTCGCTCTGCGGACCCTGAGGGACCACCCCTGATGCAGGAGGACCACCAAGCTTCAGTTGCATCTGCTTCACACCTGCTCTCTGAAGCAGGCACCAGCACAGATACCAGCACCTCGGTGGGCATTAGATCGGCAGCTAGAATCTCAGCGAAGATTGGTGAGGACACTTCACACTCACTTGAGGTGCAGGCAGAGGCAGAGTGTGCCCAGGGCGCCAGCAGTCAGAGGACTGCTGGAGACCAGGATGATGCTCAGTCGAAAGCTGATGATCAGCCTCTGGAGTCACCCAATAGGCGGCGGATGCTAGATGTCCAGTGAGAATTGCGGGAGAATATGGCAGAGATCCATGAGGGTATGTGTGTCATGGTCCCCGTTATGGAGGAGCCCAAGCGGATCATGAGCACTGTGCTGACCCTCATGGCCGAGCCCACTGCCTCCTGCATTGAGAGACCAGTGACTCTCATGGCGAAGCAGCTCCAGGGACAGAATGAGGGTTTCTGGGGGGTTGCGCTTGGACCTGCAAGCCCTCACACAGACATTAATCTCAAGTGGTCAGTGTCAGTGTGGGAGATGGATGAGGCACCTAGTATCCCAGCTAGGTGTCCATCCATCAGTGGTGAGCAGGGAGGTTCAGAGCGACCTCACATTGGCACACAAACTGCTTGTAGTCCCTGCAGGCTCCTCTCAGGGCGTTCTGGATGACAGCAGCAGCTCCTCCACCCGTCTGCCAGTGACCGTGGCATCTAATATGGCTGCGATGACTGGGGAGATGCCAGGCGTGCCCCTGGCCATCCCTCAGCATAGTGTCCACTGGCCAGAGGATGACAACCAAGGTCATCAAGGCCAACAAGATAGCAGAGTCAGCCGGCTGCCCCCCATGCCGGTGCCAGCGAGGTGGGGGTCACTAAGACGTAGCACTCAGAAACGTAAGTTAAAGGCACCAGAAGCACAAGAGGGGCAGTTTGAGTGATTTTATGTTCATTTATGTTTGCTTTATCTATACTGGTCTGCGAATGAAGACCAGAGAAGATTACGTCAATTGTTTGGAATTGTCAAAATGAGATAAATTTGTTTTTGTTGTCATGGCCTGAATATGCTTCACCTTTTTGTTTTTTTGGTGCAGGGCATGTCAGTGTGCAATGCTGGACGCAAGTTGCTCTGAACTTTATTGCACAGGCACTGAGTGTTCTTTGGGTTCAAATGAAAGGCTCATTTCAGACATCCGGGATGGAGGCGGCAGCCCTGGCATGAGGTGGAACCAGATAGGCAGCCTAGCTGAAGGAGCACTGGGTCAAAGAGTCCCTGGTGTCCCTGCCTCCTTGGAGGTGACCGAGGTCTGCCTCCACACCCTCAGCACTCTCCTCACTGTGCTCCTCTTCTGACTCACTACTGGATTCATCATCTGTGGCCTGTGCAACTGTGTCAAGATTCTCTTCCTCCAGTGGATTGCCCCCTTGCCAGTGCCAGATTGTGGAGCACGCAACATGCAACCACGATCAGTGACACCCGCTCTGGGGGGTATTATAGTGCACCCCCTGAATAGTCCAGGCAGCGGAAGCGCATCTTGAGAAGACCTATAGTCCACTCTGCCACCGCCCTTGAGGAGGCATGACTCCTATTATAACGCTTCTCTGCCTCTGTTCTTGGGTTACAGAGAGGCATCATGAGCCACCTCTTCAACGGATAGCCCTTGTCACCCAACAGCCATCCATCCAGTTGGGCTGGAGCACTGAAGAGCCTCGGCACCTGGGAGTGTCTCAGGATTTAAGCGTCATGGGAGCTGCCTGGGTACCTTGCACAGATTTGCAGAATCTGCATCCTGTGGTCACACACTATTTGCATGTTCATGGAGTGGAAGCCCTTCCTGTTGACGAAGGCACTGGATTCACCTGCTGGTGCCTTGATGGCCACATGTATGCACTCGATGGTACCCTGGATGCGGCGGATGCCAGCAATCTGTGCAAAGCCTCTGGTTCACTCAGCCTGGCTGGCCTCGTCTATACGGTAAAGAATAAATGTTAGTACCCATCTGAACAGAGCTTCTGTCACCAGCTTGATGCTACTGTGGACAGCTGATTGGGAGACTCCACACAGGTTTCTCACTGACCTCTGGAAAGAGCCAGAGGCATAGAAGTTGAGGGCCACTGTGACCTTCAGGGCCACTGGCATAGGGTGTCCATCCACACAGTTGGAGCTGATCTCAGGCCCAATCATTTCACAAATGGAGGTCACGTTGAGAGATGGAGCGTCCTTTGGCATTACACCTCGGACATATTGAGGTAGCTGTGTCGCTGCCTGTAAACCCTCACAGCAGGATAGTGGCATCTTCTGTGGCCCCCTTCTGCCTTGGACTGCCAACTGGCCCTGCACCCCCTTATGCCTGCATCTCTCCTCCCACCGGTCACTCCCTTGGAATCTGCATAGAGACATCTGGCCTCCTCTCTCTTCTGCCCCTCTCTTCTTCCTCAGAGGACGCCATCAGCGGAGACCACAATCCCCATTACCAGGGTGACGGAAGGCTGTCTGATGCCTGGAATGGTCTACACGGTTTGAATCCTCCGGGGTCCTTGGACACACCAAGGAGTCCTGAAATGAAGCCTGGAAATGCTAAGAATGAAGCCCCGAACAGAGATGAAGCTGCCAAGTGTCAACAAGTCACCAGCAACAAACTATGTACCAAATTGCCTACTACTGACACTGGCAATGCTGCTAACCCCTTTTATCCTTCCCGTGGATCAGTTTTTGAAAATGTTGGCTGGCTGCCTGCCCATTTTGCCCGTGTGACAAGTGCAAAATCGCACCGGCAACAAAAAATTGCCGTCAATTGGATTGTTAATGGCCTCTTAATTAAGGGCAGGCGAGTATGCGATGACGTCAGGACGCTCACCCGACGTCACTGCGCACTATTTTATGCCTGATCGGGTCGCGGGTGTGCCCACCCGCCCGCCTACCGGCCGGACGTAAAATCCTGTCCTGAGTATGATAGTCGGACCAGAGCGTGCACTATCCGGCAGCTGTTCACGGAGCAGCATTGACCTGCTTGCTTCCTCGGCTGACGGAGCGAGCTGAGGAAAAGGTCACAGAAACAAAAACAAAATCATTTACATTTTCTTTAATAGAATGACTGGACCAGGAGCGTGGGCACAATCCTGATAATCACACACTAGTGAGTTATCGCAGCACGCAAGACCCATGAGAAATCGACCATGACTAGTGTGATTGTAAAGTAGCGTGACACCAACTGCAGGCAGCAGTATGGACGTTGCAGGAGGGAGTTAAAATATCCAGTTCTTCATGCCAACAAGGTCATGGAACCATACCCACCGAGTACAAATCAGTCCTCAAATCAAGTTTAAAAACAAATATAATACTTAGTGATATCAAGGAAAATAACCAATGCAGAGACCCAATAAACCAGTCACCAGCTATGAAAACAGCAGAAAAATGATCCATTACTTTAGGGTAAATTAAAACATTTAAACAACAGAATTGAACATGACTCTTTAAAAATTCAGCAAAATACTGAGGTGGCTGTAGTGGTTAATTTTTCCACATAATATTGAATGTTAAAGCCTTTTTTGGGCAATATTCCTTTAAATGCTGCACCATCTCTGGTAACTATAGCAACTTAGATTCCTAAGCTGTAATAAATTCCTCATGTAACAAACGAGGTGACACGCAATGCGTGATTTGAAGAATGAAAAAAAACTCAAGATATATTTGCTCATGCAGAAAAGATTAAATCTTGGATTCCACAATCCTTCTTTATACAAGGAAATCTCTTCACCTGAAAGGAGCTTCTTTTCACTGTTTATTTTGTAAAGGTTGCTGTGTGATGCGAAATGAGGAATTAATGCCCACCTTCTGAACCTCAACTGTACCTCCACAGGGAGGAGGCTGGCACTTCCCTGCAGAGAGGGCACAGGAGTCATCAGGGAAGCATCGTCACTGAGCCAGTTTCATGCTGATCTGAGCAGCTGACCTCAAGCAGCACCAGCGAAAGGATGGAAAGTCATTTGTTTTGATGTGAGTTGCCTGCTGGAATAAGAGCAAGGCTGGGAAGCAGGCTTGGGTGGGGGTGGGCGGGGTGGGGGGGGTGAAAAGACAGATTTCAGGCCTCCCCAATGGCTGGGACTGTAGATCAAAAGGCCCCAGATTGTTCCAGAGTGAGATGTATCACAACTCAGTTCATGACAAAAGGGCACATTCTACAAGCAGACCCATACTCTTCGTAAACTGAAGCCTGCATTCCTTCATGACATGAATGGGATGGCCTGCCAACGAACAAAAACCACTCCTTCACCTCTCTGTTTTGCAGCAGAAAACTGGGTCAATTCAAAGCTGGCTTTCGAGACTGAGATTGATAGATTTTTGCTGGGTAACGATATCAAGGGCAATGAAGTAAAGACAGGTAAATGGGGTTAAGGTGCAAATCAGGTAGGATCTTATTGAATGGCAGAACAGTCTCGAGGGGCTGAAAGGCCTCCTCCTATTCTGATCATGCTATCAAATTATATTTAGTAACTGAGATTATTGGCATTATTTGCATTACTTGCATCCCAAGGATCAGTGCTTGGGCCCCAGCTGTTCACAATCTATATCAATGATTTGGGTGTGGGAACCAAATGTAATATTTCCAAGTTTGCAGATGACAAGGATAGACGATTAGCTAGCTAACAGGAGGGTATCCATAAATGGGTCATTTTTGGCGAGCTATAACGAGTGGCGTGACCTCAACTTTTTACAATTTATATAAATGACTTAGATGAAGGGACAGTTAGTATGGTTGCTAAATTTGCTGATGACACAGAGACAGGTAGGAAAGTAAGTTGTAAGGAGAACGTAAGGAGGCTACAAAGTGAAATAGATCAGTTAAGTCAGTGGACAAAAACCTGGCAAATGGTGTATAATGCGGGCAAATGTGAAATTATCATTTTGGCAGGAAGAATAAAAAAGAAGCTTATTACCTATATGCAGAGATTGCAGAGTCCTGAGATTCAGGGGTCCTAATGTATGAATCACAAAAGACTTGTATGCAGGTACAGCAAGTAATTAGGAAAGCTAATAGAATGTTCTCATTTATTGTGAGGGAAATTGAATATAAAAATATGGAGATTATGCTTCAGTTGTACAGAGCACTGATGAGATCACATCTGGAGTATTGTGTACAGTATTGGTCTCCTTATTTAAGGAAGGATGTAAATGCGTTAGCAGTTCAGAGAAGGTTTATGAGACCAAGACCAGGCTTGGGCGGGTTGTCTTATGAGGAAAGGTTGCACAGGTTAGGTTTGTATCCACTGGAGTTTAGAAGAGTAAGAGGCAACTTAACTGAAACCTTTAAGATCCTGAGGGGTCTCGACAGAGTGGATGTGGAGAGGATGTTTCCTCTTATGGGAGAATCTAGAACTAAGGGTCAGTGTTTAAAAATAAGGGATGGCTCATTTAAGACAGAGGTGAGGAGAAATTTTTACTCTCAGAGGGTTGAGAGTCTTTGGAACTCTCTCCTTCAAAAGGCGGTGGAAGCAGGGTCTTTGAATATTTTTAAGCTAGAGCTAGATAGATTCTTGATTAACAATCGAGTGAGAGGTTATCAGGGGCAGGCAGGAGGATACAATCAGATCAGCCATGATCTTATTGAATGGTGGAGGAAGCTTGAAAGGCTGAGTTGCCTACTCCCGCTCCTAGTTCGTATGCTCGTACACCATTCTGACTTGGAAATTTATCGCCGTTCCTTCACTGTCACTGGGTCAAAATCCTGGAACTACCTTCCTAACAGCACTGTGGGTGTACCACACCACTGCAGCGGTTCCCCTGGCCCAGCCAGCGAATAAATAAAAACTCGGTCAGAAATGGTGTTACCAAGCCACTCTTGGTGATGGATATTGAAGTACCCCATCCAGAGAACATTCTGTTCAACATGGAGAAGCATTGATTCATCAGCTGTACCACCCTCCCTCAGCAGGAGGTTTCCTTGCCCATGTTTGACCTGATGCCACAAGACTTCATGGTCCGGAGTCGATGTTGATGTTAAGGACCCCCTTGGCAAATCCCTCCCGACTGCCGCCACCTCTGCTGGGCCTGTCCTGCCGGTGGGATGGTGATGGTGGTGTCTGGGATGTTATCCGTAAGATACGAGGGGACACAAGTTCAAAGTAAGGGGCAGAAGGTTTAGGGGGGATGTGAGGAAAAGCTTTTTTACCCTGAGGGTGGTGATGGTCCGGAATGCGCTGCCTGGAGGGCGGTGGAGGCGAGTTGCCTCACATCCTTTAAAAAGTACCTGGATGAGCGCTTGGCATGTTATAACATTCAAGGCTATGAGCCAAGTGCTAGTAAATGGGATTAGGTAGATCAGATGTTTCTCACGTGTCCGTGTAGACTCAATGGGCTGATTCTGTGAGGATGACTGCGTCAGGCTGTTGCTTGACTAGTCTGTGAGACAGCTCCCCCAATTTTGGCACTAGCCCCCACATGTTAGAAAGGAGTACATTGCAGGTGCTTAGGTGGTTTTTGTGACTTTGTACTGGTTCGATACAACTAAGTGGCTTGCTACGCCATTTCCAGAAGGCATTGAAGAGTCAACCACATTGCTGTGGGTCTGGAGTCACATGAAGGACAGCAGATTTCCTCCCCTAAAGGATATTAGTGAATCAGATGGGTTTTTACAACAATCAACAATGGTCGTCAATAGACCGTTAATTCCAGATTTTTATTGAAATCCTGCCGTGGATTTGAACCCGGGTCCCCAGAGCATTACGCTGGGTCTCTGGATTACTAGTCTATCCAGATAGCACTACGCCATCGCTTTCCCACAAATGTTGACCTTTATCGTAAGAGGATTTGAGTACAGGAATAAAGAAGCCTTGCTTCAATTGCATAGAACTTTGGTTAAACCGCACTGGGACTATTGTGTACATCTAGAAATAGGAACACAGTCTCAGAATAAGAGGCAGGCCATTTAGGACTGAAATGAGGAAGAATTTCTTCACTCAGTGTAGTGAATCTTTGAAATTATCATCCCCATTGTTCAAGACAGAGATCGATAGATTTCTAGATACTAACAACATCAAGGGGAATGGGGATAGTGTGGGAAAAAGGTCTAGAAGTAGACAAGCAGCCAAGATCTAGTTGAATGGGGGAGCAGGCTTGAGGGGCTGAATGTCCTACTCCTGCTCCTATGTTAAATGGCTCTAAAAATAGGCAAGCGTTCATGTTGTTCGATTATACAATCAATAGTGTGGACAATGACAGTCCATGCATTCCTGTGGTTTTGTTTTGAGTCCGACAACTATAATTTACCCGTTAACTACAGGTAAAATAACCTAGCAGAGAATATAGATTAAAACATATGCATGTATTTCTTTTTAAGAAAGGCCGCCTCATCAGCTTGCCAGCTCTCAGACCATTCTCTGAGCTAGACCGACTAGATAGACATTTAACAGAAAGGGGTTCAGAAAGCTAAAGCATTTCTTCCCCCTCAAAGTTAAAATTTGCATTCAAGAATAGACAGCGTCATGAACCATGAAGAGGACTGTGAGCAGCTTAAATGAAACACAGGCAGGTCACTAGATTGGCCAGACAGATGTCAATTAAATTTAGTGCACAGAAGTGAGGCAATTAGTTTTGGATGCGTATATACCTGAAATGGTAAAAAGTTTAAAAAGAGAAAAAGAGAGAAGGTCAGATTCACAAAATGCATTAAAAAGGACAAGTTGATACAGCTGTTTAAAACAAAAGGATCCTACATTTATATAGATGAAGTAAAAGCAAAGAGGTAACATCAAAGACCAACTTGCATTTATGTAGCACCTTTAACGTGGTAAAACAGCACTTCATATGAGCATTATTGGACAATATTCATCATCTAACTCCATAAGGATATTATTAGGACAGATGGCTAAAAGCTTGATCAAAGATGTTGTTTACAAGGAAAATCTTAAAGGAGGAAAATGAGATAAAGAGGTTTATGGAGGGAATTCCAAACCTTAGCACCTGAGCAGCTTTTTCTTCTTTATTCGTTCATGGGATGTGGGCATCGCTGGCAAGACCTCCATTTGTTGCCCATCCCTAATTGCCCTTGAACTGAGTGGCTTGCCAGGCCCTTTCAGAGGGCAGTTAAGAGACAACCACGTTGCTGTGGATCTGGAGTCACATGTAGGCCAGACCAGGTAACGATGACAAATTTCCTTCCCTCAAGGACATTTGTGAAACAGATGGGTTTTTATAACAATCAATGATAATTTCATGGTCACTATTACTGAGACTAGCTTGCAATTCAAGATTTATTAATTGAATTTAAATTCCACCAGCTGCTGTGGTGAGATTTGAACCCATATTCCCAGAGCATTAGCCTTGGCCTCTGGATTACCAGTCCAGTGACATTACCACTACGCTACCACTGAAGGCACAGCCTCTGATGGTGCAAGGATTAAAGTCGGGGCTGCTCAAGAGGCAGAATTGGAGGAGTAGAGATTACCGGAGATAGGGAAGGGCAAGCCCACTGAGGGATTTGAAAACCTTTGTAACTCATTGGTTAGACTGCAGTTGGAGTATCGGGGAGATGGTGGCATAGTGCTAATGTCGCTGGACTAGTAATCCAGAGACCCAGGCTCCAAACCCACAGCAATGTGGTTGACTCTTAACTGCCCTCTGAAATGGCCTAGCGAGGGCAGTTAGGGACAGGCAACAAATACTGGCCTCACCAGTGTCACCCACATCGCATGAAAGAATAAAGAGGAAAAAAAATCGTGCCCTACTTTGCAAGGGTGTCTAAGTGAAATGTTAGGTAAATTACAAAGAGGATATTAGGGATCAGAGGCTTTAGTAATGAGACAAAACTAAGAGGTGGTTGAGATGTTAAACTTATGAGGAGTTTTCATAAAGTGAATAAGGAAAGATTATGTCCACCAGTCAATGTGTTGATAATGAGAATGCATAAATTTAAAGTAATTTCTAAAAGATCAAAGTGATAAATCGGAAATTTGTTTTCATGGTTAAACATCATTTGATCCATCAGAACCAATGTCAGGAGCAGAATCCATAATGGTTTTTAAAAGAAGCCAATGATATTTGAAAAGGAAAAGTCTGAAATGGCATGGGGCGAAGGCCTTAAGGAATGGCTTTTCAGCGAGCCAGCACAGTTGTGATGGACTGAATAGCCTCCTGCGGTGCAAAATTTTCTGATTCTATTGCTTTAGCAACTGTGCAATACTGTTTCTACTTTGCACCAATATTAACTTGCACAATGTAAATCCAGAGCAAAAGTATGGCCTGACTCCAGGAAATAGCACAGCAAGATCCCTTATCTAGGGAGACTCACTGCACTTTGCTCTGGTGCTGAGCTGCACACTTAGACTGCATTTACGATTGGTACAAAGTGAAAACCAAGAGGTAATTAACAGCCTATATAAAACTTTAACAGGGCCTCAGCATGAGTACTATGTGCATCATCATGCTCCACAAATGAAATATAATGGCAATTTAGAGAGGGTACTGTCGCTGGGTCAAAATTCTGGAACTCCCTCCCTAATAGCACTGTGGGTGTACCTACACCACAGGGACTGCAGCGGTTCAAGAAGGCAGTTCACCACTACCTTCCCAAGGGCAATTAGAGATGGGCAATAAATGCTGGACTCGCCAGCGATGCCCACATTCTGTAAATGAATAATAAAATATACAGATTGACTCAGGTGCTGGAGAATTTGAAGAAATTCAACAACAAACAGACATGAAAAATTGAGTCCTCTTTAGTTATAACATAGATTGTAGCAAAAATGTTTAAAATTATGAAAAGATGGGACAAGGTAGATGGAAGCAGATTTTTCCTCACAGTTGAGAGGTCAAGAATGAGAGGCCAGAGATTTAAGAACCTAAGAAATAGGAACAGGAGTAGACCATTCGGCCCCTCGAGCCTGCTCTGCCATTCAATAAGATCATGGCTGATCTTGTGTTTCGATTTCCACATTCCCATCTACCTCCGATAACCTTTGATTCCCTTGCCTAACAATGGTAGAATCTATCTACCTCTGCCTTAAAAATGTTCAATGACCCCACCTCCACCACCTTCTGAGACAGAGAAGACCTTCTGAGACCTTCTGAGTCACACAACCCTCAGAGAAAATTTCTCCTCATCTCTGTCCTAAAGGGGTGACCCCTAATTTTAAAACAGTGCCCCCTAGTTCTGGTCTCACCGACAAGAGGAAACATCCTTTCCACGTCCACCTTGTCAAGGCCGTTCAGGATCTTGTATACTTCAATCAAATCACCTCTCACTCTTCTAAACTCCAGTGGAAACTAGGCAATTCTGTCCAACCTTTCCTCATAAGACAACTCACTCATTCCAGGTATCAACCCGATAAACTCCTTTGAACTGCCTCCAATGCAGTTACATCCTTCCTTAAACAAGGAGACCAAAACTGCACACAGTAGTCAAGGTGTGGTGTCACCAATGCCCTGTATAACTGAAGCATAACATCCTAACATGCATGTTCAAACCCTCTTGTAATAAAGGATAGCATTCCATTAGCTTTCTTAATTACTTGTTGTATCTGCATTCTAACTTTTTGTGACCCATGTACTAGAACACCTAGATCCCACTGCACCTTAGAATTATGCAGCCATTCTCCATTTAAGTAATACTCTGTTTTTTTGTTCTTCCTGCCAAAGTGAACAACTTCACATTTTCCCACATTAAACTCCATTTGCCAGATCTCACTCAACCTATTCATATCCATCTGCAACCGCCTCATGTCCTCTTCACAACATACTTTCCTACCTTTGTGCCACCTGCAAAGTTAGCTACTATGTCTTCACTATACAATGAAGTATACAAGATCTAAATCATTGCTGTAAATCACAAAAAGCTGAGGCCCCATGGGCCCCAGTACAGACCCATGTGGGACACCACTTGTCAAATCCTGCCAATCAGAAAAAGACCCATTTATGTATACTCTCTACTTTCTGCCAGCCAGCTAATCTTCTATCCATGCTAATATGTTACCCACTATACCATGCACTTTTATTTTCCGCAATAATCTTTGATGTGGCACCTTATCAAATGCCTTCTGGAAATCCAAGTATAGTACATCCACAGGCTCCCCTTTATCCACTGCACGCATTATTCCTTCAAAAAACACCAATAAATTGGTTAAACATGATTTTCCTTTCACAAAACCATGCTGACTCTTCCCTGGCTTGAGCTCTTCTAAAGGCCCAGTTATAACCTCCTTAATGATTGATTCTAATAACTTTCCCACACCAGACGTCAAGCTAACTAGCCTATAGTTTCCTGTTTTCTGCCTCCCTCCCTTCTTGAATTGAGGGATTATATTTGCTACTTTCCAATCTGATGGAACCTTTCCAGAATCTAGGAAATTTTGGAAAATTAACACCGGCGCATCGACTACCTCATTAGCCACCTCCTTTAAAGCCCCAGGATGTAGTCCATCGGGACCCAGAGACTTGCCAGTCTGCAGCTCCATCAATTTGCTCAGTACCATTTCCCTAGTGATTTCAATTTCACCAAGTTCCTTTCTCCCGATCCTTCTGACTTACAGCCATTACTGGAATGTTTTTTGTATCCTCTATTGTGAACATACAAGCAAAATATTTGTTCATTTCTTTTGCCATTTCCTAATTATCTACTATTAACTCCCCACTAACAGTCTCTACAGGACCAACACTCACTTTATTTACTCTTTTCCTTTTAAAATACCTGTAGAAACTCTTGCTATCCATTTTTACATTTCTAGCTAGCTTCCTCTCAAACTCTAATTTCTTTGTCCTAATTAACCTTTTAGTCATTCTCTGCCATTCTTTATATTCTGTCCAATCATCTGTCCTTCCACCCGCCTTTGTGGAGCTGTATGCTTTTTCCTTAAGTTTGATGCTTTCTTAACATCTCCAGTTAACCACGGATGGTAGGTCCTCCCCTTAGAATTTTTCTTTATAATAGGAATATACTTATTCTGAATACTCTGAAATATCCCCTTAAATGTCTGCCACTGCTTCTCTATTGATCAGTCCTCTAGCCTAGTTACCCAGTCCACTTCAGCTAGCTCAGCTTTCATGCCCACCTAGTTGCCCTCATTTAAGTTTAAGATACTAGTCTTAGAACCACTCTTCCCCTTTTCAAACTAGATGTAGAATTCAATCATACTGTGGTCGCTGCTACCTAGGGGTGCCTTCACTCTGAGGTCATTAATTAATCCTGTCACTTTATGCAATACCAAATCTAATATAACCTGCTCTCTGGTTGGTTCCAGAACATGCTGCTCTAAGAAATTACTTCAAAAGCATCCTATGAACTCCTCATCCAGGCCAATCTGATTTTTCCGGTTTACGTGTAGATTAAAATCATCCAAGATTATTGCTGTCCCTTTATCACAAGCACACAATATTTTCTCTTGAATATTTTGTCCTGCACTGTGGCTACTGTTAGGGGGCCTGTAGACCACTCCCAATAATGACTTTTTCCCCCTATTCCTCATCTCCACCCAAATCAATTCTACATCCTGATCTCCTGAACCTAGGTCATCTCTAACTATTGCACCAATGGCCTCTTTGGTTAACGGTGCTACCCCTCCACCTTTACCTAACTTCCTATTCTTCTTGAATGTCTTGTACCCTTCAATATTAAGGACCCAATCTTTGATGTCCTGCAGCCACATCTCTGTAATTGCTATCAGGTCATTTTTATTTACTTCAATGTGGGCCACCAATTCATTTACTTTATTATGAATGCTATGGGCATTCAGATAGAGAGCCGTCAGTTTTGTCTTTTTGTTACCTTTGTAACATTTAGTCTTGACTGTTGATGTATTCTTAGGTTATTTTCTTTCTGTCCTTTCCTGCCCTTCTCCGACCCTCATTTCTCATATTACTATTTTGCTCTCCTGTCTTGACTCAACACCCTTAATTGCTACCTCTACCCGAGCTTGATCCCTCACCCTCCTTGTTTAGTTTACTCTCTACTTCCTAGTTGTGCGATTTGCAAGGACTCTCGTCCCAGCGCGGTTTAGGCATTCCATTCCAACTGTACAGCCCCCACTTTCCCCAGTTCTGATGCCAGTGCCCCACAAACCTTAACCCAGTTCTCCCACACCAGTCTTTGAGCCTCACATTCGTCTCTCTAATCTTATTTGCTCTATGTCAATTTGCATGTGACTATGGTAATAATCCAGAGATTATTACTGTTGAGCTTCTGCTTCTTAATTTGGTACTTAACTCCTCATACTGACTTTGCAGAACCTCTTTCCTAGTTCTATCTATGTCATTAGTACCTACATGGACCACGACAACTGGATCCTCCCCCTCCTACTGCAAGCTCCTCTACAGCCCTGAGCAGATATCCTGAACCCTGGCACCGACAGACAACATAGCCGTCTGGACATTTCGCTCTTTCCTGCAGAGAACAGTGTCAATCCACCTCACTATACGATCCCCTACTACCACTACATTCCTTTTTGCTCCCCATGGCTTGAACGGCTTCCTGTGTCACAGTGCCATGGCCAGCCAGTTCGTCCACCTTGCAGACTGTGCTTTTATCCACACAGGTGGTTGTGAGCATCACAAACCTGTTGGACAGTTGCAAAGCCTGAGGCTCCTCCATTAGTCTGCTCAATCCCATTAGCTGCCTCACTGACAGTCACATCCTCCTGTCCCTCACTGCTGACCAAAACAGATGACCCTCTTCTAAAAGGTGTGACTGTCTTCTGGAACAAAGTATCCAGGTATCCTCCCTCTCCCTTATGTTGTGCAGTGTCTGCATTCCAACTTCCAGATCATTAATCCTGATCTGGAATTCCTCAAGCTGCTTACACTTCCTGTCGACGCGTTTGTCATGGATCGCCTTGGCGTCCAAAAGCTCCCACATCTCACAGCTTAGCATAGGATTATATCAGATATACAGAAACAGGCCATTTGGTCCATCAGTCCATTCTGGTGTTTATGCTCCACTTGAGCCTCCTTCCATCTTTCCTCATCTAAATCTACTATCGTAATATTTTTTCCCTTCTCCCTCATAAGCTCGTCTAGTTTTCCCTTAAATGCACATATAATATTCACTTCAACCACTCCTATGGTAGTGAGTTCCATATTCTCACCATTCTTTGGGTGAAGAAGTTTCTTCTGAATTCCCTCTTGGATTTCTTGGTGACTATTTTATATTAATGATCACTAGTTATGCTCTTGCCACAAGTGAAAACACTCTCTCTGTATCCACTCTATCAAAAGCTTCCATAATTTTAAAGACCTCCATTAGGCCACCCCTCAGCCACCTTTTTTCAAGAGAAAAGCCTGTCAATTCTTTCCTGATATGTTTACCCACACATTTCTGATATCATCCTGAAAAATCTTCTCCCCATACTTCCCATTGCCTCTGTATCCTTTTTATGATATTGGCAGTACTCTAAGTGTGGTCTAACCAAGGTTCGTACAGGTTTAGCCTAACTTCCCTACTTTTATGGCCTGACAAACCTGTGGCGCAACTTTAAGTGATGGACATTTTTACTCCAGCGTCTCTTTCTACCTCTGCCCCACCTAGACTTGCACCTTCCAAGTAATAAGTGGCCTCCCTATTCTTCCTATCACAATGTACTAACTCACGTTTATCAGTGTTGAACTGCACTGCCAGTTACTTGCCTATTTTGTGAGTTTATTCATGTCCTCCAATAATTTGTTGCAGTCCTCAGTATTGCCACTACTCCAATTTGGTTTCATCTGCGAATTTAGAAATTGTGTTTTTGATTCCAAAGTTTAATTTGTTAATGTAAATTGTAAACAGCAGTGGTCCCAGCACTGATCCTTGTGGAACACCACTTCCCACCTTCTGCCACTCTTCACTCCCACACTCTGCTTTCTGTCTTGAAGCCAGCTGGCAATCCATTCTGCCACTTGTCCTGATTCCACATTCTCTAACCTTAGCCTTTTGAAAATCCAGATGAATTAAATCTACTTAGTTACCATTGTGATTAAACGCAAGAGATTCAGTAAAGTGGCGGAGGAGGAGACATTTCTTTACTGACAGAGTTCTGAAACTGGAATTCACTTCCAAAGTTAGCTGTTGAGGCAAACTTTTTAATGTTCAAAACTGATTGGATATGTGGGTGATGGAGAATGGGTTAAAGCGATATGGGAACAGGGTGGGTAATTGTGAAGTGGATAATTGGCTCATGTGGAGAGTAAATACCAAAATGGAATGGTGGGGCTGACTGGCCTGTTGCTGTTATAACTTTTATGTATTTCAATGGTTTAAAAATGTTCAAATTGATTGCAAAATTCTCATCCTTGTTTTCAAATCCCTCCATGACCTTGCCCCTCCCTATTTCTCTAATCTCCCCCAGCCCCAGAACATTCTGAGATATCTGCGCTCATCTAATTTTAGCTTTTTGAGCATCCCTCCGATTTTAGCCACTCCTCCACTGGCAGCCGTGCCTTCAGCTGGCTGAGCCCTGAGCTGCGGAATTCCCCACCTAAACCTCCCCACCTCGCTTTCCTCCTTTCAAAACACTCCTTAAATCCTACCTCCTTGATCAAGCTTTTGGTCGTCTGCCCATATATCTCCTTATGTGGCTCAGTGTCATATTTTGTTTTTAAAGTAAAGTACCTGGGCACATTTTATTACATTGAAGGTACTATAAAAATGTAAGTGGTTGAAACAGCTTCAAATCAATGCTACCATCGTAATGAAAAGGCCCCTTAGATTTCAGAACTTGAAGGTTGATTTATAAATTGCGGGAGGGAGTTTTCCAGCACAATAAGCATGATTATGGCTGTCAGTGCACAGATAAATATTAGCTTATTCCATTAACAATATGACACAACTGCCGGGAGGAGCAGGGTTAATTATTCTAAGCTTCAGAATATGATCAAGTGTTTAGCTCAATTATCATGTTTGGTATTTCACATCTTTATTTTGAATTAAGTTCCCCGAGATCGCAAAAACCTATGTACAAAAATACAAGAAAATTAGACAGCCACATAAAAATTAAACTGTACTGATCTCAGCCTGACATGACAGTAAATGCCAAATCAGTTGCAAAATAAAAATGAATTTGCAGACGTTTTTGTCGTGGTTTAGATCATAATGGGCTGAGGCTTCAATACAGATTCCATCATGAGTTAGTAGCATATTTAATGCGGAACTATGCTTTGCTGATATTTAATATTCAGTACAGCTACATGTTTACAAGTGCAAGCGTAATGATTATAAACACAATCAATCGAAGGCCACAACTGGAGAGTGCAGATGTTCACCAGCTTCCTACTCTCAATCAGTATAAAGTATGACTGCTTATGACGTCCAATGCTAATTAAAAGAGTTGACAATTTTTCAACAGTGGCTCAGCTTAAAGTTCATCGTCCATTGCTTTGCCAGCCTGGCAAATTTTGGTAAGCAAGGAAAAAGAAACCTCTTATTTTCCTGTTTTGTTAGACTCTTTATTTTTATCAGTCTGACAGTCCTCACTGAATTTTAGCTTGAGGACTGGTTTGTATGATCTGAGGAAGACAAAATAGAGTAAGGATCATTGAGGAACGGGGAAACCAAAACAACTTGAGCAGAAAGAATTGGGTAGGATAATACAAGTTTTAATTCCTCGCTCCCATGTGAATTTATTCTCTTGTCCTACATCCACAACATAAACATTTGAATTTATTCCCTTACCATATATATCCATTGTTACCATGTGAATTTATTGCCTTATCCTCCTGGGTGACTGATGTTGGGGTAGAGTGCTAGAGATAGCAAAAGGGTTCCATTACCTCTGGTATTTTCTTCACATATTAATCTGGACAGTGAAGGTCATCACAATGTAAGTTTATACCATTCTCATCAGGCATCCATGTGCAAGTGTTTGCATCTGGAGCTGCTGTACAGGAATCCTTTCCGAGTTGCACTCCTCACTAACTAAAGAAAGTTATTGTGCAAATATAACTTTCTTCCCTCTAACATTCCAGCTCAGGTCAGGTAACTCATCACAGGCCCGAGACCTCTGGGTTTGTACAGTACAGTGCTACACGAGACACAGTACAACAACATCTAAAGGGCATATATATCATTGGTCATGCCAACAATGAGTTACCAAAAGCAGAAATGAGGGGAAGGGAAAAAATTGAGAGTGTCATAAGGTTGAAGTTAGTTATAGAAAAGGACAGGAAGCAATTCAGAGTAAAAATACTTCATTGGAGGAGAGCCAATTTCAATGGGGTGAAAACTCATCTGGCCCAGGTAAACTGGAATCAAAGTTTGGGAGGCAAAGCTTTAACTGAACAATGGATTGCCTTTAAAGAGAGGATAGTTTGGGTACAGTTGAGGCACATTCCCATGATGGGGAAAGGTAGGGCAAACAAATCCAGAGGATGATGAAAGAAATAGCAAATAGGATGACGATGTGTTCATGACAGATATGTAATACAATTGTATATAATACAATTGACAACCAGGCTGAATATAGAAGGTTCAGAGGGGAAGTGAAAAAACAAATAAGAGAAGCAAAGATAAAGTGTGAAAAGAGACTGGCAGCTAACATTAAACAGTCTTCTGCAGGCATATAAACAGCAAAAGGGTCATAATAGGAAGAGTGGGGCCGTTAAGGGATTTACACATGGAGGCAGGGGGCATGGCGAGGTGCTAAATGAGTATTTTGCATCTGTCTTTACTAAGGAAGAAGATGCTGTCCAAGTCATAGTGCAAGTTGGATTAGATGGTCTAAAATTGATAAAGAGCAGATATTAAATAGACTGGCCATACTTAAAGTTGATAGGTCACCAGGACCGGATGAGATGCATCCAAGGGAAGAGGGAGGTAAGGGTAGAAATTGCGGAGGCACTGGCCGTAATCTTCCAATGCTCCTTTAGATGCAAGGGTGGGTTTCAGAGGACTAGAGAATTACAAATGTTACACCCTTGTTCAAAAAAGGGTGTAAAGATAAGCCCAGCAATTACAGGCCAGTCAATTTAAACTACGTGTTGGGGCAATTGGTTGAGTAGCAGGAAACAGAGAGTAGTTTTGAACAGTTGACTTTCAGAATGGAGGAAGTTTGTAGTGGAGCTCCCCAGGGGTTGGTGTTATCACCTTCTCTTGATATATATTAATGAATTAGACTTGGGTATACAGGACACAACATCAACATTTACAAATGACATAAAACTTGCAAGTCTTGTGAACTATGAGAAGGATAGTGATAAACTTCAATAGGACATAGACAAGCTAGTGGAATGGGCGGACAATTGGCAGATGAAATTTGATGCAGAGAAGTATGAAGTGATTCATTTGGTAGGAAGAATGAGGAGAGGCAATATAAATTCAAAGGTGCAATTCTAAAGCGGGTGCAGGAGAAGGAGGACCGGTGCTTATATGGGCTAGCAATGACCGACTCCAACATGAAAGAGTCTAACCACCTCCCATTGACATTCAGTGGTATTACCATTGCCAAACCCTCGCCATCAACTGTTTGGAGGCCACCAATAACCAGCACCTGAGCCACATCAGCCACATAAATGCTGCGGCTACTAAAGCAGGTCAGAAGGACTGAGAATTCTGCAGCAAATGACTCACCTCCTGACTCCCCAGAGAATTTCCATCATCTTTAAGGCACAAGTCAGGAGTGTGATGGAATATTCTTCTCTTGCCTGGATGCATGCAGCTGCAATGACACTGAAGAGGTTCAATATCTTCCAGGACAAAGTAGCCTTGGCACCTCATCCACCACCTTAAACAATAACACCCTCTACCATCAGTGCACAGCTGCTGCATCTATAGCAGCTGTGACGAATAATAGTTCATGGTTCATGTTACTATTTTAGAGTTAATGTTTATTTCTGGGAAGATTAAAGTTTAATTGTAGAAAATAGGGCAAATGCAACTAAAGCAGCTTGGAGTCTATTACACTCAAAAGGTTGGGGCCGTGTTAACTTAAGGGGTTAAGAATTAGAAAGGTAAGATCAACAGGTGGGCTTACTTAGCTGGAGAAATTGTAGAGAAGGGATTATTGGTTTGGTCAGTTGGAGGATAGACCAGAGCTGGCTACATCATCATGGAGATGGGGTGCAGCTTAAGACGGTTGTCTGGTTTCAATTTATCTGTGTGTTGTGAGTGTTTTGCAGCAGGGGAAGAGATTGGATACCAACAAGGTGCAGCTGTTAGAAGGCTCAAGGCAGTTCGGGCTCAGTCCTGGGGAGTTTAGAAGGTGGTGCAAGGTCATTGGTTCTGTGCTGGAGACAGTTAGAGCTCAGAGAAGCCCTGGGAGCCATTTACAGCTTGGTGCAGCCAGGAGACTGGAGTTCAGAGAAATCCAGGGGCAGTGCCAGTTTAGTGAAACTTGCGGTCTCCGGAAGAGCAGGAACTGTGCTGGTAATTAGAGGCGGGATTACAGCTTTGTGAATCCTGTGGAATGCAATCTCAGGAGGAGATTTTTAACCACCAGGAGGTGAGTAGTTGTTGAGGCAGTCCTGAGCCGGAGTGGCTTTTGTGGGAATTCAGAGGCTAGATCTTCAAAAGAGAGAAGTTGAAATCCCTCATGATGGAGACAGAGTTTTAGTGAGATTTTGTGACTCATGGCGGTTACTGAAAGACTGGGTGGGTTGCTGAGAAATCCATGGGATCTGTCTTGGTCATATCTGCCATTTAATATGCAGTGTGGCATGTTCAACCATAGTTTGCCTGTTAATTCATATTTACCTCATACTAGTCCTGAATTTTAGAGTATAAGATAGATTTGGTAAATTATTTTACTTTTCTGACTTTGTACAGTAAAGTTAACTTTGTTTGTTTAAAATCCTTATTCCCTTAGTAAGTATCTGGGGTTTCAAACTCTGTCTACTTTAAACAAAAAGTTACAGGTCCCTAAACACAGCTACAAGATACACTGTAGCAACTCACCAAGGCTTCTTCAATAGCATCTCCCAAACTAGCAGGTGCACTGAATACAAACACCTCCAATTTCCTCCATAAGTCACACACCATCCTGACTTTGAAAATACCACTGTTCTTTCATTGTCGCTGAATCAAAATCCTGAACCTCCCTTCCCAATAGCACCGTGGGGTGTAGCTACACCAAGTGGACTGCAGCGGTTCAAGGAGATAGCTCATCTCTACCTTCTCAAGGGAAATAAGGGATGGGCAATAGAGGCTGGCCTTGCCAGCAATGTTCATATCCTGACAATGAATTTTAAAAGATATCGCTGGGAGATCATACAAATGGAACAGAGAAATGGGTTGAAAATCTGCATTTATATGGTGTCTTGTGCCATCTGCTCTGGTGGCCAAGACAATTCTGTTTGTGTTGGCTCTTCTTGATTCCTAGCCTGAGCAAATCCAGCAAGGTTACTTCTCAGACAATATAGAAGATATGTGAACAGTTTCAGTTCAACATGGAAAAAAAAATTCCTACCCATAATTTGAGAATGTCAAAGTGGTCACAAGAATAGCTCACGTAAGCAGTGGGCATGTCACACAGGGACAGCAGTGGCTGCTCTTCTGCGGAGCACAACATATTTTACTCTGCATTAATCTTGTCTTGCACCTAACCTGCTCAAATGGGTACAAAACAAATCGGAAAATGGTCCATCCCAATATTTAACACCTTAAGCACAAAAGATACCTTATGTGACTTTCATTTTTGCTAAACTTTACAGTTACTTCCTCACATCAACATCGCTACTGGTTATACTGAAGACCTACCTGTGATGGGTGTAAGTAAGGCTCCGGTGAAGCCAAGTTAGTTTGTACAGAAACACTCTTTTCCAACAGCACTTGAGGAAAGCCGAGCTTTTCAAATGTGTTTCTTTTCCAGTGTTTGCCCTCCTGTTGAGCCAATGCTTCATCCTCACTGAAAGCCCGAACCACAGGGCCTGGCATAGGTAGAGGAAGGGCTCCATCGCTCTCGTAACCAGACACTTCTTTCTGCGAATCCCAGCTGCTGCGCTGTTTGATGTGATGCAGCTGCTGTGCCTCGCGTGCGAGTCTTGCCTGGGTCGTGTGCACGTCAGGGTATCCCCGCAGCATCTCTGCCTCGGCGCTCTTGCTTTCGGTCTGGCTCACCTGCGGCTTGTCAAGGGGTGAGTGCCGCTCCTCTGCCAGCAGCCGCTCAGGGACGGGGTTCATTTCTCCACAGCTCTCCCCTACCACGCCGCAAGTCTCTTGTGTCAGCGAGGGCTTCCTGCTTTTCCTTTTCCTTGTGTTTGGAGAATAGCCTATTGAAGATAATGAGTCATGCTGGCTGGACCATGACATTGAATCCTCATGAATCAACTGGCTGCCCTGGTGACTATACCTGGCTTCAGACCCTTCCAGGCCATTGTAGTCAGTAGATCTTGATTCAGAACATTGAAAGTCTCTCACCAACGAATGGCTGTGTTGTAATGGGCAAGAAATGGTGGATGTAGCACTAGGTGAATATCGATGCTTTGTACTTGATTTGAACTTTGGACTAGAGCCAGATTGCTCTACATATACTAGCTGCTTCACGAGTTCTTTGCCCACTGGACTGTATTCTAAGCTCATGGATTTCTCTGGGCATTTTTGCTTTGTTAACACTAGATGCTGATAAGGAGAGTTCTGGCCCTGTTTGGGAGAGTGAAGCATTGGATGCGGCTTCCGAACAGGGGACTTCTGTGGCGACCCTGCTTTGTAGAGGCTCATTCCCTCGCACTGTACTTCCATGGGTGGTTCATCATAAATAGGAGCCTGGTATTCAACAGGGGGCTCCTCGTAAAGAGGAGGCTCATAGCCATAGCGCGGAGATGAGGGCTGGGATTCAAAGGAGTACTTTCTGTGCTGGTAATGGATTGGGGAATGATAGGGCTCCCCTCTTGCCAGAACTGGGGAACAGCCGCCAACATGCTCTGCCCTTTTCAGGTAAGGGGAAGGCTTGCGTTCAGTAAAGAAGACCTGGTTGTCACTGTCTGATGCAAAGCTGTGAGCGTGAGACAGCTGGTGCCCCGAAGGCCTACGAGACCGTGTCCCTGGCTGGTTCTCAGCATTCCCATTACCTTGATGCAATAAGTAACTTGGTTCCCGGTCTGTAACTTTAATCAACATTCGTTCCTTGGTGCCAGTCATCCACCGATGAGGTGATGTCCTGCGAAAAAAAAAGTGAAAGGGAAGATAAACGAAGAGTTAGAATCAACGAATCCAATAATGTCAGGAGCTAGAGAATGGGAAACTATTGGTGCAACCATTGGTGTCTGTCTTTAACTCATATGGTTTCTTAATCCACTTGCAATAAACATCTTGTTAACAAAGAGAAATTTCTTCAAATGGAATTATCTTGTTTTGGATTTAGACCCAGCTAACCTGGTATATCAGGTAATCCCGAGTGGGCAGCACATGATTGCTTCAAACACTTGTAAGCTGCTCCAGTCCAGCATGGTCCAAGAACATTCGCCATTATTAACTGGCTGCCAGCAAATTTCTGCATAATTTCCTTGCTCCTCCTCGACCTTTTCACAGAACCTATCAATTATGCAGCAATTTCCTTTGTGACCAGGAATTTAAATTTGGGTTAAAAATAGATTTTTAAAAAAAAATTATCAGTTATAGTGTTTAAAAATAATTTGGAGAAAGCAACTTCCTTTGGATGGAGGGGAAGAGGAGAAAAAGGTTTACAATTATACTTGAAAAAAATGTTTTAAAATGGAGCCATTTGTAACTATGCTTCAAAATTAGATGCAATGTAATCAAATGATCTTTCATTTGGCTTAGAATCATAGAAATATTGCAGCATAAAAGGAGGCCCTTCTTCACACTGAATCAGCACCAGCTCTTTTGAAGAGCGAGCTAGTTAGCCCCACTCCCCTTGCTCTTTCCCCATGGCCCTGCAATTTTTTTCTTCTTCAAGTATTTATCTAATTTTAAAGGCGACTATTGAGTCGGTTTTCAGCCCACTACCGGGCAGTGTTGCTCGGTTGCTGTCATTCCATGAGCCTATCGTAAATTCATAAAATGTAACAGATTAGGAGGCCATTTGTTCTATTTTACCCATGATGGCTCTTTCAAAGAGCAATCCAATTAGGCCCACATCCTTGCTCTTTTCTCAAAAGCCCTGCACATTTTTCCTTTTCAAGTATTTATCCATTTCCCTTATGGAAGTTACTACTGAAGCTGCTTCCCCTGTCCTTCCAAGCAGTTCATTCCAGATCATAAGTTGTTGTGTAAAACGAATTCTCATTTTCCTCTCCGGTTCCTTTGCCAATTATCTTCAATGGAAGTTTTAAGCAACTCTTAGTAAATCTTCTACGAACAAAAAGTGTTAGTACGTGCTTTTATAAGGCAGTTAACTCACTGGATTCAGAGTTTCAATAAAATTGAAGTGGATTCATTAACCTATTAATTCAGTGACCCAAACTCCTCTTGCCACAAGTGAGAGATGTGGAACCAACGGTACTTCAACACAGCTCAAAATACTCTTCAAGCAGAACTGTATTTGGAAAGTCAAATGGTACAATTGTATGGTTCAGTTCTTTTCAAGTTCAACCTTGTAAGGCTGTGTGTGGTTTCTTTTGAAGGCACAGTCTCAGGATAAGGGGCCAATTGCTTAGAACTGAGATGTGAAGAAATTTCTTCACTCAAAGTGAATCTTCGGAATTCTCTATCTCAGAGGATTCGGGATGCCCCATCGGTGCCTGGGATGGACAGATTTTTAGTCTCTCAGGTAATCGAAGGCTATGTAGAGTGGGTGGAAAGTGGAGTTGAAGCCAAAGAACAGCCATGATTGTATTGAATGGTGGAGCAGGCTTGACGGGCCCTATCATCTACTCCTGCTCCTATTCATTATGTTGTTATTTGCTGTGTGGACGTAACTGACATTGGAACATTTACAGTTCTTGCCCAATCCCTAATTCTGCTAAGAAGTGAGATGGAGACTGAGTAAGTAGTGAATTAGGTTCACATGATAAATTCTGGTAAGTCCTATTCAGGTTTTAACTATGGATTAAGAATCAAGATCTAACATAGTACTAACCTTCAAGTTGGGTAAATATGGAATGGCAGTTATCTGTCAATCATCTGAAAGCAGCTAGTTCAAGTGGTGTTAATTAATGTAGCAGGAAGCTAAACTAGCTAGTGACTCATCAGAGGGTCTATAAAAGAGACAGGCTTTTCAAACCACAGGAGACAGGTGACTATGCCGGACTGAGACAGAGATTGAGTGAGTATCAAATTAGGTTCACGTGGGAAAGAGGTGTGGTATACATAGGAATCATTCTAAGTTAATTGAGTAATTAAATTAACTAAATAATATAAATAACAATGGCAGGACAGGTGTTATGTTGCAGCTGTAGAATGTAGGATCTTTTGGATGCCAAGGCAATCCATGACAGACACATCTGCAGAAAGTGTAAGCAATTAGATGAATTCTGGATCAAGATTATTGATCTGAAAGCTGAACTGCAAACACTGTGCAATGTAAGGGAGCAGGAGAAATCCCTATGCTTTGTTCTAAAAGACGGTCACGCCTCTTAGAATGGGGTCATCTGTTTTGGTCAGCAGTGAGGGACAGAAGGATGTGACTGTCATTAAGGCATGTAATGGGACCAAGCAGATAGAAGTAGAGGAGCCTCAGACTTTGCAATTTTTATTTTATTAATTCAAGGGATGTGGGCTTCGTTGACTGGGCCAGCATTTATTGCCCATCCCTAGTTGCCTTGAGAAGGTGGTGGTGAGCTGCCTTCTTGAACTGCTGCGGCACCCATGGTGCTGTTAGGAATGGATTTCAATCCAGTGACAGTGAAGGAACGGCAATTTTATTTCCAAATCAGGATGGTGAGTGACTTGGAGGGGAACTTCCAGATGGTGGTGTTCCCTTCTATCTGCTGCCCTTGTCTTTCTAGATGGTAGTGGTCAAGCGTTTGGAAAGTGCTGTCAAAGGAGTTTTGGTGAGTTCCTGTAGTGCATCTTGTAGATGGTACACATTGCTGCTACTGTGCATCGGTGTTGGAGGGATTGTTAAATAGGTTTGAGGTGCTCACAACCTGTGTAGATGAAAGTGAGATTGCATCTGCAAGATGGATGAGCAGGCTGGCCATGGCACCATGGTACAGGAAGCCATTCAAGCGGGGTGAGCAGACAGGAATATGGGACAGTATGATGAGGGGGATTGATACTGTTCTCTGCAGGAAAGAATGAGAGTTCAGAAGGATGTGTTGCTTGCCCGGTGCCAAGGTTAGGGACATCTGCTCAGGGCTGGAGAGGAACTTGCAGTGGGAGGGGGAGGACCCAGTTGTCACGGTCCATGTGGGTACCAACAACATAGGCAGGACAAGGAAGGAGGTTCTGCATAGCCAGTATGAGAAGCTAGGCACCAAATTAAGAAGCAAAACCTCAAAAGTAATAATCTCTGGGTTATTACCTGAGGCACGTGCAAATTGGCTTAGGGCAAATAAAATTAGAGAGATGAATGTGTGGCTCAAAGACTGCTGTGGGGGAAGTGGGTTCCAGTTCATGGGGCACTGGCACCAGTACTGGGGAAAGTGGGTGCTGTACCACTGGCAAGGTCTACACCTGAACCGTGCTGGGATGTGTGCTCTTGTGAATCGCTTAACTAGAGAGGTGGAGCGAGCTTTAAACTAAATAGGGGGGGTGTGTGTGTATGTGGAATGATGCTTGGCTAGGCATGGCAAATCAAGGGATACATTCAAAGCAGGAGACCAGAATAGTAATATGGGAAATGAGGGTCATGAATAGCAGGAAGGGACAGAGAGATAAAACCTAAGAATACACCAATATTCAAGACTAAATGTTACAAAAGATAACAAAAAGACAAAACTAAAGGTTCTGTATCTGAATGCTCATAGCATTCATAACAAAATAAGTGAGTTGATAGCACACATTGAAGTAAATAGATATGATCTGATAGCCTTTCCAGAGACATGGTTGCAGGATGACAAGGATTGGGTCCTGAATATTGAGGGGTATATGATATTCAAGAAGAGTAGGAAGCTAGGTAAAGATGATGGGATAGCACTGTTGATCAAGGATGGCACTGGTGCAATATTAGAGAAGACCCTGGTTCAGGAGGTCAGGATGTAGAATCAGTTTGGGTGGAGATGAGGAATAGTAAGTAGTCTCTCTACTTCCCTATGCAATTCACAAGAACACACGTCCCAGCATGATTCAGGTGTAGATCATCCCAACGGTGCAGCCCCCACTTTCCCCGGTACTGGTGCCAGGGCCACAGGGATCAGTGCTGGGACCTCAACTGTTTACAATTTATATAAATGACTTGGATGAAAGGATTGAAGGGCTGGCTGCCAAATTTGCAGATGACACAAAGATAGGTAGGAAAGTAAGTTGTGAAGAGAACATAAGGAGGCTACAAACAGATATAAATAGGTTAAGTGAGTGGGCAAAGATCTGGCAGATGGAGTTTAATATGGGAAAACATGAAATTGTCCATTTTGGCATGAAGAATTAAATAAAAGCATATTATCTAAATGGTGAGCGATTGCAGAGCTCTGAGGTGCAGAGGAATCTGGGTGTCCTTGTGCATGAATCACAAAAGGCTAGTATGCAAGTACAGCAAGTAATTAGGAAAGCTAATAGAATGTTATCATTTATTGTGAGGGGAATAGAATACAAAAGTAGAGAGGTTATGCTTCAATTGTACAGGGCATTGGTGAGACTAAATTTGCAGTACTGTGTACAGTATTGGTCACCTTATTTAAGGAAGGATGTAAACACATTGGAAGCAGTTCAGCGAAGGTTTACCAGACTAATACGTGGAATGGGTTGTCTTATGAGGAAACGTTGGACAGACTAGCTTGTAACCACTGGAGTTTAGAAGAGTAAGAGGTGACTTGATCGAGTCATATAAGATCCTGAGGGGTCTTGGCAGGGTGGATGTGGAGAGGATGTTTCTTCTAAGGGTCGCTGTTTAAAAAGGGGGTTGCCCATTTAAAACAGAGATGAGGTGAAATGTTTTCACTCTTTGGAACTGTCTTCCTGAAAAGTTGGTGGAAGCGGAGTCTTTGAATATTTTTAAGGCAGAGGTGGATAGCTTCTTGGGAAGCAAGGGGGATAGGTCGGATGCAGATTTCAAGTTACTATCAGGTCAGCCACGATCTTATTAAATGGTAGAGCAGGCTCAAGGGACTGAATGGCCTCCTCCTGCTCCTTGTTCGTATGTTCCGATGAAAGAAGTCACTAGTGGAAATGGTCAACAGGCCCTCTAACGGTAACCACAAATTAGGACAAAGTATACAAGAAGAACTATTGGGTGCTTGTGATAAAGGGACAGCAATGGGTGATTTTAATCTACATATAAACTGGAAAAATCAGACTGGCATTAGTAGCATGGATGAGGAGTTCATAGAATGCTTTCAAAATAGTTTTTTTTAGAGCAGCACATTCTGAAACCAACCAGAGAACAGGTTATATTATAGATTTGGTATTGTGTAATGTGATAGGATTAATTAATGACCTCAGAGTAAAGGCACCCCTAGATAGTAGCGATCACAGTACGATTGAATTTTAGATCCAGTTTGAAAGGGAGAAGAGTGGGTCTAAGACTTGTATTTTAAACTTAAATAAGGGCAACTATGTGGGCATGAAAACTGAGCTAGCTGAAGTGAACTGGGGCAGTAGGCTAGGGAATAGATCAATAGAAAAGCAATGGCAGACTTTTAAGGGGATATTTCAGAACACTCAGAATAAGTATATTCCTACTATAAAGAAATATTCTAAGGGAAGGACCCACCATCCATGGTTAACTAAAGAAGTTAAGGAAAGCATCAAACTTAAGGAAAAGCATATAACTGCGCAAAGATGAGTGGCAGGGCAGATTATTGGACATAATATCAAGAGCAGCAGAGAATGACTAAAAGGGTAATCAGCAGAAAGAAATTAGAGTATGAGAGGAAGCTAGCTAGAAATGTAAAAACGGATAGCAAGAGTTTCTACAGGTATTTAGAAAAGAAAAGAGTAGATAAAAGTGAGTGCTGGTCCTCCAGAGAGTGACAGTGGGGAGTTAATAGTAGATAATAGGGAAATGGTGGGTGAAATGAAAAAATATTTTGCTTCTGTGTTCACTATAGAGACAAAAAATATTCCAGTAATAACTGTAAATCAGGAGGTGAAAGGGAGGGGGGAACTTGGTGAAATTACAATCACTAGGGAAGCAGTACTGAGCAAACTGATGGAGCTGCAGGCTGGCAAGTCTCCAGGTCCTGATGGCCTTTATCCTAAGGTCTTAAAAGAGGTGGCTAATGAGGTAGTAGATGCGTTGATGTTAATTTTCCAAAAGTCCCTAGAGTCTGGAAAGGATCCATCAGGCTGGAAAATAGAAAATATAATCCTTCTATTCAAAAAGGGAGGGAGGCAGAAACAGGAAACTATAGGACAATTAGCTTGATGTCTGTTGTGGGGAAAGTGTCAGAATTGATCATTAAGGAGATTATAGCTGAGCACTTAGAAAAACTCAAGGTAGTTGGGGAAGAGTCGGCATGGTTTTGTGAAAGGGAAATCATGTTTGACCAATTTATTGGAGTTCTTTGAAACAGTAACATGCGCTGTGGTTAAAGGGGAGCACATAGACGTGCTGTACTTGGATTTCCATAAGGTATTTGATAAGGTGCCACATCAAAGGTTATTGTGGAAAATAAAAGCTCATGGGGGTAACATACTAGCGTGTATAGAAGATTGGCGGCTGGCAGAAAACAGAGCGTATGCATAAATAGGTCTTTTTCTGATTGGCAGGATATGATGAGTGGAGTTCCGCAGGGGTCTGTACTGCAGCCTCAACTTTTTACAAGTTATATCAATGACTAGATGAGGGCAGTGAAGGCATGGTAGCTAAATTTGCAGAGGAGACACAATGATAGGTAGGAAAGTATGCTGTGAAGACGACATAAGGAGGTTGCAGATGGATAGAGTTAAGTTGAGTGAGTGGGCAAAAATCTGGCAGATAGAGTATAATGTAGGAAAATGGGAAGTTGTTCACTTTGGCAGGAAGAATAAAAAGGCAGAGTATTACGTAAATGGTAAACAGCTGCAGAATTCCGAGATCTAGGTGTCCTAGTGCATGAGTCACAAATGTTTGTGTGCAGGTACAGTAAGTAATTGAGAAAGCTAATAGAATAATATCCTTTATTATGAGAGGAATTGAACATAAAACTATGAAGGTAATACTTCAGCCTATATAGGGCATTGATGAGACCACATCTTGAATATTGTGTGCAGTTTTGGTCTTATTTAAGGAAGGATGTAAATGTGTTAGAGGCAGTTCGGAGGAGAATTGATAGCTGGAATGAGCAGGTTATCTTATGAGGAAAGGTTGGACAGACTGGCCTTGTTTCCACTGGAGTTTAGAAGAGTGAGGGGTAATTTGATTGAAGTATACGAGATCCTGAGCAGCCTTGACAAGGTGGATGTGGAAAGGATGTTTCCCCTGAGGGTGTGAGTCCAGAACTAGGGGGCACTGTTTTAAAATTAGGGATTGTCCTTTTAGGACAGATATGAGGAGAATTTTTTTCTGAAGGTTATGCGACTTTGGAACACTCTGCCTCTGAAGGCGGTGGAGGCGGAGTCATTGATATCTTTAAGGCAGAGGTAGATTGATTCCTTCGCCTAACAAGAATCTAAGGTTAAAAAAAAATAAAAATACCTGGAAAAACTCCGCAGGTCTGGCAGCATCTGCAGAGAGGAACACAGTTAACGTTTTGAGTCCGTATGGCTCTTCAACAGAAGTTCTGTTGAAGCGCCATACAGACTCAAAACGTTAACTGATTCCTCTCCGCAGATGTTGCCCGACCTGCTGAGTTTTTCCAGGTATTTTTATTTTGGATTTCCAGCAACCGCAGTTTTTTGCTTTTATCTTAGCAAGAATCTAAGGTTAGAGGGATTAGTTGGGACTGTTGAATTCAAAACACAAATAAATCAGCCATGATCTTATTGAATAGTGGAGCAGGCTCGAGGGGACAAATGGCCTACTTCTGCTCATATTTCATATGTTCATATAAGGTTGCGATGGGATTTCTTCTGAAAATGCTGCTGCCCATACCCTAACTCATCTCTGCTCGTTGGCCTACATTTTCCCCCAGCCTGGTAACACCTCCATTTTAAAATTTTCATCCACATGCTCAGACTCCTCAAAGGCCTGGCCCCTCCTTATCTCTATAATCTCTTCTCTCTTCCGGTTCTACAACCCTCCAAGATCTTAGGCTTCCTGAGTGTCCCTGATTTCCTTCGCTCCACCACTGATAGCCACAGCCTTCAGTTAGTTAAGCCCTACACTCTGGAATTCCATCCCAAACCTCGATTTCTGCCTCTCTTTCCTGCTTTAAGACGCTCCTTAAGACATACCTCCTTGACCAAGCTCTTGGTCATCTATCCTAGTATCTCACGTAGCTCCATGTCAAATTTTGTTTGATAGTTGTCCGGTGACATGCCTTGGGATATTTTATTATGTTAATTGTGCTATATAGTAAAATGCAAGTTGTTGGCATTGTTGTAGCGATTATGATTTATAAACAACTTGTGCAGCTTGCTCAACCACTTCAATGGGCATCAAGAATCAGCTCTGAATGTGTAACTGGGTAGATGAAGAGATTCCCTTCCCTGGAGATACTGATACACCAGTTGGGTTTCATGATGATCTGGCAGCTGTCATGCTCAATTTCTCACCAAGTACCAGATGTAGTGAATTCAATGTCACAATTTGTTACAATAGGAATTATAACTCATGATCTAAGTTATTACTCCAGTGACACAACCACTGCATTATCTTGGGATGCAGAAAACCTTTCAACCTATTTTATCGCATCCTTTCACAGGACCAAATTTACCATTTCCTCATTTCAACATCTAGCTGTTTAAATAGATTCAATATCTTGTCCTCAATCATCCCTCCTGCTTGTCATTCCCACTAATTATCAGCCTCTGTCATAAACATGTCTGGCACCAGTGAACGCACTGAGAACATTTTGAGCAATTTTCATTCTTGATCCAATTGCTAAACAGGTGATATCAGACCTTCCACCTGTTTCCAGTTCCTTTTCTATTGAACTCATGAGCATCCTAGTAAACAGACTGGGACAAAAATAACCAGTTATGTGGCCATAGTTCATGAACAGTGACACTCATTCCATTTCCGTTTGCCTCCAAACTACAATCAATATCGCCCACACAAACCCTACAATCTACTATTTAATCATTCCGTCGTCCTCCAATACCAACCTGCTCTCCTCTCCACCCTCATAGAAATCAAGATTTCAGTTCTCAAACTCTAGCAACTATCTACTTTATATCAGTATATGGATAGAAGAATATGAGAAATAGGAACAAGAGTGGACCATACAGTTTGGAGCCTGTACTGCCATACAACATGATGATAGCTGTTTTTAGACCTCAGCTCCACTTTCCCATCCATCTCCATATCTCTCGATTCTCCTTGCATCCAAAAATCTATCAAACTCAGTCACGAATACAGTCAATGACTACGCATCCATAGCCCTCCAGGTTCAAGAATTCCAAACATTCACAACCCTTTGAGTGAAGAAATTTCTCCTTACCTCAGTCTTAAATGGTTAACCCCTTATCCTGAGACTGTGCCCCCTGTCCACCCAGAGGAAACACCTTCCCAGTATCAACCCTGTCAAGCACCCCAGAATCTTGTATATTTCAATGAGTTCAACTCTCATTCTTCTAAACTCAAAAGAGTATAGACCCACTCTACTCAACCTCCCCTCATAAGACAACCTTCTCATTTCAGGAATCAACCTAGTGTAACTTCACTGCATCACCTCCATCTAAGTATATTCTTTAGATAAAGTGACCGCAATTGTACACAATATTCTACGTGCAGTCTCACCAAAGCCCTGCATAATTGTTGCAAAACTTCTGCTACAACCTTCTCAAGGGCAATTAGGGATAGGCAATAAATGCTGGCCTAGTCAGCAATGTCCTCATCCCCTGAATGAATAAAAAAATTCTTCAAACCCTTTGCAATAAAGGTCAATGTGATATTTGCCTCCTTAATTGCTTGATTCACCTGCATGTTAACTTGCTGTGATTCTTCTACGAGGTCTCCAAAAACAGAACATTAGTATGTAGGAACAACAAGCTTGCTCGATGGGAGTGAGTTATTTTTACCTTAGTAGGTCAGGCAAAACAACTAACTTTGAAGTATAACCGGGAAGGTGAGAAACAAGGAGACAAAATACAAACAACGGTCATTAGAAAAACGCTTCATACATGCCCACCATCAGCTTTTAAGGTGTCAGCTGCTGCTCAGTTGGCAACATGCTTGTCTTTCAGTTACAAATTAAGCCTGCTCAAGACGACGCATAGACCCAAATCTTCCCTTCCCCAGATCGTCAGAGATGGTACCTGCATCGGGAGACGTGTTAGGGCCCTGATGTGCAGACATACAAGAAAATTGCCCGGGAAGGTTAAAAATCCAATGGGCTGATTCCTGCTGCCTGGGACCTTCCACGAATATTTCCAATCCTGAACTTAGGGCAGAGACTTGAGCTCGTTACAAAGGACTTACCCATGTGCTTACCCTGGAAATGTTAGACAGTTTAAAACCTGGTTTAACAGTTGGGTAACTCCACAACCAATCTACCCCTGAACCGACCCGAATAAGCCCCTAACCTGACCCAGCCAACACCCTCCAACCTCCCCAACCCGACTGACCCCTGCCCGACCCAAATAACCCTCTGACCTGAACACCCTTCCGACCTAATCAACCTACCTCCCATCCTCCAGACCCGACACCCCCTAGACCCACTTGCTCACTCACCCATGCACGCACACACACCCACATTCATTCATAAAAGACTGGACCTTTAAAGGCTTATCTGAATATTGCAGGTAGTACCTCCTCTCTTTCCCCAGATTCTTTTCCATTCGGTGGAGTTAGGCGGGAGAGCTGCCCATTTGAGTATCAGGTGGGATCGGAAGAAATGAGTGGTAGAGTCAGGTCAGTAAAATCTTCACTGTCAGTAGCAATGCAATCAGCATTGCCGCTGATCGGAAGATCTATGTCACAATCTGACACTCCAGTGCAATCCTGAGGGACTGCTACACTGTTCGAGGTGCTGTCATCTGGATGAGGTACTAATTCGTGATCAGATGGATGTAGCAGGTCCCAATGCTATTTTGAAGAGCAGTGAAGTCCTGGCCAGTATTTATACTTCAATCAATATCGCCAAAAAAACTTTTTGTCGTCATTTAATCGCTGTATTTCCTACATTACGACTGTTACTATACTTCTTTAGTGCTTCATTGGCTGTAAAGTACCTTGCGATGTCCTGAAGTCACAAAAGGTGCTGTATAAGTATTGGTTCCTTCTTTTTCAAACTGACATCTCACAAGACATATCAACTTTTTTCATCCGATTCCAAGTTACCAATATTAGGGGAGGTGGTGGCATAGTGGTAATGTCACTGGACTAGTAATTCAGGGGCCCAGGCTATTGCTCTGGGGATATGGGTTCCAAAACAGCTGGTGGGATTTAAATTCAAATAATAAATTAGGAATTAAATAGCTGGTCTCGATAATAGCGACCATGAAAACATCTGGTTCACTCATGACCTTTAGGGAAGGAAATCTGCTGTCCTCACCTGGTCTGGCTGACATGTGACTCCAGGACTACAGCAATGTGGCTGACCCTGAAATGCATTCCCTAACAGCACTGAGTATACCGACAATACATGGACAGCAGCAGTTCAAGAAAACAGCTCTCAAGGGCAAATAGGGATGGGCAATAAGTACTGGCCTAGCCATTGACACCTATGAATGAATAAAAAAAGCCTCCTGCTAGTTACCACCTACCGTCCCCCTAAGGTGATGAAACAGTGCTCCTCCATGATGAACACCACTTGGAGGAAACACCGAGAGTGGTTAAGGCACAATGTATTTTGGGCAGGGGACTGCAACGTCCATCACCAAGAATGGCTTGGTAGCATCACTACTGACTGAGCTAGCTAAGTCCTAAAGGACATAGCTTCTAGACTGGGTCTGCAGCAAGTGGTGAGAGAACCAAGAAGGAAAATTCTAATTGGCCTTGTCCTCATCAATCTATTGGCTGCAGATGCATCTGTCCAATACAGTACTGGTAGGAGTAACCACTGGACAGTCCTTGCGGAGGTGAAGTCCTGTCTTCACATTGAGGATGCCCTCCATCGTGTTATGTGGCACTACCACCCATGCGAAATAGGATAGATTTTGAACAGATCTAGCAACTGAAGACTGGGTATCCAGAG
This sequence comes from Carcharodon carcharias, assembly GCF_017639515.1. Taxonomy (NCBI): domain Eukaryota; kingdom Metazoa; phylum Chordata; class Chondrichthyes; order Lamniformes; family Lamnidae; genus Carcharodon; species Carcharodon carcharias. Next base: position 13,855,379 of record NC_054469.1, on the reverse strand, counting down.
GCGCTGTGGGCCATCAATAGAGGCAGAATTGTATACAGTCACAATCTGTAATCACGGCCCGGCATATCCCCATCTCTACTAATACCATCAAACCAGGGGGTCAACCCTGGTTCAATGAAGAGTGCAGGAGGGCATGCCAGGAGCAGCAAAAGCCATATCTAAGAATGAGGTGTTAACCAGGTGAAGCTATAACACAGGACTACTTGCGTACTAAACAGCAAAAGCAACAAATGATAGACAGAACTAAGTGATACCACAACCAATGGATCAAATCTAAACTCTGCAGTCTTGCCACACCTAGTCATGAGTGGTGGTGGAGAATTAAACAATTCACTGGAGGAGGAGGCTCCACAAATATCCCCATCCCCATGAAGGGGGAGCCCAGCATATCAGTGCAAAAGATAAGGCTGATGCATTTGCAACAACCTTCAGACAGAACTGCCAAATGGATGATCCATCTTGGTCTCCTCCGGAGGTCCCCAGCATCATAGATGCCAGTCTTCAGCAAATTCCATTCACTCCATGTGATAGCAAGAAACGGTTAAAGGCACTGGGTATTGCAAAGGCTTTGGGCCCTGACAACATTGCAGTAGCAATAGTATTGAAGACTTGCACTCCAGAACTTGCCATACCCCTAGCCCAACAGTTCCAGTACAGCTACAACACTGGCATCGACCCAACAATGTGGAAAAATTGTCCAGGTATGTCCTGTGCAGAAAAAGCAGGACAAATCCAACCAATTACCGTCCCAACAGTCTAATCTCCATCATCAGTCAGGTGATGGAAGGGGTCATCAACAGTGCTATCAAGCGGCACTTACTCAGCAATAACCTGCTCACTGAAGCCGAGTTTGGGTTTCAACAGGGCCACTAAGCTCCTGACCTCATTACAGCCTTAGTTCAAACATGATCAAAACAGCTAAACTCCCAAGGTGAGGTGACAATAACTTCGCTTGACATCAAGGCTGCATTTGACCGAATGTGGCGTCGGAGCCCTAGCAAAACTGGAGTCAATGGGGATCATGGGAAAAACTCTTGCTGGTTGCAGTCATAGCTACCACAAAGGAAGAAGGTTGTGGTTTTTGGAGGTCAATCATCTCAGCTCCAGGACATCACTGCAGGAGTTCCTCAGGGTAGTGTGCTCAGCCCAATCATCTTCAGCTGCTCCATCAATGACCTTCCTTCCATCATAAGGTCAGAAGTGGGAATGTTCATTGTGCAATCATCAGTGTTCAGCACCATTTGCAACTACTCAGATACTTAAACAGTCCACGTCCAAATGCAGTAAGAACTGGACAATACCCAGTCTTGGGCTGACAAGTGGCAAGTAACATTCAGGCCATACAATTGCCAGGCAATCACCGTCTCCAACAAGGAAGAGTCTAACCATCACCTCTTGACGTTCAACGGAATTACCATCACGGAATCCCCCACTGTCAACATCCTGGGGATTACCACTGAATAGAAACTGGACTGGACTAGCCATATAAATACCATGGCTACAAGAGCAGGTCAAAGTGCAGGAATCCTCTGACAAGTAACTCGCCTCCTGACTCCCAAAGCCTGTCCACCATCTACAAGGCACAAGTCAGGAGTGTGATGGAATAATCTCCACTTGCCAGGATTGGCACCATATCCATAAACATTCACTCCCTCCACCACCGATGCACATTAGCAGCAGTGTGTACCATCTACAAGATGCACTGCAGGAATTCACCAAGGCTCCTTAGGCAGCACTTTCCAAACCCATGACCGCTACCATCTAGAAGGACAAGGGCAGCAGATAAATGGGAACAACACCATCTAGAAGCTCCTCTCCAAGCCACTCACCGTCCTGACTTGGGGAATATATTGCCGTTCCTTCACTGTTGCTGGTCAAAATCCTGGAACTCCCTTCCTAACAGCATTGTGGGTGTACCTACACCACATGGGCTGCAGTGGTTCAAGAAGGCAGCTCACCACCACCTTCTCCAGGGCAACGAGGAATGGGCAATAAATGCTGGCCCAGCCAGCGAAGCCCACATCCCGCGAATGAATAGAAAAGGTGGTAAGCTCCAACACATATTGGTTGAGCTGAATGGCTAGTTTCTACGTTAGAATTTCTACGTACAAATTATAGATTTGAACTGTGGTGTTCAATGTCAGTCCTACCTCCCTACCTCAGCTGGATGATTAGCAGCTAGATGGTGCACTGTTCAGAGTTCCTCATTTTCTCTTTTCACTGTCAAATTCCCAGAGCTTACTGTTCTCCCTGATCAATTTTCATTTGAAATATGACAGGTTTGCACAGTTGCACAATTTCCTGAAACATTGCAATTATTATTCAAGATTTATAGCATTTGGTTTTGAATACATATACTGCACAAGAGAAATTGTGTCGGTAATGCCTGGAGCAGTTGTCATCTCAGTAATATTAACAGCATACAAGTCCGGCAGCATTGAGAATAACCTTATTCTTTGCTCTTTCCCTGTAAATTGCAATTTGTTCCTGTGACAACTCTTTCTCTCCACTAGCTGTGTCCAGGCAACCTCTGGCACTGGCTCCATCTCTGCTGAGTCCAGGTGATTTTTTAAATTTCTTTCATGGGATGTGGGCATTGCTGGCAAGGTCAGCTTTGGTTGCCCACCCCTAAATGCCCTTGAACTGAGTGGCTTGTCACACTATTTTAGAGGATAGTTAAGAATCAACCACATTGCTGTGGGTCCAGAGTCATATTTAGGCTAGACCAGGTAAGGATGGCAGATTCCCTTCTCTACAGGGCATTAATGAACCAGATGAGTATTTACGACAATCAACAATGGTTTGATGGCCATCCCACTGGGAGTAGCTTTTTCAATTCTGGATTATTACTTGAATTCAAATTCCACCAGCTGCCATGGTGGGATTCGAACCCTTGTCCCCAGAAAGGCTTAAGATAGTATAATTTGAGCATGAAGTGAGCGGGAGAGGATAAAATGCACAGGTCGAGAAGTCTACCTGCAGTGAGACCGGTGGTGGAGTGAGTATTTCTAGTGTTTAAAGTAAAAGTAAGGTCTTAGTTTGTGATAAGGTTTCTAGTTTTCTTTCCACTCTTTTTCTTAAAAATAGCTTGTTAAGTATAAGATTGATACCGGTGTTAAGAAACAAATTATTTACAATAAAGTGTAGAGTGGGGATACCAGAGTAATTAATTAATAAATTAAATTAAATAAGATAGTGATGATAGGAGGGGTGATATGTTGCTGCTGCGGCATGTGGGAGCTGCTGGACACCAAGGTGATCCAGAATGAACAGATCTGTAGTAAGTGTTTGCAGCTCGAGGAACTTTGGATCCGAGTTGAGGAGCTTGAGTCTGAGCTGCAGACATTGTGCCACATCAGGGAGGGGGAAAGTTAACTGGACACTTTGCTCCAGGAGGCAGTCACATCCCTCAGATTAAGTAATTCAAATTTTATCCGTGATAAGGGACAGGAGGGTGTGACTGCAGGTGAGGCAGGTATAGGGATCCAGGGGGTAGTGTTCAAGGAGCCTTGGCCCCTGCAGTTGTCCAACAGTTACGAGGTTCTTGCAAGCTGTGTGGACGAGAGCAGGGGCTGTGGAGAAGATGAACTGACCATGGCACTGTGGTACCGGGAGCCATTCAAGTCGGGGGAGGAAACGGGAAAGTAGTAGTGGTAGGGGACAGTATAATTAGGCAGATAGATACTGTTCTCTGCAGCCATGAGTGTAAGTCCCGAAGGCTGTGTTGTCTGCCTGGTGCCAGGGTTAAGGACAACTCCTTGGGGCTGGAGAGGAACTTGGAATGGGAGGATAGGAATCCAGTTGTCATCGTTCACGTTGGTACCAATGACATCAATGGGACTAGAAAGGAGGTTCTGCCGAAAGAATTTGAACAATTAGGAACTAAATTAAAAAGCAGTAATCTTGGGATTACTACTTGAGCCATGGGCAAACTGGCATAGGATAAATAAAGTCAAGGAGTTAAATGCGTGGCTCAAAGATTGGTGTGGGAGAAATGGGTTTCAGTTCATGGGGCACTGGAGTAGAATGGAGCTGTTCCAGTGGGACGGGCTTCACTTGAACCATGCTGGGACCAATGTCCAAGCGAATTGAATAACTAGGGCTGTAGAGAGTACTTTAAACTAAATAGAGGAGGGGAGTGTTCTGGAGAAGGGATATGAACACTTACAAAGGAAAAGGATATGTTAGCCTTGTAGGGCAGCTATTTAGATAATGATACCCATAATGTGACCGGAAGGGACAGGGTGTACGAACATTAAAAAAAGCAACAAATAGGGTCAAAGGTGCTAGGGGGGGTGGGGGGTGGAAATGGTAAAAAGGTAAAATTAATGGCTCTATGCTTAAATGCACACCGTGCTTGGAACAAAATAAATGAATTAACGGCACGAATAGAAGTTAATGGGTATGATCTTATAACCATTACAGAGACATGGTTGCAAAGAGATCAAAGCTGGGAACTAAATATTCGGGGTATGTGACTTTTTGAAAGGACAGACAGGAAGGAAAGGATGGCGGGGTAGCTTTGTTAGTATGAAATGGAATGAGTACGATAGCAAGAAAGGATCTTGGATTGGAAGATGTAAAATCCATATGGTCAGAGGGAAGAAATAACAAGGGGAAGAAGACAATGGTGACAAGTCTATAGGCCCCCTAACAGTAGCTATACTGTAGGACAAAGAATAAATCAGGAGATAATAAGGGCATATAGAAAAGGCAGTATGTTAATCATGGGTGACTTTAATCTTCACGTAGATTGGGAAAATCGAATTGGCAGAGGTAGCCACGAGCAAGAATTCATAGATTGTATTCAGGACAGTTTCCTAGAACAATATGTTGTGGCTCCAACCAGGGATCAGGCTATTTTGGATCTGGTTATGTATAATGAGGCAGGTTTAATAAATGATCTGAGAATAAAAGATCCCCTAGGAAACAGTGACCATAATATGGTAGAATTTAGCATTTGGTTTGAGAATGAGAAATTTGGGTTGGAAACAACTGTGCTAAACTTGAATAAGGGTAATTACAATGGAATGAGGGTAGAGTTGGCTGGAGTGGACTGGCTTAGGATTTTAGGGAAAAAAAACGATTGATGAACAATAGCAGATGTTTGAGAAAATAGTTAATGACCCACAATAAAGATATATCCCAGTGAGGAAGATGGATTCAAGGAAAGGGATGAAACAGCCATGGTTAACCAAGAAGTTAAGGATAGTATAAAATTAGAAGAGAAGACATACAATTTGGCAAAGATTAGTGGTAAATCAGAGGATTGGGAATGTTTTAAAAACCAACAAAAGGTGACCAAAAAAATAGTAAAGAGGGAAAAAAAAACTTTGAGGGTAAACTAGCAAGTAATATAAAATGGACAGTAAGAGCTTCTTTAAATATATAAAAAGGAAGAGAGAAGCCAAAGTGAACATAGGCCCTTTGGAGAATGAGGCTAGGGAAATAATTATGGGGAACCAAGAAATGGCAGAGGAGTTGAATCAGTACTTTGCTTCAGTCTTCACGGTAGAAGACACTAAAAGCATTCCAATACTAACTAATCAAGGGGCAAAAGATGGGGAGGAAATAAATATAATAACGATCACTAGAGAAAAAGTACTAGGGAAACCAATGGCGCTAAAGGCCGATAAGTCCCCTGGACCTGATGGGTTGCATCCTAGGATATTAAAGGAAGTAGCTTCAGAGATAGCGGATACACTAGTAGTAATCTTCCAAGAATCCTTAGATTCTGGAAAAGTCCCAGAGGATTGGAAAACTGCCAATGTAACATCCTTATTTAAAAAGAGGGACAAAAAAGAGCTAATTATAGGCCAGTTAGCTTAACATCTGTCATTGGGAAAATGTTGGAGTACATTATAAAGGATGGGATAGCAGAGTATTTAGAAATGCATAATCAAATCAAGCAGAGCCAGTATGGCTTCATGAAGGGGAAATCATACCTGACAAATTTATTAGAATTCTTTGAGGAGGTAATAAGCAGGATAGATAAAGGGGAAGCAGTAGATGTAATATATTTGGATTTCCAAAAGGCTTTCGATAAGATACTGCGCATAAGGCTACTTAATAAGGTAAGATCCCATGGTGTTGGGGGGTAGTATATTAGCATGGATAGAGAATTGGCTAACTAATAGAAGACAGAGAGTTGGGATAATGGGGGCATTTTCAGGAAGGCAACCTGTAACTAGTGGAGTGCCAATGGGATCAGTGCTGGGGCCACAATTATTTACAATATATATTAATGACTTGGATGAGGGAAGCGAATGTACTATCGCCAAGCTTGCAGATGACACAAAAATAGGTGGGAAAGCAAGTGGTGAGGATGACACAAGGAGTCTACAGAGGTAAATAGACAGGTTAATTGAGTACGCAAAAACTTGGCAGATGGAATATAACATGGGAAAATGTGAAGTTATGCACTTTGGCAGGAAGAATAGAGGAGCTGAATATTATTGAAATGGAGAAAGGCTGCAGAAAACTGCAGCACAGGAGGATTTGGAGGTCCTCATGCATGAATCACAAAAAGCTAGCCTATATGTTCAGCAGGTAATAGGGAAGGCAAATATAACGTTGGCCTTTATTTCAATGAGTATAAAAATAGGGAAAAAATAAAAACTAAAAACTAAAAACTGCGGATGCTGGAAATCCAAAACAAAAACAGAATTACTTGGAAAAACTCAGCAGGTCTGGCAGCATCGGCGGAGAAGAAAAAAAATAGGGAAGTCTTGCTAAAACTATACAAGGCATTAGTTAGACCACACCTAGAATTCTGTGAACAGTTTTGGTCCCTTTATCTAAGTAAAGATATACTGGCATTGGAAGCAGTCCAGAGAAGGTTCACTAGGTTAATCCTGGGTATGGAGGGACTTTCTTATGAGGAGGGGTTGAGTAGGTTCGGCCTGTACGTTGGAGTTTAGAAGAATGAGAGGCAACCTTATTGAAACATATAAGATTCTTAGGGGGATTGACAGGGTAGATGCTGAGAGGTTGTTTCCCCTTCTGGGAGAGTCTAGGTCTAGAGGGCATAATCTCAGAGTAAGAGTTCACCCACTTAAGGCAGAGATGAGCAGGAATTTCTTCTCTCAGAGGGTAGTGAATCTGTGGAATTCTTTACCGTAGAGGGCTGTAGAGGCTGGGTCATTAAGTATATTCAAGGTTGAGATAGACAGATTTTTAATCAGTAAAGGAATCAAGGGTGATGTGGAAAAGGAAAGTGGGGTTGAGGATTATCAGATCAGCCGTGATCTCATTGAATGGCAGAGCAGGCTTGATGGGCCCAATGGCCTATTTCTGCTCCTACGTCTTATGGTCTTAACATTAGCCTGGGCCTCTGGACTACAAGTCCAATGACATTACCACTACATCATCATCTCCCCCAAAAGCTAACCTCTAGCACTGGCTCTATTGCTGTTGAGTTCAGATCATTTCAGATTAATAGGGCCTGAGCCATTTGCTCACTGTGCAAGCTTGACACCAAACACAGGATGCAAATCTATTCTGCAGGATAATGGTTACCCTGATCAGATCATTGTGCGATACACAACGAGCTTACTCATGAATGGGCCTAAGGCTGCCACTTTCGAACCTGAAAAGTGGCAAGTCTACCTCAAATTACCCTGGAAGGATAAAGTATCTCAGAAATATGGGGAAGCTAGCATTTTCACACTGCATCTCCGCAGTGGCAATTCAAGTGGTGTTTTTCACTAACAGGGTGCTGCCATCAAACTAAAAAGATATTCTGCCTACCACAAATGAGTAATGTGGTATATGAATTTCAGTGGTGAGATGCCAAGTATATAGGCCATTATGTTCCAACAGCTGGCAGCAGAGTGTATCAAACAGCACGTTCCTTCGGCTGTTTACAATAGGCAGGGAACTGACTGTATTCAACCAACTTGTGCATGCAAAACTCAGAACATAATGTCTAATGTTAGATGTGATCCTGTTATTGGGCAGCACTTGCTGATCAATCCCAAGTGCGCTATTAATTACACTGACAACCAATTTCAGACTATCAGTCAGATTCTCAATGTAGCTCACTTATGCTTGCTAGAAATTACATATATTCATGGACAGGGACCTGTCCTCTGCAGGAAAAAGGAACATGTCCAGGCATTGCACCTTTTTTTGAATAAATAAAAGAGTGGGGGACAATAGTTCTCTGGTGTATTCACCATGGTAACGTCTCAACCAATCAGAGCTGACTTGCCATCACCCCTTTTCTCATGCAGCGTAAATTGTTGTTCCCTTTGGAGTTTTTGTGTCTGCCCTGATGAGGGCAAGACGAAAAGCTTCAACAGCATGTCTCTTTTTTTCAGAAATACTCAAGCTCTATGTTACCAAGTGACAATTAGCGACTAACTACTTAACCTCACCAAGTGCAACACCACGTACACCCTCCAAACAGCGCAACAGCAACAAAAATAAGGGGTAGAATCTGGAGGTTAGGAAAATAAGAGGTGATTTTATTGAAGTGTACAAAATGCAGAGAGGGCCTGGCAGGGTAGATGCTGAGAGGCTGTTTCCCTGGCTGCGGAGGCTAGAATTAAGGATTTTGCTCTCAGAATAAAGGGTTGGCTATTTGGGATGGAGATGAAGAGAAATGTCTTCACTCAAAGGGCTGTGAATCTTTGGAATTCACTACCTGAAAAGGCTGTGGATGTGTAGTCATTGAGTGTAATTGGGACTGAGGAGTTAAGGCTAGAATGTAGTAGAAGTGGGTAAACGGTATCGAGTATATAGCAGAAACGGGTAAACTATATCGAATGTATAGCAGAAATGTGTAAATGGCATTGCATGTGAACCAGAAATAGGTAAACAGTATTGTGTATAGAGCAGAAATGGGTAAATAGTATCGTGTATGAACCAGAAATAGGTAGATGTATTGTATATAAGACAGAAATGGGGAGGTGGTGCCGGGCATGGAGCAGAAATGGGGAAAGAGTGCTGAGGACATTTATATCAATATATAAATATTTGAAGAAATCTGAAGCAGAATCATATTGTGCCATTTGGTTTTGAATAAAGCCTCCTCCAGTTCTAGCCTGCTGCTGTGAACTAGTCCGAACGTTGGTGGGAAACCATTCTCCCACAACTAGTGCATCCACACAAGTTTAAAAATAAAAGTAGCATTTGAGATGATCTGATTTATTATCAAAAACAAGAAAATAAAACTGCATTAAAACCGCAAACCAGTAAAACTGATCAGAGCTAATCAAATTTGAAATTTATACATCCGACATTATAGTAATTTTTAAAACTATGCAAAAAAAAACCCAGAGTTTTCTACAATGTGGTGCTGGGAAGCAGCCAAGTTTAAAAATAAAACATCAGACCCAGGCCACTGCAACGCCTTCACGTCATTTAAACCCACAACCAAAAGCTTAATCAGTGCTCTCAGGAAACGAGTGTCTCCCGCTTTTAAGCTTTGTCAATGGCCACATTGTGTTTCTCTGAAAGGCTCTCATTACAGCATCCAAATCATTCTCGTGATGCACGGTTTGAGATCTGCTCATTAAAAATAAGCCTTTATTTTTAAAAGAAAACAATTTTATGGGGCTCTTTTAAAATCAGCTTTATTTATCAAATCCCACACATAATTGCACTTGCAAACCAAAAAAAGAATGCACAGGTTAAATGGAAAGCTAGCAATCGAAGTTTAAAGACACCTATTTTTAAAAAAAAACTGAACAACTGCACTGGACGAGGAACTGGACTGGAATCAATCACCAGCTATACTTCACTGCTGTGCCTGTCCAAAATTATGGTGACATACTGTGTGGGGCACACAGTGAAGCTACAACTGAATGGCACCTGAAACATTAAATTGGCTGTCTCTCTGCAGAAGCTGAAAGCTCACTGTGTGTGTTCGGTATTTTCACTTTATAGTCCTGCTGCAACATTCCATTCCAATACAGGGTCCCACCCGAGATTTTCACTTAAGCAACTAAAACCATTTGCTAAGAGAATTGTTGTGGTTATCCTTACTGCTTGAGTAACCCAGTGGCCTGAACAAGTGATCAATCCAGGGAATGCAATGTTTATAATCCCACTATGGTAGTTTGAGGATTTGAATTTGGTTTTTAAAAAACTGAAAATTAAAACAGCTGGTAGCAGTAAAAATGTTGGATTTTGTAAATATCCAACTGGTTCATTAATGTCTTTTAGGGAAGGAAAGCCGACAGTCTGGCCTATATGTGATAAGAGCAAAATACTGCAGATGCTGGAAATCTGAAACAAAAACAGAAAGCACTGGGAAAATTCAGCAGGTCTGGCAGCATCTGTGGAGAGAGAAACAGAGTTAACGTTTTGAGTCCGTAAGACTCTTCAGAGCTCAAGAGAAGTTAAAATGTGATGGATCTTATACTGTTTAAGAGGGGTGGAACAAAATAGAAGGGATAGGTGAGAGCTAAGGAGAAATTTGACAAAGCTGTCATGGACACAAGACAAAGGGAGCATTAATGGTAGTGTCAAAGACTAAAGAAGATGCCAATAGTGGCCTGTGGCTTAATGGCCCACAGGTTGTGGCCTACATGTGACTCTGGTACCATGCTGGAGTCTGAAGTGGTCCAGCAAGTCACTGAGCTGTATCAAGACATTACCAGAGGTTCAGGAAGGTCCACCTCCACCTTGGCAATAAAGGTTGGCCATGACAGTATGACCGCATCTGTAAAATTAATTAATAAGGTATATGGTATGTGACCCTATGAGGACAGAGTTTGTATTCTGTCAGACAAACTGAACATCTACGGTTACAGTTTTCTCAGCTGCTTCGTTCATGGAGTTACTGTGAATGCCAGAAACCTTACTGATCGCCCCCCCCTCCCCCCACCCAACCCTCCTCAAACATCCTGCATCCCACCAGCTATGGGCACCAAGTTGTGATTAGCCTTGTGACAGCTTCATGGGCTCACCAAGCCCAGCACAAGATTTGTAGTTGGCTATTAAGGCTCACAAAGCTGGGCTTCAGCAGTGCACTTAGCTCTCAAGGCTAAAAAATTGGGCTCGAGTCAGCCCGAGGGAGGTCATGTTGGATTTGTATAGGACCTTGGTGAGGCCACAGCTGGAGTAGTGTGCAGTTTTGGTCACCACATTATAGGAAGGATGTGATTGCACTGGAGGGGATGCAGAGGGGATTCACCAGGATGTTGCCTGGGATGAAATATTTAAGTTATGAAGAGAGGTTGGATAAACTTGGGTTGTTTTCGTTGGAGCAGAGAAGACTGAGGGGCGACCTGATCGAGGTGTACAAGATTATGAGGGGCGTGGATAGGGAGCAGCTGTTCCCCTTGGTTGAAGGGTCAGTCACGAGGGGACATAAGTTCAAAGTGAGAGGCAGGAAGATTAGGGGGATGTGAGGAAAAACCTTTTTTATTCAGAGGGTGGTGACGGTCTGGAATGTGCTGCCTGGGAGGGTGGTGGAGGTGGGTTGCCTCACATCCTTTAAAAAGTACCTGGATGAGCACTTGGCACATCATAACATTCAAGGCTATGGGCCAAGTGCTGGTAAATGGGATTAGGTAGGTAGGTCAGGTGTTTCTCACGTGTCGGTGCAGACTCGATGGGCTGAAGGGCCTCTTCTGCACTGTGATTCTGTGCAGAGGTTGACTAGGATGAAAAGATGGAGGCCAGGGCCAAATCAAGTAATGTAAAAGTCATGAAGCTTGGTTATGGTAGAACAACTAAATGTCCAAAACGGAGCCTCAGCTAATACAACAAAATCAGATCATACAACACAAATGCACAAACTCAGTTTTTCTTTAACAGTACAGAACAACTATTCGGCTAAACCAATCTATAGCAGTGTTCATGTTCCACACGATCCTCCAACACTCCTACTTCATTGCACCCTACCAACATCTCCTTTTCTCTCTCATGTACCTGTGTAGCTTCCTGTTAAATACATCTGTGTTATTCACCTTAACCACTCGCTGTAGCAAGTTCCACATTTACACCACTCCCTGGATAAAGAAACTCCTGAAATACTTACTGAATTTATTGGTGACTATCTTATATTTAGGACCTGTAGTTTTGGACTCCTCTGCTCATGGAAGCATCTTCTCTATGTCTATCCCATCAAACACCTTTATAATTTTAAAAAACCAAAACCAGTCATTCCTCGGACTTCTCTTCTCTAGAGAAAAGAGCTCCAGCCTGTTTGATCTTTCCTGATAGTTAGACCCTTTCTGTTCCAGTATTATCTTTGTGAATCATTTTTCTGTACTCATAGGAGGTATTGTTATTTTTTTTTAGAAAGAAAGTTAGCAAATTTCCAAAACTTTAGATCGTAGAAGTTTGCAAGAATTAATAGCCACCATTATTTCAACACAAAAGGCAAAAGGTTTTGCATTGGCAGAAAGAGCAGTAACAGCAATATCAATTACTACATAACATTAATAGCCTGTGGCACAGGTCCTTCTCTGGTCTGTAATGTAGTTTACAGTTGCCACAGAGAACAGGGTGAGAGCGTGTACATGGATTGAAGGCTACATTACACCCAGAAAGAGGAGAGGGAAAAAGAAGTGAGGGGACAAACGCATTTCCTTCTCTTCCTCCAACTCCCCCACTTCAATATGCCTCTGTGCTAGTGAGTCAGCAGCCTAATTTAAATCTCACTGACTTCAGTGAAAGTCAAAGTGAGGAGAGATGTAAAACTGACGGTTCATTTGCTATCACATATTCTAAACTATCACACAAAGTCAAAATGATTCCCTACAGAGTGCTGCCACCTAAATGAAAAGTGCAAAGGCACAAATCTCAGCTTGAACTTTGTGACAATTCAATCTATGAATTATACATCTAAGGCGAAGCTAGAGAAGCACATGAGGAAGGAAAGAATAGAAGGATATGCTGATCAAATTCAATGAAGAGGGGTAGGGGGAGGGGAGGGGGAGTATACACACAGAATAGATCAACTGGGCCAAGAAGTGTGCACGATAGTTTCTACGTAATCAATGTGAGATAGGGATAGTGGAACTGTGCCAGATAATTTATTTGGTGGGGGGAGACTGAACATTTGCTTGCACTTCAAGAAAAGTTCATTGAGTGAAGTTTTGTGAGATGTTGACTTGTAAAGATTCTATAAAAAATACAAACACTTAGTGTGCGTGACTTTCTTATACAAACTAGTTGACCCTCTGTAGCATTGCTCTGGGATAAAATGCAATAGTACATCAACCAGAATGCAGTGCCTCTCTCTCTCTTTTATATATATATATATATATATATATCACGTGACTCCACTGTTCATCTGATTATTTTCCTCATTCTTCTAATTTATATTCTGTCCATTACCATGGTAACATATTTTAAAATAAATTTTCTTTGTCTCCAAAGCAAAACTAACTGTCCAGTGATATTCAGTCATTGAAATATTATGCGGTTACGCGACACCAGTAAGCAATCGTATCTATGATTCAATTATGTGATTACGCCCAATACATTGTTCTTAAAAACCAATTACTGCACTCAGAACAAATGAGCACCTGTTACCACAGAAATAGCCACACAGTAGCCTTTAGTTTGTGTTTAGATCTCTAGCCTTTTTTTCTCTTCTTAAAGATAGCTTGTTAAGGATAGGATCGATACTGGTGTGCATTTAAAAAAAAGTGTAAAGAGTGGGGATACCAGAGTAATTAGTTAATAAATTGAATAAAATATGATAGAGATGGCAGAATGGGTGAAGTGTTGCTGCTGCAGCATGTGGGAGTTGCTGGACACCAAGGTGAACCAGAACGAACACATCTGTACCAAGTGTTTGCAGCTTGACGAACTTCGGATCCGAGTTAAGGAGCTGGAGTACGAGCTGCAGACATTGCACCACATCAAGGAGGGGGAGAGTTACCTGGACGCTTTGCTCCAGGAAGCGGTCACACCCCTCAGATTAGGTAATTCAAATTTGTTCTGTGATCAGGGGCAGGAGGGTATGACTGCAGGTGAAGTGGATTTGGGCATCCAGGGGGTAGATTTCGAGGAGCCTTGGCTCCTGAAACTGTCCAACAGTTACAAGGTTCTTGCAAGCTGTGTGGATGAGAGTGGGGACTGCAGCAAACTGACCACAGCACCGTGGTACAGGGAGCCATTCAAGTAGGGGAGGAAATGGGAGCATAGTAGTGGTAGAGGTCAGTATAATTAGGGGAATAGATACTGTTCTCTGAAGCCATGAGCGTAAGTCCCGAAGGCTGTGTTGTCTGCCCGGTGCCAGGGTTAAGGACATCTCCTCAGGATTGGAGAGGAACTTGGAGTGGGAGGGGAGGGATCCAGTTGTCGTCGCCCATGTTGGTACCAATGACACTGAGGACAAAAAAGGAGGTTCTGCTAAAAGAATTTGAACAATTAGGTCATAAATTAAAAAGCAGAACCTCGGGATTGCGACCTGAGCCACGGGCAAACTGGCATAGGGTAAATAAAGTCAAGGAGTTAAATGCATGGCTCAGAGATTGGTGTGGGAGGAATGGGTCTCAGTTCATGGGGCACTGGCACCAGTACTGGGGTAAAAGGGAGCTGTTGTGGTGGGATGGGCTTCATTTAAACAGTGCTGGCACCAGTGTCTTGGCAAATCGAATAACTAGGGTTATAGAGAGGGCTTTAAACTAAATAGGGGGGCGGATCTTTCTGGAAAGGGGATATGTAGGCTTACAAAGCAAAAGGATATGGCAGCCTTGCAGGGCAGCTATTTAGGTAATGATAACCAAAGTGTGACAGGAAGGGACAGAATGTGCAAACATAAAATAAAAGCAGCAAAATGGGGAAAAAATGGTAAAATTGATGGCCCTTTACTTAAATGCACATAGTATTCAGAACAAAATAAATGAATTCACAGTACAAATAGAGGTAATGGGTATGATCTTATAGCCATTATGGAGATGTAGTTACAAGGAGATCAAAGCTGAGAACTAAATATTCAGGGGTGTGTGACTTTTTGAAAGGTCAGGCAGGAAGTAAAGGGTAGTGGGGTAGCTTTGTTAATATGAGATGGATTAAGTACAATAGTAAGAATGAATCGGAAGATGTAGAATCCATATGGGTGGAGGTAAGAAATAACAAGGGGAAGACGACATTGGTGAGTGTACTCTATAGGCCTCCTGACAGTAGCTATACTGTAGGACAGAGAATAAATCAGGAGATAATGAGGGCATGTAAAAAAAGGTAGAACATTAATCATGGATGAGTTTAATCTTCATGTAGATTGGGAAAATCAAATTGGCAGAGGTAGCCACGAGCAAGAATTCATAGTGTATTCAGGACAGTTTCTTAGAACAATATGTGGTGAATCCAACCAGGGATCAGACTATTTTGGATCTTGTAATGTATAATGAGGCAGGTTTAATAAGTTATCTCAGAATAAAGGATCCCCTACGGAACGGTGACCATAATAAGGCAGAATTTAGCATTCGGTTTGAGTGAGAGAAGCTTGGGTCAGAAACAACTGTGCTAAACTTAAATAAGGGTAATTACAATGGAATGAGGGCAGAGTTGGCTGGAGTGGACTGGGAAAGCCATGATTTACTGTTGACCAATGAGATTGTCAGAAACTGACAGTTTAACGAGCCACATGGCCATGATTAGTAAATTAACCAATGAGATTGCTTAAAAGGGAAGCATCAATTTATTTCCATTTAGAAATGGTTAGATTTACAAATAGGGGGATTGAACTCGAAACAAGATCATCCAGTATATCCAGGTAATGAAAACTTAACGGTTGGCTGGCTTAAAATAAAGGCTGTCACAGAATCTAACTGTGAACATTCCAGATCTGTCAGACTCTTTCACAGTTCGGAAGCCATGCTGCCCTTCAATTTACTGTAGTCCTCAACATTTAACAAGACAGCAGCACAGTCTCACACAGACTCATATAGTTGTGGTGCACACTGGTCAGTCCCATGGGTCTTGCAGGTTCACCCAAACGCTGGGCTTGATTATATCATCTTGTAGCCCATAAAGCTCATTCCCTCAGTCACAGCCCTCATGGTGGTCAGGTTATACACAGTGGGAAAGCAAGTAAGATCACTCTCTAATCAAGAGTCTCTTTTAACATCCCATTGTAATGTGTCACAGGGCAATAATATACGGGTTTAAAAATATAAAAACAAAAAACTGCGGATGCTGGAAGTCCAAAACAAAAACAAAACAAAAACAGAATTACTTGGAAAAACTCAGCAGGTCTGGCAGCATTGGCAGAGAAGAAAAGAGTTGACGTTTCGAGTCCTCATGACCGTTCAACAGAACTAGGTGAATCCAAGGAAGGGGTGAAATATAAGCTGGTTTAAGGTGTGTTGGGGGGGGGGGGGTGCGGAGAGAAGTGGAAGGGGTGGTGTGGTTGTAGGGACAAGCAAGCAGTGATAGAAGCAGATCATCAAAAGATGTCACAGACAAAAGAATACATAGGTGTTGAAGTTGGTGATATTACCTAAACGAATGTGCTAATTAAGAACGGATGGTAGGGCACTCAAAGCCCGGAAGGCTGTAAAGTGCCTAGTCGGAAGATGAGGTGCTGTTCCTCCAGTTTGTGTTGGGCTTCACTGGAACAATGCAGCAAGCCAAGGACAGACATGTGGGCAAGAGAGCAGGGTGGAGTGTTGAAATGGCAACCGACAGGGAGGTTTGGGTCATTCTTGCGGACAGACCGCAGGTGTTCTGCAAAGCGGTCGCCCAGTTTATGTTTGGTCTCTGCAATGTAGAGGAGACCACATTGGGAGCAACGAATACAGTAGACTAAGTTGGGGGAAATGCAAGTGAAATGCTGCTTCACTTGAAAGGAGTGTTTGGGCCCTTGGACGGTGAGGAGAGAGGAAGTGAAGGGGCAGATGTTACATCTTTTGCGTGGGCATGGGGAGGTGCCATAGGTGGAGGTTGAGGAGTAGGGGGTGATGGAGGAATGGACCAGGGTGTCCCAGAGGGTACGATCCCTACGGAATGCCGACAGGGGGGGTGAAGGGAAGATGTGTTTGGTGGTGGCATCATGCTGGAGTTGGCGGAAATGGCGGAGGATGATCCTTTGAATGCAGAGGCTGGTGGGGTGATAAGTGAGGACAAGGGGGACCCTTTTATGTTTCTGGGAGGGAGGAGAAGGCGTGAGGGCAGATGCGCGGGAGATGGGCCGGAAACGGTTGAGGGCCCTGTCAACGACCATGGGTGGAAAACCTCGGTTAAGGATGAAGGAGGACATGTCAGAGGAACTGTTTTTGAAGGTAGCATCATCGGAACAGATGCGACGGAGGCGAAGGAACTGAGAGAATGGGATGGAGTTCTTACAGGAAGCAGGGTGTGAGGAGCTGTAGTCGAGGTAGCTGTGGGAGTTGGTAGGCTTGTAATGGATATTGGTGGACAGTCTATCACCAGAGATTGAGACAGAGAGGTCAAGGAAGGGAAGGGAAGTGTCAGAGATGTACCACATGAAAATGATGGAGGGGTGGAGACTGGAAGCAAAATTAATACATTTTTCCAAGTCCCGACGAGAGCATGAAGCAGCACCGAAGTAATCATCGATGTACCGGAGAAAGAGTTGTGGAAGGGGGCCGGAGTAGGACTGGAACAAGGAATGTTCCACATACCCCATAAAGAGACAGGCATAGCTGGGGCCCATGTGGGTACTCATAGCCACACCTTTTATTTGGAGGAAGTGAGAGGAGTTTAAGGAGAAATTGTTCAGTGTGAGAACAAGTTCAGCCAGACGGAGGAGAGTAGTGGTGGATGGGGATTGTTCGGGCCTCTGTTCGAGGAAGAAGCTAAGGGCTCTCAGACCATCCCGGTGGGGGATGGAGGTGTAGAGGGATTGGACGTCCATGGTGAAGAGGAAGCGGCTGGGGGCAGGGAACTGGAAATTGTTGATGTCAGGGAATCACGGTGTCAGTGGAATCACGGATGTAGGTGGGAAGGGACTGGACAAGGGGAGAGAGAAGGGAGTCAAGATAACGAGAAATGAGTTCTGTGGGGCAGGAGCAAGCTGACACGATTGGTCTACCGGGACAGTTCTGTTTGTGGATTTTGGGTAGGAGGTAGAAGCGGGCCGTCCGAGGTTGGGTGGCTATCAGGTTGGAAGCTGTGGGAGGAAGATCCCCAGAGGAGATGAGGTCAGTGACAGTCCTGGAAACAATGGCTTGATGTTCAGTGGTGGGGTCATGGTCCAGGGAGAAGTAGGAGGAAGTGTCTGCCCCTTCACTTCCTCTCTCCTCACCGTCCAAGGGCCCAAACACTCCTTTCAAGTGAAGCAGCATTTCACTTGCATTTCCTCCAACTTAGTCTACTGCATTTGTTGCTACCAATGCGGTCGCCTCTACATTGGAGAGACCAAACGTAAACTGGGCGACCGCTTTGCAGAACACCTGCGGTCTGTCTGCAAGAATGACCCATACCTCCCTGTCGCTTGCCATTTTAACACTCCACCCTGCTCTCTTGCCCACATGTCTGTCCTTGGCTTGCTGCATTGTTCCAGTGAAGCCCAACGCAAACTGGAGGAACAGCACCTCATCTTCCGACTAGACACTTTACAGCCTCCCGGACTGAATATTGAATTCAACAACTTTAGGTCTTGAACTCCCTCCTCCATCCCCACCCCCTTTCTCTTTCTTCCCCCTTCCTTTTGTTTTTTCCAATAAATTATATGGATTTTTCTTTTCCCACCTATTTCCATTATTATTAAATATTTTTAAATCTTTTATGCTCCCCTCACTCCCATTAGAGCTATACATTGAGTGCCCTACCATCCATTCTTAATTAGCACATTCGTTTAGATATCACCAACTTCAATACCTATGTGTTCTTTTGTCTGTGACATCTTTTGATGATCTGCTTCTATCACTGCTTGCTTGTCCCTACAACCACACCACCCCCCCTCCACTTCTCTCCCCCCACCCAACACCGCCCCCCCACACACACACACCTTAAACCAGCTTATGTTTCACCCCTTCCTTGGATTCACCTAGTTCTGTTGAAGGGTCATGAGGACTCGAAACGTCAACTCTTTTCTTCTCCGCCAATGCTGCCAGACCTGCTGAGTTTTTCCAATAATATACGGGCTTGGGTCGTGATTACCCACACGCTGAATGGCCAGATACTGGAATGGGGAGGTGCGTGCAAAAGCTTGACAAAGCTCCATGTAGGCACTGGGCAAATAAATCTGAGCAAATGGATTGTATATCTGTCAGAAGTAAATGTATAACTGTCAGAAGTAAACTGAATTTAGGTAATTGTTAAATACGAGACCTTGTCCTCGATAAATGTTGGTTGTACATGTATTTATATTTTAAATGCCATGTTTAATGATTAACACTAAGTCCGCCTGCTTTACCACAGCACATATGGTGGAGAATTCTGGCATGTGGCTTATTAACCGGATCTCAACTCTGATGATTGGTACGTGCTGATTATTCCAAGTCTTGCTAATTTTTGTTGGTATTGTTAATTGGAGTCACTGTACAGATAAGGCAGCAATAACCTCCTTCACATCCTGGTTTTCCTTTACACACAGGATTTTTTTTTTTTTACAAACCTGTGAGGACAGAAGGGAACAACGTCGCATGACTCCTCACAGGTTGAGCACAGAGTACTGCCCTATGGCGACCCTATGGTGCCCTTTAAGTGACACAGGTTTGTATGTGGATTTAATTCCAAATGTTCCAGCATGAGACCCTCCAATTGCTGAATGCCACCTGCTGACAGGATATCTGAATAGATTTATAAATCTTACCTCTCCAAGCAATTGTTTGAAACAAATAAATGCAAAAGAGCAACTAGTGTAAAAAGAGACCCTCCTGATGCCTGGTTGATCCATTACAATATATATTCTGAAGAAGGGTCATATGGACTCGAAACATTAAATCTGTATCTCTCTCCACAGATGCTGTCAGACCTGCTGAGTTTTTCCATCATTTTCTGTTTTTATTACAGTATATAAAAGGCTGTGCAATTTATACATTCGTCCTGTTGTTAGGTTGCAATGCTGAAGAAAAACATGTTTCACTCAGAACTTTTATTTTGAACATTTCCACGGAAGGAAACTGACTACAGATTTATCAAAATCGAGCTGAATTCACTGACTCAGAGTTAGTTTGTCTTCCCCAAAACCTGACATTTTACTGCCTTCATCCTGGTTAACAAGGTACTTGAGTTGCTATTTTATTGTCAGTTGGAGGAATCACACGCACCAGTATGTAGCTCACAAGCTCAGTAACTAATAGGCACATTTCAGTTGTACTCGACAGCTGATAGCACATTTCCCTCTGAGTCACAAGGTCATGGGTTCAAGTCCAATTCCAGAGACATGAGCACAGAATCCAGGCTGACATTCCCAGTTTAGTATTGAGGAAGTGCTACAATGTCGGAGGTGCCTTCTTTCAGATGAGATGAGATGAGATGAGATGATCTGCCCTCTCAGGTGAATGTAAAAGATGTTATTTTGTAGAATAGCTAGGGACTTCTTCCCAGTGTCTAAAGCAATATTTATCCCCTCGACTGACATCACTGAAACAGATTATCTGGTCATTATCCCAATGCTGTTTGTGGGAATTTGCTGTGTGCAATTTGATTGCCACGTTTCCTACACTGAGTGACTGTACTTCAAAAGTGCTTCATTGGCTGCAAAGCACTTTGGGGCAGCCTGAGGTTATGAAAGGTGCTATACAAATGCAAGTTCTTTCTTTCTCGCACCGTTGGTATGAATGTAAGAAATTATAAGTTTGGGGGTCTGAATGACATAGGGGGCTACACGATGACCTTTCACCTCTGGCACCAGGGTCCAAATTTAGATCAGAGTGAAATGATCCCCTTGCACCAGGTAGAAGATTCCAATGGGAAACTGGCACAGCCTCAGGGCACGTTCAGAATGGAAGAAAGCCCAGAGGACAAAACTGCTCCAAAATGGGCAACCTCACTCCGACTGTACAGCAGATATAGGAAATGAAAAAAAGATGACAATGGTGCAGCATGAGGTGTATTTCTATGCTGATGCCCACTATTGGGGTCCAGGAGGATGAAGGGCAGTGAGAATATAACCTTGCAACAAACTGTGTCATGGCGACACCCAAGAACACTTAATGTGAGAGGCGATGGCGTAGTGGTGTTGTTGCTGGACGATAGTGATCCAGAGACCAAGGATAATGCTCTAAAGACCCAGATTTGAATCCTGCCATGGCAGATGGTGGAATCTGAATTCAATAAAAATTGGGACTCAAAAGTCTAATAATGACCATGAAACCGCTGTCGACTGTTGTTAAAACCCATCTGCTTCACTAATGCCCTTTGGGAAGGAAATTTGTCGCCCTGTGGCATTGGTTTGTGTGTGGGTTTTAATCCAAATGTTCCTGCATGAGACCCTACAATAGCTGAATGCCAACTGCTGACAGGAGATCTGAATAGATTTATAAATCTTACCTATCCAAGCAATTGTCTGAAACAAATAAATGAAAAAGAGCAACTTGTGTAAAAAAAGAGCCTCTTGATGCCTGGCTGATCCATTACAATATATATTCTGAAGAAGGGTCATATGGACTCGAAGAGGCTCCACAAATATCCCCATCCTCAATGATGGAGGAGCCCAGCACATCAGTGCAAAAGATAAGGCTGAAGCTTTTGCTACAATCTTCAGCCAGAAGTGCCAAGTGGATGATCCATCTTAGCCTCCTTCGGAGGTTCCCAGCATCACAGATGCCAGTCTTCAGCCAATTCGATTCACTCCATGTGATACCAAGAAACGGCTGAAGGCCCTGGATGCTGCAAAGGCTATGGGCCCTGACAATATTTCAGCAATTTTAACTTGTCTTCCAGAACTTATCAGCCCCTAGCCAAGCTGTTCCAGTACAGCTACGACACTGGCATCTACCAGGCTATGTGGAAAATTGCCCAGGTATGTCCTGCACACAAAAAGCAGAACAAATCCAACCCGACTAATTACCATCCCATCAGTCTACTTTCGATCATCAGTAAAGTGATGGAAGGGTCATCAACAATGCTATCAAGCAACACTTAATTAGCAATAACCTGCTCACTGATGCCCAGTTTGGGTTCCGCCAGGGCCACTCAGCTCCTGACCTCATTACAGCCTTGGTTCAAACATGGACAAAAGAGCTGAACTCCAGAGGTGAGGTGATAGTGACTGCCCTTGACATAAAAGCAACATTTGACTGAGTGTGGCATCAAGGAGCCCTAGCAAAACTGGGAATCAGGAGGAAAACTCTCCGCTGGTTGGAGTCATACCTGGCACAAAGGAAGATGGCTGTGGTTGTTGGAGGTCAGTCATCTCACTTCCAGGACCTCACTGCAAGAGATCCTCAGGCTAGTGTCCTCAGCCCAACCACCTTCAGCTGCTTCATCAATGATCCTCCTTCCATCAAAAGGTCAGAAGTGGGGATATTCACTGATGATTGCACAATGTTCACAATCATTCACGACTCCTTAGACACTGAAGTAGTCCATATCCAAATGCAGTAAGACCTGGATAATATCCAGGCTTGGGGTGACAAGTGGCAACTAACCGCACGTGTCAGGCAATGACCACCTCCAACAAGAGTGAATCCAACCATCGCCCCTTGCTGTTCAATAGTATGACCATCTCTGAATCCCTCACTATCAACATCCTGGGGGTTACCATTGACCAGAAACTGAACTGGACTAGCCATATAAATACTGTGGCTACAAGAGTAGGTCAGAGGCTAGGAATCGTGCGACGAGTAACCCACCTCGTGACTCCCCAAAGTCTGTCCACCATTTACAAGGCACAAGTCAGGAGTATGATGGAATACTCTCCACTTGCCTGGATGAGTGCAGCTCCCACAACACTCAAGAAGTTTGACACTATCCAGGACAAAGCAGCCCGCTTGATTGGCACCACATCCGCAAACATTCACTCCCTCCACCACCACACACAGTAGCAACAGTGTGTGCCATCTACAAGATGCACTGCAGGAATTTACCAAGGCTCCTTAGACAGCACCATCCAAACCCACGACCACTACCATCTAGAAGGGCAGGGGCAGCAGATAGATGGGAACACCACCACCTGAAAGTTCAACTCCAAGTCACTCATCATCCTGACTTGGAAATATATTGCCGTTCCTTCACTGTGGTTGGATCAAAATCCTGGAACTCCCTTCCTGACAGCACTGTGGGTGTACCTACGCCACACAGATTGCAGCGGTTCAAGAAGGCAGCTCACCACCACCTTCTCAAGGGCAACTAGTGAGGGGCAATAAATGCTGGCCCAGCCAGCGAAGGCCACATCCCACGAATGAATAAAAAAAATGTTGCCACTGGTGGTCCAAAGTTGACAGGTCAGCATGTCTGTTCATACCATGAGCTCAGAATTCATGTAAATAAATGATATTGAAGTTAAAATGACTCTAATTCTTTTGTTAAACTAAGCTTCAGAGTTTGGATCACCACTATTAAACATTCTGTGCCAAAAATGTCTGAACTCAATTTGTTCAGGCTCCAATCAGACCTACGCAAGGACCAGCACAGAACCAGATCCATATCTGTACTACCCAACAGCAGATGTCAAGCCAAGTGCCCCAAAATGTAGCAGCATGAAGAGTATTTAAGCAGGTTCTTCTTAAACCTGCGGGTTGTGCAGTCTGTGGACGGGAATACTGAAGGGGGCACAGCTGGAACATTAACCTATCTTTCCCTTCCTGTTGCTGCTCCACTGGCTGTGTGTACTTCCTGTTTTCGTTTCAGATTTACAGTATGAATGCATTTCTCTCCTTATCTGCATTTCTTACCCTGTCGTTACTACCTGCAGAGTCTACCTCTGAATCATCAACTAAGAATTGATGTGACAAGAATAAAAACAAAGTGCTGGAAATGCTCAGCAGGTCTGTGGAGAGAGAAACAAGAGTTAATGTTTCAAGTTGAATATGGCTCTTCTGAAGATGATGCTGCCAGACCTGCTGAGTACTTCCAGCACTTTCAGATTTCCTGCATCCGCAGTATTTTGCTTTTTTTTATATGGATGTCACAGGCACAGTGTGACATTGCAATAATCATTAGCGCAGGGTGGAAATTTTCTCTTCAAGCAGCGCTGACGTAGATGGATCAAACTGCAAAAGATACCAGTTGATCCTTCTAAATTTTACAAGTGAAGTGATGCTTAGAATTCAAATTCCATTCAGAGACTGATCCGATGAACAGCCGTCTTAATCAATATGGCAATGATAATCTTATTAGCAACATCATCAAAACTCTGATTACATAATGCCCAGTGAACAGTTGCGCCTCACAGACGAAGGAGTTGGCCTCATATCAGGGATGGTGTTAAAGGTGTCTCAATTGGTTTCAGCATTGCGGAGGTAGCAAGAGGAAGTCAGCTGCTTCAACACCTAATCAGTGAACATGCTAAAAAATGCATTTCAGTATTAGCAGGGGACAAGACCAGCCTTAGATGGTGATGTCCCAACAGTCTGCCAACACTCACCGTCAAGCTTTTAGGGCAGGGGACCAGAGCATGTCATAACACAAGGAAGGAGCACAAGAAAGAAAAATCCCATCAAAGTGAACACCTATGTGCTGCAGGTGTGTGCAGGTAGCCTGCTGGTGCAGAGACCCATGGAGCTGCATGCTCTGAGCTTTTGGATTTTGTCAGGTGATGAAGTGACTGATGTCTGATGTTATGAAGCAAAGGCGATTTGCACCTAGGAGAGTAGTTGGGGGGCATAAACGGGATTTAATCTCTGTAGCGGGGCATGTGTCCCTTGTTTCTTCCGATTAGCAGGAGTGACAGGAAGGAGGGCTCGCAGTGGGTGCCCACTCATGAAGCAGTAGCATTGTTTTGGATTTCACACGTCCAGTCAGTGGTTCCACACTAAGTGTTGATTCCTGTAGGTTCCAACAGCATTGGATGTAATTCACTTCTCTGCTACCAATTCAAAGTTACTTCACAAGATTGCAAAATGCACAATGGAAGTGTCAAAAATGATATTTCCCTGGAGAGGTGTGGGGAGGGGGCGTGCGCCAGGTTGGGTATACTCACTAATAAATCCAACAAGGAATTCAGGAGAAACCTTTTTACCCAGGAGATGGCTATATTGTGGAACTTGCTATCTGAAGGTTTTTTGAGGAAAATACAATTGATGCCTTTAAGGGAAAGCTACATAAACACGAGGAAGAAAGGAATATGATGCTCAGCTGGGATTGATGAAGTAGGGTAGGTGGAGCTCATGTGGAGGCTCATGGGTCAGCAGGGGCGGTGGGGGTAGAGTTAGATGAAGGGTCTTTAGGAATATAAAGACAAAAGTCAAGGCAATGGAGCAAGTAGCAATTTGGATAAAGACAAACAGAATAGGACAGGAAGGAACAAAGTGTTTAATGGTAATAGTGCAAAGAACAAGAGTTAAAAAAAGTAAAATTAAAGATTCCAAATCTGAATACATGAAGTGTTTGTAGTAAGATAGATGAACTAGCGACATGAATGGGGATAAATGGTTTAAATTACACAGACATGCTTACAAGGTGACCAAGGTTGGGAATTAAATATCCCAGGTTGCACAACTTTTTGAAAAGACAGTCAGAATGGAAAAAGGAAGAGTGCTGCTGATAGTAAAGGGTGATATGAGGACAGGAGCGGGAAAGGATTTTGGTCAGTACTGTAAGTGTACTGTACGCAGCTTTGATCTCCACATTTAAGGAAGGATTTACCTACAACACATGGACTGCAACGGTTCAAGAAGGCAGCACACCATGACCTTCTCAAGGGCAATTAGGAGTGAGCAATAAATGCTGACCCAACCAGTGATGCCCATATCCATGAACAAATAAACAAAAAACTTGTATTGGAGGCACTACAGAGAAGTTCACTTGATTTGTTTCTAGGATGAGAGGGCTGTCCTATGGTGAGAGAATAAGTAAATTTGGGCTATATTTTAGAAGGAAGAAAGGTGATCTCATTGAAACGTTCAAGATAATGAAGGGGCTTGACAGCATAGACACTCGAAAGGTGCTTCCCCTGGTGGAATCCAGAACAAGGGGCAGAGTCTCAGGATAAGGGGTCCGAGATGAGGAGAAATTTCTTCACTCAGAAGGTGTGAATCTTTAGGATGTCTACTCCGGAAGGTTGTGGATACACCACCATTGAACAATGGTAGCAGTGTGTACCATCTACAAGATGCATTGCAAAAACTCACCAAGGCTCCTTAGGCAGCACCTTCCAAACCAACGACCACTACCATCTAGAAGGGCAAGGGCAGCAGAGAGATGGGAGCACCACCACCTGGAATTTCCCCTCCAAACCAAATATATCGCCATTCCTCCACTGTTGATGGGTAAAAATCTTGGAACTCCCTCCCTAACAGCACTATGGGTATACCTACACCACATGGGACTGCAGCGGTTCAAGAAGGAAGCTCACCGCTATCTTCTCAAAGGCAATTAGGGATGGGTAACAAATGCTGGCCTAGCCAGTGGTGCCCACATCCCGTAAAATGACTGTAAATGAACAAAAAAAGAATTTAAGGCTGAGATGAACAGACTGTTGGTCTCTCAAGGAAGCAAGGCCAGCATTGATTACCCATTCCTAACTGCCTTAAGATGGGCCTTCTTGACATACTGACTGGGTTGAATGGCCCCTTCAGAAGGCAGCTAAGAGTCACCCACGTTAATGTGGGATTGGAGTCACATTTATGCCAGACTGAATAAGGGCAGCAGGTTTCCCCTCCTAAAGGATATTCATGAATCAGCTACATTTTTTGCAACAACATGACTGCTGATAGAACCATGAGCCTATCTTGTTTTGCTAGCTCTTTGGAAGAAATATCCAGTTAGTGCCACTCCCCTGCGATTTTTCCACACCCCTTAAATTTTTTTCCCCAGCTCCTTTGAAAGACTTTATTGAATCTGTTTCTACCATCCTTTCAGGCAACACATTCCAGATCACAACTACTCACTGAATAACTATTTTTTTTGCCTCTGGTTCTTTTTGCCAATTACCTTATATCTGTGTCCTCTGGTTAACAACCCCTCTGTCACTGGAAACAGTTTACTCTTATTTACTCATTCTTCATAATTTTGAACTTTTTTTTATTAATTCACGGGATGTGGGCTTTGCTGGCTGAGCCAGTATTTATTGCCCTTGAGAAGGTGGTGGTGAGCTGCCTCTTGAACTGCTGCAGTCCATGTGATGTAGGTACAACTACAGTGCTGTTAGGGAGGGAGTTCCAGGATTTTGACCCAGCGACAGTGAAGGAACAATGATATATTTCCAAGTCAGGATGGTGAGTGACTTCGAGGGGAACTTCCAGGTGGTGGTGCTCCCATGTGTCTGATGCTCTTGTCCTTCTAGATGGCAGTGGTTGTGAGTTTGGAAGGTGCTGTCAAAGGAGCCTTGGGGGCCTTGGTGAATTCCCATCAAATCTCCTCCTTAGCTTCTCTGCTGTAGGGAGATTATTTTTATTTTGGGTTTGTTTTTAAAATGTTGAATTGAAATTCACGAACTGGTCATGGTGAATATGAACTCTCTATCTCTGGATTATTAGTTCAGTCAGATAACCACTACACTACTGCTTCTAGTACATCAGTCTCTATGAAAGCACTGAAGCCTGCAGAATCGACCATTTAAACAGTATGCTCAGATGTAAGCAGGATTCAAGTTCAGCAGAAGGTCTGTATGGGCTGAAGTTTGGACAGGGAAGGCCATCAGAAAAGAATTTCATTCCCAAAAGTTTGAAGTGAAAGTAAAGGTCATCTGGCTCCAAATTAAAGGTCAACTGTTCAGTCTAAAAGCCACAGTTGTGCAGTTGCCGCCCCAGCCCCCTTGCAACCCTTCACCACTTCCAGTCATCAATTTCTCCATTTGTTTTTCCTTTCAGATCTTTTTTGTAAATAAAAGATCTACAGAGAGTTGCACAATGACAGCTCCACCCACACGCTAAACAGATGTTACTTTAAGAGGCGGCAGGCACAGACGGGGAGAGCATGTTTACCACACACAAGCCTGAATGACTTAAAACAGCCAAGAGCCACAAAAAAAGACTGGTATTCGTTCAATCCCTATGCAATATAGTCAACAAAAGTGTGCATTAATATAATGCTTTTAAGTTAATGAAACACCTCAAGGAGCTTCACAGAGTAGCAGCAAACAAAATTTGAGATCAAGGCACATAAAGGAATATAAATACAGATGACCAAAGTTTGGTCAAAGAGGTAGGTTTTAAGATGTGCCTTAAAGGAAGGAAGGGAGGTGGAAAGGTGCAGAGAAGAGCTTAGAGCCTCCAATGGTGCAGCAATTAAATTTGTGGGTATTGAAGAAACCAGAAATAGCAGAGCACAGATATCTCCGAAGGCTGTAGGTGTGGAGGAGATTACAGAAATAGGGAGGGCAAAGCCATAGACAAACTCACTTTTGTCACCCAAGACGTGATGGTAAGCATTCCCACCTTCTGTTTGTAATGGTTTGACAGATTGATGAAAACAGAAGGCAGAACATAGTCCTAATTTGAAAGGATGTGACACAAGAGGGACTGGAGGATATGGGTGGTTAGATCTTTGAAGTCATCATCAAAGGTGTTTAGTGGCAATGAGTAGTTGTGGTGGCAAGTGTATACACTATTGTATGGGGCAGACTCAACAGACTAGAGGGTCTTTTCCAGTCTGTCAATGTTTGTAATAAAGATAGCAAATAGCAGCTCGAGTTCCTCAGCAAGGGGAATCAAATGCAAAACTCAGTCATTCAGAGCTCATTTGTCCAATGTTTAATTCTGGTTGAAACAAAAAATATGAGAAATACTCAGCAGAGCTGGCAGCATCCATGGAGAAACAGAGTTAGCATTTCAGGTTGATGACTTTTCATCAGAATCTGGTTACCGAGTGATTAAAAAGACTTGGAATGGGTGGCGCAAAGGTCAATTAAATTGATTAAAGCAAAAAACTGCAGATGCTGGAAATCCAACAGTTCTGTTGAAGGGTCATGAGGACTCGAAACGTCAACTGTGCTCTCCTCCACTGATGCTGCCAGACTTGCTGAGTTTTTCCAGGTATTTCTGTTTCTGTTTTTGTTTTGTGTTCAATTAAATTGATTGCTTGGTTTGGAGAGGCTGTAGAAGATGGGAATGTTTTCACTGAAGAACAGAGGGATCACCACCAATCTTACAGAACTCATGTAAATGCGTTGGAGGCAGTTCAGAGGAGGTTTACTAGACCTGGAATGAGTGGGTTGTCTTATGAGGAAAGGTTGGACAGACTGGGCTTGTTTCCACTGGAGTTTAGATGAGTGAGGGGGTGATTTGATTGAAGTACACAAGATCCTGAATGGCCTTGACAAGGTGGATGTTGAAAGGATGTTTCCTCTTGTGGGTGAGTCCAGAACTAGGGACCACTGTTTTAAAATTAGGCGTCACCCTTCTAGGACAGAGATGAAGAGAAATTGTTTCTCTGAGAAGGTTGTGAGACTTTGGAATTCTCTTCCTCAGAAGGTGGTGGAGATGGGGGTCATTGAATATTTTTAAGGCAGAGGTAGATGATTCTTGTTAGGCAAGGGAATCGAAGGTTATCGGGGTTAGATGGGAATGTGGAAATTGAAACACAAGAGAATCAGCCATGATCTTATTGAATGGTGGAGCAGGCTCGAGGGGCTGAATGGTCTATTCCTGTTCCTATTTCTTATGTTCTTATGTTCACTGGCTGTCCCAAGGTCATGAAAGGTGCCATATAATGCAAATTCTTTCTTAATTCAAGATCCTAAAGGCTGTAAACAAGATGCATGCCAGCATATTTAACCTACAAGGATAGATTAATCTTAAATTCGATTTAACTAAATTTCCCTCCCCCTCTGCTATGCTGCTGCATCCATTTACACCTCCTGCAGGCCCATTTTTTGTTTCTTTACTTGTCCCTTTACTGCTACCCACTTTTGCTTTTCACTATCATCTCTTTTGATGTTTAATTACTCCTGTCGGCCACTTGATTACAGATCTTCACTGTCCTTGCCGTCTCCTCCACTACCCTTTTTGTTCCTGACTCTACTTGCTTAAAAACTCAATCTCTACCAGTTCTAATGAAAAGTCACCGAGCTGTAACATTAACAGTTTCTCTCTCCACAGATGGTGCCCGGCCTGCTGTTTTTATTTAACTATTTTACACACAGGATGATGAATGTGTGGGACAGATTGCTTTAAAACTGATCTCTCTGATTGAACCTTTGGCCTCACTTTTTAATATTGCCTTCTTCAGCTTGGTGTCCTTTGGCCTTTTTGAATTGCCAAAGAATAATTTACTGCATTAAAGATATGATACAAGTGTAAGTTGCCAATTATGTCATCATTATTGAGCACTGATTATATTGGCAAGTTCAAGGGAGAATTGAATAAGTAGCTGGAGAATATATTGGACAGAGGGATATTACAGTAACGGAAGGAAAAAACTGGGAAATAAGAATAGTGGCATGAACTGGTTGTGTACCTTAAAATAGAACACCATTAAAAACTGGGAAATAAGGGTACTGGTCCAAACTGCTTTTTCCTTCTGGACATAAAATATAGACAATAGAATGAGCTAGAAAGACTACAAGGATCTTCTGTGGTTCTGTAGCCTTTCAGAGGTGTACATGGTAACATGTGCGTTGATGTAGAAGACGTGGGCAGGGTTCTCAATGAGTACTTTGTCTCTGTCTTCACTAAGGAGAGGGGTGATGCAGATATTCTAGTTAAGGAGGAGGAGTGTGAAATATTAGGTACAATAAGCATAATGAGAGAGGAAGTACTGAAGGGACTGGCATCCTTGAAGGTGGATAAATCACCAGGGCTGGATGGATTGTATCCCAGGCTGTTGAAGGAAACCAGGGAGGAAATGGCAGACGCTCTGAGGGTCATTTTCCAACCTTCACTAGGTACAGGTGAGGTACCAGAGGAATGGAGGTCTGCGAACGTTGTACCATTTTTTAAAAAGGGTGCAAGGGAAGGCTAGAAATTTATAGGCTGGTCAATCTGACTTCAGTAGTGGGCAAGTTGTTGGAAACAATTCTGAGACAGGATAAACTGTCACTCAGAAAGCACAGGCTGATCAGAGATAGTCAGCATGGTTTTGTTAGGGGAAGATCTTGTCTTACTAAATTAATATAATTTTTTGTAAGTAAGTAACAAGGAGGATTGATGAGGGTAATGCAGCAGATGTTTTCTACATGGATTTCAGTAAGGCATTTGACAAGGTCCCACATGGCAGACTGGTCAGAAAAGTGAGATCTCATGGAATACAGGGGAAGGTGGCAGGTTGGATCCAAAATTGGCTCAGTCTTGGTCTTTGGATGTTTTTACGAATGGAAAACGGTGTTTCACAGGGCTCAGTGTTGGAGACCTTGCAGTTTCTTGTGTATATTAATGTTTTGGACTTAGACGTGGGAGGCATGATTGGGAAATTTGAAGGTGACACAAAAATTGTCTGTGGAGTTAATAGTGAAGAGGATAGCTGGGAGCTCCAGAACAATATTAATGGTTTTGTTGAGTGGGCGGAGAAGTGGCAAATAAAATTCAATCCGAAAAAATGTGAGGTAATGCATTTGGGGAGACCAAACAAAGCAAGGGAATACTCAATAAACGGAAAGTTATTGAGAAGGATTGAGGAAACGAGAGACCTTGGAGTGCATGCCCACAGGTTCCGGAAGACGGCAGGTCGGGTGGACAAGGTGGTCAAGAAGGCATATGGAATGCTTTCCTTTATTGGATGTAATGATGGAACTGTGTAAAATGCTGGTTAGGCCACAGCTGGAATTTTCTGTAAAGTTCTGGTCACCATATGACAGGAAGAACATAATTGCTCTGGAGAGAGTGTAGAGGAGATTTACAAGAATGGTGCCAGGGCTTGAAAATTGCAGCTATGAGGAGAGAATGGATAGGCCACTGTTGTTTTCCTTAGAACAGAGGAGGCTAA
The DNA here is from genome assembly GCF_017639515.1 of Carcharodon carcharias. NCBI lineage: Eukaryota > Metazoa > Chordata > Chondrichthyes > Lamniformes > Lamnidae > Carcharodon > Carcharodon carcharias. Next base: position 13,823,534 of record NC_054469.1, on the reverse strand, counting down.
TGGGTGACCTAATTGAGGTGTACAAAATTATGAGGGGCATGGATTGGGTAGACAGGAAATACTTGTTTTCCCTAACTGAGGGGTCAATTACCAGGGTGCATAGATTTAAGGTGATTGGTAGAAGGATTAAAGGGGGCATGGGGAAACACCTTTACACCCAGAGGGTGGTGAGCGTCTGGAATTCACTGCCTAAGTTGGTGGTTGAAGTTGAAATGCTCAACTCATTTAAAAGGTATCTGGATCTGCATCTGAAGCGCTGTAACCTGCAAGGCTACAGACCAAGTGCTGGAAAGTGGGATTAAAATGAGCTTCTTTTTTTCTCTTTTTGGCTAGCGCAGACACGATGGGCTGAATGGCTTCCTTCTGCACCATAACTTTTTTTATGGTTCTACATTCCTGTTCTGCTAAGTTTCTGCCCTGAACATTTTTTTTTACCAGTTTGTGCTTTGCATTTAAGGTTCACTTTTTCTATTCTATTTAATATCTGTGCACTTCCATGAAGTTTGTTCTCATTCAAAGCTGATGAGGAAAGAGATTTTCTAATTCTTTCTCTTGGCCCAGATTTTAACAACCAGCTGAAATGTTTCCCTTGTGCTTCAGTGACCTCAAGTGAATACAGTATTTGAGGCCTCATCTGACAATTGGCATCTTACAGCTTCACCATAGCTTGGCCTAAATAGCCAAGTGGTTATGGTACTGGGTTTGTAACCCCAAGATCAAGAGTTCAAATCTCACAATGGCAAATTATGAAACAATGTAACTTCATCTGAATAGGAACAGATGGAAATGTGTTTGTACTCGAAAGAGTTACAGCTTCACCATGATGCTTCCAGACCTAGCATTTACAACCTTTCCTTTTTATTTATATTGATAGTCCTTTTACTTTGTGTCTTTCCTAGTTCCCCCACCCCCACCCTGCTAATTGTATAAATTAAGGTTAAGTGTATACAGGTGGGAGGCCCTCATCTATGTACATATAAAGAGACAATTATTGATACTGGTGGCGGGTTGCAGCACCAGGAGATTTACATTTATAATGTCTCACTTTGTGAATAAATCTAAAACTGAATCAATATTGACTTCAGGTCTCCTTTACCAACTGGTTGTTAGAAGAACACCCCCAGATATAAAGTGCCTTGGGATAGGTTCTATGTTAAAGCTACTTTATAATACAAGTTATTGTTGCTATACAAATGTAAATTGTTGTTATTGATTTGGTAATACAGTTTAGCTTTCTGTCAGCTTCATTAATCCTGCTCAGCAATGACCAGGACACAATCAGTGTTGAGCTCGCTATCGCTCATAGATCCTTTTAACCTCTTTCCTAGCTTGCTCAAAGCTATTCAATTTGAATCCCATTTTTCTTCCAATGCGCAGGTTTGCTCATAGCAGAAATGAATTTCTGTCCATTTGCAAATTTTGCCTAGGTCCTTCAGTCATCCTTTAGCAGCTTCATCAGGCTGTGACTGTGGTGCATTATCCTTCCTCGACCTCTCTGTAGTCTCCATTGTCCAGCTCAGCAGAACTGCCTTTGCTTGGTTCCACTCTTACCTATCTGATTGTAGCCAGAGTATCTCCTGCAACGGCTTCTCTTCTCATACGCAGCACTGTTACACCGAAGTACCCCAAGAATCTAACCTTGGCCTCTTCCACCTTATGATAGCATCATCCACAATCATGGGATAACACAATCTTGTACGGTTTGTACACAATCCCATAGACAGAATACAGAGTTATATTACCAAATCAATAACATTTATATAGCAGCAGTAACATGTATTTAATGGCTCTATTCTCCATTGTCACTGGCCTCTTGGCCCAGTCACTTCTCTATGTTGTCAGACTGGATGATCATTGGCTTTGACTCTTCTCCACAAACTCTGTTCCCTATTCACTGAATCTACTCCAGCCACAAGATCAGCTGAACCAGACTGTTCAAAAAAGCAACGGCACGTTATTCAAGCCCAAGGTGGTCTTTCAACCCCAGAGCCTCTAAAGTACTCTCCCATTTAGCACTGATACACTCCATTACTCTTCTTGCCTGCATCCCATCCAGGGAAGGGGAGGGGAGGGTGGTGTGGTGATGTAGTGGTAATGTCACTGAACTAATAATCCAGGGGGTCACACTAATTCTTTGGGGGCATGGGTTCAAATCCCATTATGGCAGCTGGTGTAATTTGAATTCAATTAATACAATCTGGAATTGAAAGCTTGTTTCAGTAATGGCCACCATGAAACTATCATTGATTGTCATTAAAAACCATCTGGTTCACTAATGCCCTTTAGCAAAGGAAATCTGCCACCTGGTCTGGCCGACACGTGACTCCAGACTCACAGCAACGTGTTTGACTCCTAACTGCCCTCTGAAATGGCCGAGCAAGCCACTAGATTTAAGGACAATTATGGATTGCTTTGCTAAAATCGCCTGCTTCCCATGAAAGAATAAGTAATAATTAAACATCCTTCACCCTTCATAAACTCCAGCTCATCCAAAACTCTGCTGCCCGTATTGTAACCTGCACCAAGTCCTGCTGCATTTATCACCCGAGCTCGCTGACCTACAAATGACTCCTGGTCCCTCAATGCCTCAAATTTAAAACTCTCAACTTGGTGTCTAAATCTTTTCATGGTTGCACTCTTTCTCATCTCCACAAACACCTGCAGCCCTATAATCCCTCACTCAAATTTAATTACTCTGACCCTATCCTAGTGCACTCCTATGCTCTCTCTTACCTTTGCCATAACATTGGCAGCCATCCTCTGAGATCTCGAGTCCTCATGGGTCTAGAATTTGCTCTCTATACCCCTCAACTAGCCTTTTTTCCTATGAAACCCAAATTTTTTGACTAAGCTTTCAGACTCTGCTCCTTTTTTTTATTATCCCCCACGAAGTACTTTAGTGCTATATAAATGCAAGGTGCTGTCATTTGCCCCTGATGTGAGACACTGATGTGAAACTAATGGATCTAGTAGTTACCTAGGTTTGCTTTAACACATTTAAGTACCATTTTGGCTGGTTTCCAATCCAGTAAAGCTTGTTCTTGATGACTATTAGGAATCCATGGATTTTGTCATTTACTACCCACTGGTATCCACCATCCAGCTGTGGGAATTTATTAGTTTTGAGCTCCTTTATGCCTGTCATGGCTGCCCATACAAGAAAAACTGAAGTCATTAAGTACAGTTGTGAAACCTTCTATGATTGGTAAAATGCAACCAGAGTCCTCTAAAATGAACACTTCTCAAATATAATCACTTAGCGTATTAACTCTCTTATGCTGATCTTCTACTGGCAATCTCTAAAAAAAGACATTTTTTTCAATTCCCTCTGGCTTATTATTAAATTGGAAAAATTGCTCACTGTTGGATTAGGTTCCTACAGCTTTTTGCTCGTGTCTGTTTCCCTCTTTGTCTACACCCACCCTCGCCGCCCTGGCTGCATTTTTAAACTTACTTTTTAGAGATTCATGTGTAATAAGCATCAAAATAGCACATCAATTAGCAATTCATTCCCTGGAAGTTTTCCTGCAGTTTTAACCAGAGTTTCAATACATGGAAAGAACTGGATACAAAGGGGCAAATAGAGACTCTGATGAGTCACTTTGTTTTTCAGCCTTTTGAATGTCAGAGAACAGCTCATCGGTTGGTGGGGACTGGATTTGTCCCAAGTCTCATCCTACAAGGACTTGCATCCTGAGAAATTCAACCGCGTCTCATTCGATCCTACTGTGCAGAAAATCGAATGGCTGAAATAGAGTCTTTATCAGGATAGAATACGGAACTCATTTTTCCACATGCAATGATCTTTAGCCAGAAGTGCAGAGCAGATAATCCATCTTGGCCTCCTCCAAGGTCCCCAGCATCACAGATACCAGTCTTCAGCCAATATGATTCACTCCATTTGATATCAAGAAATCGCTTAAGGCACTGGATACAGCAGAGGCTATGGGTCCTGACAACATCCCAGGAGTATTGACGACTTGGGCTCCAGAACTTACCACGTCCCTAGCCAAACTGTTCCAGTGCAGCTACAACACTGGCATCTACTCAATAATATGGAAAATTGCCCAGGGTATGTCCCATCCTCAAAACACATGACAAATCCAACCTGACCAATTCCTGCCCCTCCAGACTACTCTCGATCTTAAGTAGTGTGATGAAACACGTCATCGACAGCACTTACACAAGAACCTGCTCACCAATATAGTGTGATGGAAATACTACTTCTCTTTAGCTCTGAAGGAGTAATGTGGACGCGAAACGTTAACTTTGTTTCTCTCTCCACAGATGCTGCCAGACCTGCTGAGTTTTTCCAGCATTTTCTGTTTTTATTCCCTGCTCACCAATGCTCAGTTTGGGTGCCGCCAGGGCCACTCAGCTCCTGACCTCATTACAGTCTTGGTCCAAACATAGACAAAAATGTTGAACTCAAGAGGTGAGGTGAGAGTGACTGCCCTTAACATCAAGGCAGCATTTGACCGAGTGTGGCATCAAGGAGCCCTAGCAAAACTGGAGTCAATGGGAATCAGGGGGGAAACTCTCTGCTGACTGGAGTCATACCTAGCACAAAGGAAGATGGTTGTGGATGGTGAAGGTCAATCATCTCAGCTCCACAACATGGCTGCAAGAGTTCCTCAGTGTGGTGTCCTAGGCCTAATCTTCTTCAGTTGCTTCATCAATGACCATCCCTCCATCATAAGTAGGGATGTTCTCTGATGATTGCATAATGTTCAGTAGCATTTGCTACTCCTCAGGTACTGAAGTACTCCATGTCCAAATGCAACAAGACATGGTCAACAATCAGGCTTGGGTTGATAAGTGGCAAGTAACATTTGCACCACACAAGTGCCAAGAAGTGACCATCTCCAACAAGAGAGAATCTAATCATCACCCCTTAACATTTAATACAATACCATTGCTGAATCCCCCACTATCAACATCCTGTCACCAAAGCCTGTCCACTATCTACAAGACAAAGTTAGGAGTGTGATGGGATACTCTCCACTTGCCTGGATGAGTGTAGCTCCAATAACATTCAAGAAACTCAACATCACCCAGGATAAAGCAGCCTGTTTGATTGCCATCCCATCCACCACCTTAATACATGCACTCCCTCCAGAACCGATGCACAATAGCAGCAGTGTGTACCATCAACAAGGTGCACTGCAGCATTTATCGAGCACCCGGTGACAGCATCTTCCAAACGTGTGACCTCTACCACCTAGAAGGACAAGGGCAGCAGTTGCATGGGAACACCACCACCTGCAAGTTAACCTCCAGCCACACACCATTCTGATTTTGAACTATATCACCTTTACTTCACTATCACTGGGTCAAAAATCTGGAACTCCCTTCCTAACAGCACTGTGGGTGGACTGCAGTGGTTCAGATGGCCAGTCACCACCTTTTCAAGGGCAATTAGGGATGGGCAACAAATACTGGCTTTGCTAGCTCACTTGCCATGAAAGAGTAAAAAGTAAGTCATCTGGTGAATGGTAAACCTCCCCCACCGCCCCCTGCATCCCACAAGATGTTGATGGTGGAGACTTAATGATGGCAATGCCATTGACTGTCATGGGGAGGTGGTCAGATTTGCCATTTATCAGTTCATGCCTGGTCTTGCTGCATGCAGGCAAGGTCTGTTTCATTGAGTTGTTGTGAATGGGTGCAGGTACATGGTTCCATAAAAGCTGGAAATTAAGGTAGAAAAGGTCACAAAGGAAAATGGGATTCTGGATTTAAAACAATAAATTGGTTAGGCACAACTGAAGTCTTGCATGTATGCTGTGTGTTATAGGCAGGTTAGAGCTATGGAAAGGGGAATGAGAGATTATAATTTATGAAAGGGTAGGCCTCTTTTCACTGGAACAGGGTAAAGGGATTTTCAAAATCATGAAAGGTTTTAAAGAGAGTTAAATAGTTTCTGTTGTTTGGTGAATGGTGAAAAGTGGGTAACATAGCCTGTGAAGAATAAATAGGGGAACTGGAAGAAACATTTTCCCACATAGTTATTAGGACACAAAATGCTTTACTGTAAATAATTACTGAAGCACAGACTATTTAAAAGGGAACTGGTAGGTATTTGA